>NC_080539.1:24654977-24981922 GCF_028640845.1 Ahaetulla prasina | reverse complement strand
AATAGAATTAAATAAATAAATTTTTACCCAACAATTAATCTAACAAATTACCAATTTTTATGGATTCATGCAACATGGAGAATACTCAATCAACCAAATAGGCTGAGCTCCAACAACTTGTTAAACTACAGTTACAATCAAGCTTCCTACTAGGTAAACTAAAGCTCAGTAGATTGCATATGTTCCTTCTTTTGTCAAATTAAAAAAAATTGTAGTTTGGCAACTTCTTTTATAAATTTTGGGGGGAAGAGAGATATATAGTTTGAGGGACCATTTGTGCTAATCCATGAATCATGTTGTTTGGAGTTTTGTTTGTGTTATTTGCTTGCTTGTTTTGGTGCCTTTGAGTCAAGTTTTTTTATTCGTTCTGACTGCCTGGACAAGGCCCTGGAGTTTTCTTGACAAGGTTTTTCTGAAGTTGCCATTGGGGCCTAGGACAACTCCACATGGCCAACTTGGCGTGGCCAACGTGCCACGGCCACTGTGGCCAACTCACTGTGGGACAACTCGCCGCAGGGTTAGAGTTACACTAATATCGAACAAATGGTGGAACAGAATAATTAAAGAAAGGATGCAAAGGGAGGGACAAAATGAAATGTGAATGATAAAAGCTAAAATATTTTTTAAATTATTTAACATAACATAATAACAGAGTTGGAAGGGACCTTGGAGGTCTTCTAGTCCAACCCCTTGCCCAGGCAGGAAACTCTACACTATTTCAAAGAAATGGCTCTCCAACATTTTCTTAAAAATTTCCAGGGTTGGAGCATTCACAACTTCGGGAGGCAAGTTGTTCCACTTATTGATTGTTCTAACTGTCAGGTATTTTAAATACTTAAATTGAATTGTTGAATTATCCTGCAGCAAGTTGTCCTGCGGTGAGTTGGCCACGGCAAGTTGTCCATGGCGAGTTAGCCAATGGCAAGTTGGCTGTCAGAAATTGGCCACAACAAGTTGTCCAGTTCTGTGCCATTGCCTCCTTCACAGTTACTGGCTCAAGCTCATCCAGCTTGCTTTGGATCTAAGACAGGACTAGAACTTACAGTCTCCCACTTTCTAGCCTACTGCCTTCACCATTACACCAAGCAAGCTCTTAAATCATTGTTTACAAGGTCATAATTTATGGAGGAGGGGCAGTTTGCAATGGTATAAACCAAAACCAATGACGTTGTTAGTATGATGGGCAAAACCAACATCTGTGTCCATCTCAGAATTACTCACTATTGAAATTACTATTGAAATGGAGGTAAAGACAGTTTTTATTTTCCTGGGCTCCAAGATCACCACCAATGGGGACTGCAGCCAAGAAATTAAAAGATGCTTGCTCCTGGGGAGGAAAGCTATGGCAAATCTAGATAGCATACTAAAAAGCAGAGACATCATCCTGCCAACAAAAGTGCGTATAGTCAAGGCTATGGTATTCCCAGTTGTAATGTATGGCTGTGAAATTTGGACCATAAGGAAGGCTGAGTGCCAAAGAATTGAGGCCTTTCAACTATGGTGCTGGAGAAGACTCCTGTGAGTCCCTTGGACTGCAAGGTGATCAAACCGGTCAGTCCTAGAGGAGATCAACCCTGACTGCTCTTTAGAAGGCCAGATCCTGAAGACGAAGCTCAAATACTTTGGTCACCTAATGAGAAGGAAGGACTCACTGGAGAAGAGGCTAATTCTGGGAAAGATTGAGGGGAAAATTTTTTAGATTTAGATTTTTTAGATTTTTTAGACTTTTTAAATTTCTAAATTTTAATTTTAAATTTTTAAATCTTCTGTAATTTTAGATGGGGTATTTTAGGTTCGTCAATTTGACGGTTTTAATTCGGCCACCATTGAATAAGTATTTTAAATTGATTTTTAACTTTGTATATTTATTGCTTTTTATCTTGGCTGTACACCGCCCTGAGTCCTTCGGGAGAAGGGCGGTATAAAAGTTTAATTAATAAATAAATAAATAAATAAATAAAAGAAGAAGGGGATGACAGAGAACGAGGTGGCTGGATGGAGTCACTGAAACAGTGGGCATGAGCTTAAATGGACTCCAGAGGATGGTAGAGGACAGGAAGGCCTGGAGGAATGTTGTCCATGGGGTCACGATGGGTCGGACATGATTTCGCAACTAACAACAACCACCAATTCATATCCAAATTCTCTGACATGATGTCACGGCTTCTTTATTTTTTACTGTATATGCCAGGAATTGAATGTGGGAACTTCTGACCGCAGAACAGCTCTTTTATGCCAAATCACCATCACTTCCCAAGCCAAAATCCACTAATTAATTCAATATGAGTTCAATGTGTTTCTGCAGGAAATGACTCTAGATAGGCAAGACACAGATACCAAGCCAAAGTATAGTATGTATGTACAAGAAGCAAAAGTAAATCACAAAACTGTCTACTTTATATCTGCTTTCTGTGACACAGTCTGATTTCTCTCTAGATTTGCAGCTTTTATTATTTTACTTTATTTTATTTTTTGCTGGCTTTGATTACTCTTTGTGCGTGTGTCTGCTGCTGCAATGGACAATTTTTGTTATTGTTCCATGTTCACCATTTACTGATTGATGCTTTTATTGTTTCAGTGTTTTATGGATTTTTTTTATAAGATTCTAAGTCACTCTGAGAACCCTTGTGGTTGAAAATACAGGACAGAGCGATTTAATAAACAGACAGATATTTTATGCCACTTAGAGAATACCGGATCCCATTTTACAGCTGTGGAAGAGAAAGGCATAGCAATCAGATTGCTTGCAGATGGATGGCTCCTGATACTTACAGTCAAAAGGCTCTGTGTACTTATTCCATCTTTCTCTTCTTATCTAATTTCCTGATGCCTGAAAAAACGACAGAAGCAGCTATAGAAAGAGGTGGCAGGGTTAGAAATGGAAGAGGGCAACATCCAGACCATTTATCTTGACTCACAAGCAATCTCATCCTGCAAGAGAGGCGTAACTACACAATGGTGCAAAGAAGGTATCTGCCCGGTTACAAAATGGCTGCCAATAGTAAAGTACTCATGTCAGAAGGCTAATTAGTAAGATGGCTCTCTGCTACACCTGTAGTACTCCCTCCCCAGCATGTACGGCACTGCCCCAGTTTAGATCTGGATGCAATGGGAATGATCAGGAGGAACAGGAGGAAGAGCTGCTAGTAAGAAAACAGTCAGATAAAAGAAATCTGTTTTAGTTTAGTTTCTGAACATTTCATCACCAGGCTAAGTAACATCATCATCAGAACTTTAGTTGAAGTGTCTTGTTTCAGTTCTCTTCTGCTTTTATAGGTCTTAGGTGGTCGGTTGGTCATGTAACCACATGAATGACTGTTCACGTCATGTGAGGGTCATCTAGTGGTGAGGTCACCCTGCCTGTAGGTCATGTGAGTTGGCTGTTGGTCGATGCCGTCATTGATTGGTAGCTCAGTTGATCCAACTTCTTAAAGACTCATAGGCTGGTTGCAGATCAATATGTTTGTTGATTGACCTGCTTGTTTAATACCAGGTTTTGATGACAAGCATAGAGAACAAACAACAAGCTCAGAGAACAAGCCACCACCGAGGTACAAATATTTTCCACCATTCCTAAAGAAATATATGTCTGGGATAGAATTCTGACCTGAGAAAGCATCTAAGACAAGCCCCTCCAGTGGTGGTATTCAGCCGGTTCTATCCAGTTTAGGCGAACTGGTAGCAGTGGCTGCGGGTGGCTCCGCCCACCTGCCCGGACATAATCACGTCCCATTTATCCACGTTTTTAATGCTCTAAGCAGGCACAGAAGGCTCTGCGCATGCACAGAGGTGGCGCATGCGAATGTGGCGAGCGCGTGCGTGCACACACTCACATTGGGGAACCGGTAGCGAAGGTAAGTGAATACCACCCCTGAGCCCCTCCCCAATTCTCACAAACATAAAGGGAGGGAGGGGGAAGCTTATTCAGATTTCCAATATTTTTTACTGTAATCTTATCATAAAAGCAGTATTTAAATCGATGACTTTATTTTCCTAGTCCATTCCACCATGGAGGGTTGACACAGCCTTTCTTTTCCTGACTGTAGTTCAAAACAAGAACTATTTGGCAGCTACCAAATATATTTGTTTGGAACCCAGTCTGAAAGCTAGATTAAAATACAGTCCTTGAATTTTTGAGCCAGCAGAGAAATATGGCGGCATAAAATTGGCCCCTTCCCAGCTACTAATCTCTATTTTGCCTTGGGGGGAAAAGTCAGCAAATATCTTTACCATTTTCTATGGGACATGTTAGGAGTTAGGAGATTTTTTTTTTATTTTCCTAGCTTTGTTTGTCACCTCATCAACAAAACATTACTAGCCAGTAAGTATCACCCACTAACACTATCCATAATGTGAGTTAAGGCTGGGGCTAAAGTAGAAGACAGGTTTTGACAGATGGCTAGACCAAGGGGTTAGGCATCTGTCAAAATCTTATCTGGGTTAGTGCAAGTGTTTCCATGGGTCCATTAAAGGGGAACCTGGAAAAAGGGAGATTCCTTTGACAGCAACAGTGCCAAATCTGTGCCTCCAAAAAAGGCTTATGATCAGCTGATATTGGAAACAGACATGAAGCTTCCTACCATTAATTACTTGAAGGAATGAACAATAGCTTTTTGTGGAATATGGCATGCATATTCAAAGATATTGTTTGGAATCAGTAGAACAGTATATCTGCAATTCCTGGTGCTCTCTCTGAGCTTGGCTGTTAGCTTCAGAAATTTCATTACCTAGTTATGTAACATCATCAGTCTGTGGGAGTGAGGGGTTTGGTGCCCTGCCCTTGCCCTGCGACTACTATATATAGATAGTCCTCATTAACAACCATTCGTTCAGTGACTGTTTGATGTTACGATAGCACTGAACAAGTGATGGTTATGATCACTCCTTGAAGTTCTGGCCATTCCAGCACCCTCACAGTCATGCGATTGTGATCTGGGCACTTGATGTCAGCCCTCCCAGGCAAACCAAATAGGAAACACAACTAGATGAACAAATGCTACTTTATTGCAAGATGACATCAGCAGCATCTTGCAAGTCTGAAAGTACAAACTTCCTGCTGCTATTTTTAACTGCTTGCTCCATTACGATGAGTCTTTCCTAAAAACGTTTTTCAGACTGTTAAGCCATCGGGGGCTCCTGCTGCCTCCTTGTTTGATTGTCTCCTAGGCAGCAACTCTTCTTCCATTTCCCAAGACCATCCCGACATTCCATTACACTTGGCAACTGGATTACACGTATGACAATTGCAGCATGCTTTGGTCACGTGATTACAAGTGGCCTGACCTTCCGTGCCAGCTTCTCAGAAGCAAAGTCAGTGGGGAAGCTGGCAGGTAAGGTTGCAAGTTACTCAGATAGGTCTCCCCCACCATGCATGCATCCCCAGAATTTCCGTGCTCACACCATGCCTTGCCAGTCATCCACGAACTCTCATAAATCTTCCCTGAGCTTTGCTGCACTTGGTCCATGCCTCTGTGGCCACTCGTGCTCTCTCCCACCCAGTAGCAGCCTGTTCTGGCCCAGCTCCCCAAACACGACAAACCCTCTGACATGAACTCAACATATTCCTTTATTAGGAGTGCCGGCAGTCCTGGCAAAATGTTTCTCTCGCAGGCTAACAAGTCCGGCCAGCCGGAAGATGAATAGTTGTCTGCCACACGTATTCATCTCCACCCACTGCCTTTTATCCCCAGAGTGAGGGTGGGGGCCTCAGTAGTAGCAGTGACTGGTAGCAGTGGTGGTTCTTCCTTCCCCAGGATCGGCCGACGGCTTTCCACTGTTCTTCCCTTCTCTGCCTTCTGTGCTGCTATGTGTCAGGCACTGGACCCAGCTGTTCCTCTGCTTCTTCATCAACCACCTCCAGACCTGGGGGCTATTGGCTCTCTATCTGAGGGCTGATGGATGCCCAGGCTCCATCTTTGTCTCTGTCTCCCTCTTCCTCCCCCTCCTCCCTCTCTCTCCCTCTCCCTCTCCCTCCCCTCCCTCTCTCTCCCTCCCCTCCCTCTCTCTCCCTCCCTCCCTCCTCCCCCCTCTCTCTGCCGGTTCCATTCCCTCTTCCCCCTTGGACCTCCCTGGTCCTAATTGCCATCATAACTCTATCCGTATATATATAATGGTAGCAAACCCCACCCACTCTTGCACTGATGATGTTACCTAGTTGGGTAATGAAACATCTGCAAGCAAAAAACCAAGACCAGAGAGCACCAAGGATCGCCATTTGAAAAATTGTACCAATTTCCTGCTGCCGATAATCTCAGTAGCTGGGAGTAATTACCAATTGGTGTCTCCCATCTCTGAGTTTCAGTCCGAATCTAATTTATTTTCACCCATAAGTTACTTCCTAGGAACAGTGTAGCTTCTCCTTCCTTCATCACATGTTTGTATGTTTAGACATACACTGCCTGTTATTTATAGAAAGCTTTCTGGGTTTTAATAGGGGAATGATGAGAACCATAATAAACTTCCTTTGGGAAGATGGGAAGATCACAAACAAATGGATATGAAGCACTCAGACCCACACAAATGCAAAATGTATTCGTTATTACCAAGAAACACCACACAAACTCTGACAAGGTTGCTGGAACTGCTGCTAACAAGCAACTGTTTATAGCACTGCAGGAGATGGCCTCTACACTTAGACCTTCTTGATGTCTTCAAGCTTGTTACCTGTCACTGCCTGCCACCAGCCCACAGACAATTGGGAAGAAGGGGGTGAGCTAAAGGCAGAAGTTGAAGCATTTCAGAGCCACTTTCAAGAAGCATGGAAAGTTTTCTGTACCAGCTTTCTGTACTATCACAATGCAAATAATCCAGTAATTTGTTCAAAAAGCAGCAGATATTTGCTCTGGAGAATAATATCCAGTCTGATCCCAGCAGGGATGTGAAGGATTATTGATTGATTTATTGGATGAAGGAACGCATTCTGGTTTCCTATATTTGGCATGTAAACAGGTTTATGTGGATTAGCAACAGCGGTGAAATCCAGCCGGATCTACCCCGGCTGTCTTGTCCCACTCCTCCGCTGACGGCCGGGTCAGGGAAATCCGAATCAGGTGTGCCTCTGCAGCTCTGCCAAAATCCTAGCAAAGTCCTCAGGGCAGGCAGGAGACCAGAAAGTGACTTCAGCAAGATATGTTTAGACTTTGCCTGACTCAGAGAATACCAGAAAGCAGATCCTTTATATAGGCCATGGGGTGTGGCTCCATGACTCAGCACTTATCCAGGCCTGCCCCTCCCTTCCTTCTGTTGCCTCCGCCTATCAAGTCTTCTGACGCGAGGGTCACTCCAGTCGGCAGCTGTTGGTAATAGACCTCCCTCAGGCTCACATGCTGTGGAGGAGGGGGAGGGGTCTAGTTGCTCTGTTTGCCTGGGCATGGAGCCAGAGCTGGGGGCTAGAGGTATTTCTTCCTCTTCAGCCTGTCTGGGCATGGAGCCAGGGCTGGGGCCGGGAGGCATACTAGAACATTCCTCCATGTTCGGAAGCAGATAAGAAGACCCCGGCTGAGGTGAGATTGGACGAGACACAACACCGGCTCACGCAAATCGGTAGCGCCGGCGGCAGGAAGCTCCGCCAAGGGTGAAATGCTCCCAGTTCGGACCGGATTGCGCAATTCAGTAGCAATGGGGGCGGGTAGTTCAGAGAACCGGTAACAAAAATCCCTGCCCCCCCACCCCCTTGCCCATGCCCACAGAATCGCCAGTCCCCACTTGCCTACTTGCTGCTTCTTTCGGGCTCGCTCCTGCCTTGCTTTGCTTTGGCTGCTTCAATCAATTGCATCAGCTAGCAACTGAATCTGCCTGCCTGCAATCCATCTCATTGGTGAGCAACTCAATCTGCCTGCTTGTCCCTTGAATTGGGTAAGTAACGGGGGGGGGGCTTTAAAAAAATAGTTAATTGGGGTTTTTTTTAAGAGTTTTATTTTTTTTTTAGACATAGCAATTAACTTTAAATTGCTACGTCTAAATGTTAAAGGAAGTTTTAAATTTAACTGCTTTTATCTAAAAATATAAATAAAATAAAATAAAATAATAAAATATTTGTGCAGCTTTCTGAGATTTGGTGTGTTTCTGTAGTGTTTCACTCTATCTACACAAGCACACAAAATCTCACAAAGCTGTATGTGGCATTTTGTGTGTGTGTGTGTGTGAGTCAGTTGTGTTGTGTTGTTTTGTGTGTGTGTGTGTGTGTAAAGTGTGAAAGTTGGTTTTTAGTACCTCTTGTTGTTTTGTATACTTTATTATTTTTATTATTTATTGTTATTGGCCACACCCACCCAGTCATCTGACCACCAAGCCACGCCCACCAATTAAGCCACGCCCACCAATTAAGCCACACCCACAGAACCGGTAGGGGAAATTTTTAGATTTCACCCCTGGGCTCCGCCTACCCGCTGGGATGTCATTACGTCCCATTTTTGACCCTCTGTGCATGCGCAAAAGAGGCGTGTGTGAGCGTAGCGAGCCCACAAGGGCACTCACATTCCCGAACCAGTAGCAAAGGTAAGTGCATTTCACTGCTGATTAGCAACCCTATTTTTGGAAGCGCCAATATACCTGTCATAAAACAAACCCTAGGATTGGCTTTCTTCCATATCATGGCCTTTGTGTTTTAATGTGTAGATGAGCAACTAGTCATACACTCATAACATTTTGGCAGATTCAGGAAACTTTGTATATAAGCACCAAAATCTTGTGTAAACTCATGCCAACACTCTGCTGAAAACCTAATTCTCACAGTGCTATCTAATGTCTATGTATATTTACCCATTTAATATGGCTGTAGTGTTATTATTATCCTTATTATTATCTTCTTTACTACCCCCTCTTATTGGGATGGTGATGATGGTGATGATGATGTTTTGCATGTACACCGTAATATTACTCAGACAAGCTACAACTAGAAAGATTGCTAGTTTTTATTATGTAGCTGAAATATCTCTTTTCAACAATAATCAATTCATGTTTTTCTTTCCTTTCCTCTTCGCTCCTTACCCTTCCCTTCCTTTCCTCTCCTCTCCTCTCCTCTCCTCTCCTCCCCTCCCCTTCTCCTTTCCTTACCCTTCCCTTCCTTTCCTTTCCTTTCCTTTTCTCTTTTCTTTCCTTTCCCCTCTCCTCTCCTCATTTTATTTATAATACGTTACACCAAATATGCCATTTCAAAAGCTTTAAAAATTGCCCATTTTCTAAACCATTCTACAAAATGCAGTGGAACATAATGATGAGACTGAATACGTGCCAAACTGAGCCATTTCAAAACTGCAATTGCTTTTTTTTTTCCAATTTGCTATCCAGAGGGGGAAAAAATGCTTGCATATATGCACCACTCTTAAGGGGCACTAAAATTAATGTATCAACTTTTCAATGCCTCCTTTTTTTTTCTTTGAAATATAAATAGTGTTAAAGGAAGGATATATTACCAAGATGTCAAGTGGTAAATAATAACAAATATAGTTTTCCCTCCATAAGCTAGTTTCTAACTCAGTTTGTCTACTGTGAGTGGGTTTTTTTAAAAAAGAAGACATAATCCTATGGCCCTTGCCCATTAGAATCTCCCTATTCAGGGATGGAGAGGAGAAGAGAGAAATTCCCTCAGGATGGGCTCCAGCATAAGTCCAAAAGCTCGGAAGACAAAACCCCTGGTCTTCGTGACCAACCTAGATTAGATCCTGCAACATCACCGTGGGACCCAAAGGTGCTTTTCCAAGAGGCAACTGGACTTTCTGGTTTTTCTTTGAAAACGTTTCGCTTCTCATCCAAGAAGCTTCTTCAGCTCTGGCTGGATGCTGGGGAATGGAAGGATTTATACTCCTTGCAGACAGCTGGTTATTTGCATTCTTTTAGTGGGTCCTTACGGTCACCTGGAGGTTTATCTGTGTCATCAGGGTCGCCTGAATGGTGCAAATTGGTTTGGAGCCTTCTTGGAACTGTTGAAAGGACTGTGTTATAGACCGGAGATAGATGATATATAGACATAGACATGAGAGAGGGCTGTTCAATTTTGACATAGATGGCCTCTTTGACCCTTCTTTCAAACCAACGGATTCTCTGTGTCCAAAATATGGACTTTGTTGTCTTCAAAGTAGTGGCTTGTGTCTTTTATATGCAGATAGACTGCTGAATCTAGTCCTGATGTGTTGGTTATGGTTGTTATAGTCATGGTTGTCTTTGGGACAGCCACGACCTGGATGACTGAGAATATCCATAGACAATTACCTTGGGACATGAATATTCATCTTTGTTCAAGAGAGTTCTACCTTCAGGGGCAGAGATCCAAGAACAGAGGAGAAATTCTAACCTCAGATTCCAGCTGATACCATTTTGCAGGAGTCTTTCTTACACATCAGTTCTCAGCCAAAGAGCAGGATGAGGCCACACTGGTTGAAATGCAGAGACCTGCAGCCCCAGTCCATCTGGAAAGTGATAATTTGTGAAAGTTTGCTCTAATTTTAATGAACAATCCCCACACTCTGCTTCTGTGCAAGAAAATGCCTTGGTAAGGCTACACTTGGAATACTGCATTCAGTTTTGGTCACCACGATATAAAAAAGATATAGAGACTCTAGAAAGAGTGCAGAGAAGAGCAACAAAGATGATTAGGAGACTGGAGGCTAAAACCAGAACGGTTGCAGGAACTGGTCTAGTTTAATGAAAAGAAGGATTAGGGAGACATGATAACAGTGTTCCAATATCTCAGGGGTTGCCACAAAGAAAAGGGAGTCAAGCTATTCTCCAAAGCACCTGAGGGTAAAACAAGAAGTAACGGGTGGAAACTAATCAAGGAGAGAAGCAACCTAGAACTAAGGAGAAATTTCCTGACAGAACAATTAATCAGTGAAACAACTTGCCTTCAGAAGTTGTAAATGCTCCAACACTGGAAGTTTTTAAGAAGAGATTGGACAACCATTTGTCTAAAAGGTATAGAGCCGTGATGGCAAACCTATGGCACGCATGCCACAGGTCGCATGCAGAGCCATATCTGCGGGCACTTGAGCCGTTGCCCTAGTAAGCTCCAGCGCAAATGTGCACAGTGGCCAGCTGATTTTCGGCTGGCCCACCCACACAGCCCCTCTCCCCCCAGGAGTCTTCACGTGGCCCATTTTGGATGCCAGCTAAGTACAGGGCTCGTGCGGAGGCTCTGGAAGGGTGTTTTTGGCCTCTGGAGGGCCTTGGGGTGGTGGGGGAGGCTGTTTTCTCCCTTCTCAGGCTCCAAGAAAGCCTCTGGAGCCTTGGGAGGGCGAAAAACGGGCCTATCAGGCCTACCAGAAGTCTGGAAACAGGCATTTTTGGCCTCCAGAGGCTTCAAAGACCCCTGCTAGGCCCAAAACGGGGCACAGGGGGGGTCGTGCGCACATGCATGGGGAGTACATGGGTGTTCACATGCACATGCGTGGGGTGTGGGGCATGGGGAGGCATTGAATTATGGGTGTCGGCACATTCGCGCACAACCCCTCCCTCCTGCATTACCCTCGCTTTTGGCACGTGACCATAAAAAGGTTAGAGTTTCCTGCCTAAGCAGGGGGTTGGTCTAGAAAACCTCCAAGATCCCTTCCAACTCTGTTATTCTATTCTAAAAGAAAAGTTTGCCCATACATCTGGAGAGTGTCAGGTTCTAGATTGGAGAGGTGGGGGGTTCAGAAACTCCTGTGATTATAGGTGTGAAGGACTATAGGAAGAGGAAATGGAGAATCAACCTGTCCAGTTTTAGACTGCCTCCTTAACAAAAAAAGACCCACCTATTTTGCTTAAAACTGGTGCCTTTGTACTAGTTCAGGGTTTCCCAACCTTTTAAACCTGTGCACTTCAACTTCCAGAATTCTACAGTCAGCTTTGCTTTGCTGTCTGGGGAATTGTTGTCTGAGGCTATATAAGTGTGGGGAATAAACAAACAAATAGAATAGAATAGAATAGAATAGAATAGAATAGAATAGAATAGAATAGAATAGAATAGAATAGAATAGAATAGAATAGAATAGAATAGAATAGAATAGAATTTTTATTGGCCAAGTGTGATTGGACACACAAGGAATTTGTCTTGGTGCATATGCTCTCAGTGTACATAAAAGAAAAGATACGTTCATCAAGGTAACTAATTGTAACTAGTTGAAGCTACAGGAACCTTGGGGGCAAGTGACCACGCAATATTGGAATTCAACATTAAGCAAATACAAGTAGTAGAACAAAGTCAAACTAGAGTCTTGGACTTTAAGAGAGCTAATTTCAATAAACTTAGAGAGATCTTGAGAAGGATTCAATGGATGAGAATCCTCAGGGGGAAAACAACTCAAGAAGCTTGGGAAATTTTGAAAAGTGAGATTATAAAAGCACAGTCTAACACAATACCAATGAAGAAGAAAAATAGTAGATCACAAAAGAAACCAGCATGGATGCATAAAGAACTATCTGACAAATTGAAAGACAAAAAGGACAAATATAAAAAGTGGAAAGAGGGGCAAATAACTAAGGCAGAATATCAGCAAATAGCCGGAGCCTGTAAAGATGAAGTGAGGAAAGCTAAGGCTCACAATGAACAAAGGCTAGCGACAAAAGTAAAAATAATAAAAAGCTTCTTCCAACATGTTAAAAACAAGAAAAAGTCAAGGAAACAATTGGCCCATTGCTGGGAGAAAGTGGCAAGAAGATGACAAGCAACAGGAGAAAGCAGATCTACTTAACTCATATTTTGCATCTGTCTTTACACAAAAGGAAAAACAATCCAACCTATCAAAAACAGCACTACAAAAACAGATTAGAAACACAAGTTAAAATAGGGAAGAAAATGGTAAGTGAACACCTGTCTACCCTAGACGAGTTCAAATCACCAGGACCGGATGGATTACACCCCAAGGTTCTGAAGGAACTGGCAGGCGGGATCTCAGAACCACTGAACTATATCTTTCAAAGATCCTGGCGCACAGGAGCTGCCAGAGGACTGGAAAAGAGCTGATGTAGTTCCCATCTTCAAAAAAGGAAAAAAAACAGATCCAGGAAACTACAGACCTATCAGTCTGACCTCAATACCGGGGAAGATTCTGGAAAAGATAATCAAGCAACGAATCACCGAACACCTAGAAGTAAACAAAGTAATAACCAAAAGCCAACATGGGTTTGTCAAAAACAGATCATGCCAGACTAATCTTATCGCATTCTTTGACAAAATGACAAAATTAGTAGACCAGAGGAATGCTGTTGATATAATTTACTTGGACTTCAGTAAAGCATTTGATAAAGTAGACCATAACCTACTACTAGATAAAGTAGAAAAATGTGGGTTAGACAGCACCACCACCAGATGGATTCGTAACTGGCTGACCAATCGCACTCAACGTGTAGTCCTCAACGGAACTACATCCACATGGAGGGAAGTATGCAGTGGAGTACCCCAAGGCTCTGTTTTAGGCCCAGTACTCTTCAACATCTTCATCAATGACTTGGACGAGGGGATAGATGGGGAACTCATCAAATTTGCAGATGACACCAAGCTGGCAGGAATAGCCAACACTCCAGAAGATAGGCTCAAGTTACAGAAAGATCTTGACAGACTTGAACATTGGGCGCTATCTAACAAAATGAAATTCAACAGTGAAAAAAGTAAGGTTCTACATTTAGGCAAAAAAACCCCAAAATGCACCAGTACCGTATATGTGGTACCTTGCTCAATAGTAGTACCTGTGAGAGGGATCTTGGAGTCCTAGTGGATAACCATCTAGATATGAGCCAGCAGTGTGCAGCAGCTGTTAAAAAAGCCAACACAGTTCTGGGCTGCATAAACAGAGGGATAGAATCAAGTTCACGTGAAGTGCTAGTACCACTTTATAATGCCTTGGTAAGGCCACACTTGGAATATTGCATCCAGTTTTGGTCGCCACGATGTAAAAAAGATGTTGAGACTCTAGAAAGAGTGCAGAGAAGAGCAACAAAGATGATTAGGGGACTGGAGGATAAAACATATGAAGAACGGTTGCAGGAACTGGGTATGTCTAGTTTAACAAAAAGAAGGACTAGGGGAGACATGATAGCAGTGTTCCAATATCTCAGGGGCTGCCACAGAGAAGTGGGAGTTGGGCTGTTCTCCAGAGCACCTGAGGGTAGAACAAGAAGCAATGGGTGGAAACTGATCAAGGAAAGAAGCAACTTAGAACTAAGGAGAAATTTCCTGACAGTTAGAACAATTAATAAGTGGAACGACTTGCCTTCAGAAGTTGTGAATGCTCCAACACTGGAAATTTTTAAGAAAATGTTGGATAACCATCTGACTGAGATGGTGTAGGGTTTCCTGCCTGGGCAGGGGGTTGGACTAGAAGGCCTCCAAGGTCCCTTCCAACTCTGATGTTATGTTATGTTATGTTAATGATCAAAATGATTACCTAATTATAAGAGCACATGAGCCAATCTAGGTATTAAAATGTTGGCTTCCCATGTTCTAGGTGCTATTTTATCCATACATTTTCAGGCAGCCAATGTGGTCTTTGGAGGATTCGGAGATCTTTAACCCTTGCAACAATCTTGTCAGGAAAGCCTTTCAGAGTCCTCTGATAGATCTATGGGTCATGATTAAGAGTTTGGGACTCTCATTTAAGAATAGTAATAAAATACATACACCTCATCTAAACCCATACTCACATACATACTTCTACCATACATTTCTATCTACTGAAGAGCTCCCACATTAAAATTCCAAAATGGTTGCCAAGCAAGTATTTAGCCTCCTCAGGGCAACATCTTTTTCCTGTTATTCTGGGATTCTAAATTCTGGGAGTTGAAGTCCACAGGTCTTAAAATGGCCGAGGTTGAGAAATACTGTATTAGCTACTGGAAAGGGAAGGTAACGAGAAAGGGAAACAAGAAAGGAAGGGAAAGGAGAGATGAAGAAGAAAAAAGGCAAGGGGAAGAGAGAGAAGAAATGAAATCCCAAATTTGTCTAAAACGCACCATCAGTTCCCATTAAGAGCAAGCCCTCTTAGCTGCCAATCATTCCCAAATCCCCTCCCCCAGCTCTATCTGGGAGGCTCTGCGCCTAAAGCACTGTTAGCAACCATCTCAGCTTTCTTGTATCCTCTCCTTCAGATACATTAAGTTCTAGGCAATTTAAAATTATGGGTTACGAACTTGGAATTACACCTTCACTTAAATTCTTGAGTTATTTATTACTCAAGAGAGCATCTCTATAGAGCACTGAGAGATGGTGGAAAATCGATTGACAGTTTCCAGCCTACTTGTTGCAGGAAGAGAAAGGGACTTGGGGGAGAAGGGTGATAATTAGAGGGGAGAAAAATATGCCCCTGCCTACAATCCTAAACATGTTTGTTTGTTTGTTCATTCATTCATTTGTTTGTTTGTCAACTTTTCTTACCAGCCCCAATCTCAACAGACTGAGCAGTGAACATCAGAGGATAAAGATTACAAAAACAAAATATATCCAATAAAATTAATATAATTCATCCTAGGAGGCAGCCCACAATCAGTTCCACCCAAAGGAACAATGAAAGGAGATTGTTTCTATGCATTTCCTGGAATTATTAAATCATTTGCATCAGAGTAGAAATGTAGAATGCTACATTTATTATTTAATTAATTGGTTATTCTATTCAAGTTATATAGTCAACCATCGGATCTGAGACGCTCAGGGTAGAGAACCCAGTTCAGAATAACAATATCAGAATAAAGAAAATGTCAAGAAATACACAACAGCAATCAAAACCAACACAAAAAAAATTAGAAGCTGAGGATAGCCATCAGCAATAAATTAACATAAAAATTCATACATCCTATGCTCAGTTCTGGAATATAAATGAAAGCACCTCATTTGGCTCTCTACCACCCATTCTGGTGAAGAACCACTAGATCTCTGGATAATCTAAAACAGGGGTAGACAGCCTTTTTATACCTACCGCCCACTTTTGAATATCTGTTAGTAGTAAAATTTTCTAACCACCCACCCAGTTCCACAGTAATGGTGATTTATAAAGTAGGTTTGGGGGAGGCGCCGGCTACCAGCTCTGCTAGTCTGTTACAGCTGGGTGGTGTGGGGGGACATGCGTGAGCTATTCTGGGACAAGGCTCTTTTGTTTGCAGTCGCACTATAGCGCCATTTAGTTTCACTTATGTAACGTGAACTAAACTTATGCACAGGTGATACAAATAGTATATTTTCAGAAATTTAAATTGTCACGGGGAATTTTATGAAAACCTAATGAAAATGTTTTTAAATAATGCTATGAAAATTTTTTAAAAAGTCAATTAAATTTAAAAAAAGGAAAGTGCTTCAATATCGGACAAAACCCCTACCGCCCACCATGAAAGCTGTAACACCCACTAGTGGGCGGTAGGGACCAGGTTGACTACCACTGATCTAGAACAATGTTTTTCAATTTGATAATTTGAAGATGTGAGGACTTCAATTCCCAGAATTTTTCAGGCATCGTGATAGCTGGGGAATTCTGGGAGTTGGGGTCCATACACCTTCAAGATGCCAAGGTTGAGAAACACTGATCTAGATATCTATGGAGATTCTCAGTCATCCAGATCATGGTTGTCCCAAAGGTGCTTTTTCAAGAGGCAACTGGACTTTCTGGTTTTTCTTTCTTTGAAGATGTTGAGCTGAAGAAGCTTCTTAGATGAGAAGCAAAACATCTTCAAAGATAAACCAGAAAGTTCAGCTGTCTCTTGAAAAAGCACCTTTGGGACACTGATATTCTGACCTAGGCTTCCTGAGTCAGTAAGACACATGAATAGTCCCAAAAGCCTGTTTTATTGCAACAGCTGTGAATTCTGTTCATTCACAGATGAGTCCCAAATAGTTGTAAAGGATAAGGGATATCCTTTGGGATAAGGCTGATAATCACCCACCTTTATCTCCATTGATACGCTGCCAAAGACCTAATTGGCAAAGCCACACAGAGTCCAGAATCAAACAGAGCTTCAGACTTTAAACTGCACAGAATTAACAATGTTGCTTCCTGCAAAGGCCCACGTGCCTTTGCTTCTCTTTTAAGTCTTATGGGAGGGGCCAATCATCTCCAAGCCCTACTCCCGAGTCGTCCCTTTTGTTTTAGCTGTTCTTGCCTTCTGGCAGCTCTGCGCATGCACGCACTGGGAACAGGCTCCCCCTGCTCCTCTGCCTCGCTGAGGTCCAACTGTGGAGGCTCTGGAGGCAGCACGTACATCCCAGATGGCCCTTTCTCTGTCTCCAATGCAGAGTCCTCATCCGAGCCTTCCCCAGACTCCAGGACTGGCCCATGTTCCCCCCAGCCTCCTCACTGTCCGACTCTGCTGCCAGATCCGCAGGCTGCTGGAGGACCACAACAACTGATCTAGATGTTTGTACTGGCAGACTATGAATTTATGGCCTCTCAAAGTGCATTAAGAATCATCATCTCCAGCTGATATCTTTTACTGATAGAACCAGGTTTTGACAGCAGAGAAATCAGAGCAGCATGATAGTGTGTTCATCAGGAACTTTGGATAAGATATTGTCTGTACATACGACAATCTACCTACTCCCTTTTTCTCAACACTCCTCAGAATTTTTTCCCAAGTGGAAAGAGTGAAGAGAATATCTTCCCATCCTTCTTTTCCCATAATAATAGAATTCAGAGCTATCTGATTAAATCTGGGGGGAAATCTACCCAAGAGAAAGAATTCATGAAGGCTGGCTAAGGAATTTTGGAAGTCCACACATCTTAAAATCTCCAAGTTTGAAAAGTACTGCAGGATCCAATTAGTCTTCTGAGCTTTTTGACTTGTAATGGAGCCCATCTTCATGGAGGGACTCCAGCATGAGTCTGAAAGCTCAGAAGACTATTGTTTCCTATTGTTCCTATTGTTCCCTTTTATTATATCAAATTAATATAGTTGTTGCATACTTTTGCTTATATATTATGTTTGTGTATACTGTTGTGACAAAATAAAATAAAAAATAAATTTAAAAAAAAAGAATAAACCTCTGGCCAGTAACCGACCTAGATTGGATCCCGCAACATTATCCTGAGACATGTATATTTGCCTTCATTCTTTGAAAAGAACTGTCTTAGCTGATGGTGACACAAGCAAAAACCACTTGGAATGGAAGTGGACAAGGTAGAGTAAGATCTTATAGAGTCTAAGCACTCAGTCACCTTTCTCCAATTTTCTCTCATCTCTCAAGACAAAACCTTGTGGAATTTTAGATGTATTGAGGAAAGATCATGTAGGCCTTTTTGGTTGGGACCAGGTTACAAGTAGAGAGCTGCTGTGTACTGTACTGGTGGTATGTGTGCACAAATGACAGTAGGATCAGTTGTTTCAAATTGGATTCATTCAAAGAGCAGGAAGGATATGGTTCAATCTCTTTGCTGAGTTTTCTTCTGACTAAAATTTGGTCTTCACAATATGAGAATGAAAATAAGAGTTGAAATCTCCACTTGGCCACAATGCTTAATCTGGGACTATTTTGAGCCAAACATTATACCTTGATCTAATCCTACTCCACTATATAGTTCCATGAATAAAAATCAGGGATCATGACTGATGATGATGATGATGATATCCATTCAGTCTTGATGATTCTATGGGCCAGGTCTCTCCACATCTTCTGTACTTGCACTATGATTACTACCTGGGATTCTTTGGATAAAGGGTGGTGTAATTTTAAAAAATGCAACAGCTGTTCATAGGTGAGCTAATAAACTTTGATATAGTTAGAATAGTTGGCATATGAAGAGTCAGAGAGATCGACATGGCTTCTATTAAATCTTTCCAAACCAGCCAGTAGGAAACTTTCAGACCAAAGAATTTTATAGATCGACAACAGTGATCAACAGGACACAAAATGAATTAAGTTTTCCTCTTTTATTGGATAATCATCATACTACATGCATTTTCCTTCTCCCTGACAATGCTAACACTGAGTATGGGTGGGGGGAAGGGAAGGTGAATGAGTTTTTTACAGCTCACTGCAGTATGCAGTTAATAAGTCTCTTAGGCTATAGATCCAGATTGCACAGAGGAGCTGGAATAATTCACCGTAAAATATGACTTTTCATTTATCATGCTGACATGTAATAAATACTTTCCTAGTGAAGTCTGGAAAAGGGAGATCAGGAGGAGAGAGCAAGAGGCATAATGAAAAAGCTACAGCCTTATTCCTCCACAGATAGGATCCATGTCATTTTGCAGTGAAGGACGGGGAATGTATGGCCCACTTAGAATGGTCTTCCCTTTGAGGATGTCCTCTGTAAGAAGATTGTAGAGTCCAAATGAAAAGATACAAGAGCAAGGATAGGATAGGATAGGATAGGATAGGATAGGATAGAATAGAATAGAATAGAATAGAATAGAATAGAATAGAATAGAATAGAATAGAATAGAATAGAATAGAATAGAATAGAATTCTTTATTGGCCAAGTGTGATTGGACACACAAAGAATTTGTCTTTGGTACATATGTTCTCAGTGTACATAAAAGAAAATTCACCAAGAATCATACTTAATGATAGTCATAGAGTACAAATTAGCAATCAAATCATACTAGGAAACAATCAATATCAATATAAATCGTAAGGATACTGATACCAGCAAACCAAATCTCAGTGGTCCAGAGGTGGGTTACAGCAGGTTCTGACCAGTTCTGGAGAACCGGTAGTGGTAGCGGTAATTTTGAGTAGTTCGGAGAACTGGTAGTAAAAATTCTGACTGGCCCCGCCCCCATCTATCCTCTGCCTTCCAAATCCCAGATGATCAGGAGGAAATGGGGATTTTGTAGTAACCTTCCCCTGGATTGGGGTGGGAATGGACATTTTACAGTATCCTTCCCCTGCCACGCCCACCAAGCCACACCCACCAAGCCATGCCATGCCCACCAAGCCATACCCACAGAACTGGTAGTAAAAAAAATTTGAAACCCACCACTGCAGTGGTCCTTTTCAAACACATAGTTAAACTTTGTAATTCTATCATTGAGTGTGATATTGGCCAATTTTAAAAGAGGGACTGGGCAAATGCATAGAAAAGAAGAGTTATTAGAATCTTCTAGCTGCATAGTATCACAGACTTCATCCTTTCCATATTAGCTCCTTTCTGAATTTTCTAAAAGCTTCTCATTGAACATTGTGTGACAGAGAATGCTGATCTTGATCTTACCAGGCTCAAGGTTGACTCAGCCTTCCATCCTTTTGAAGTCAGTAAAATGAGGATCCAGATTGTTAGGGGCAATAGGCTGACTCTGTAAACCGCTTAGAGAGGGCTGTAAAAGCACTATGAAGCGGTATATTAGTCTAAGTGCTATTGCTATTGTGGGTTTTTAATTTCTTGGATGATGATCTGTGCTTATGAATATATTTTATTGGGCTTGTAAGACGTTCCAATCAAAGCCAGCTCTAAGCAGTAGCATCCCAACCTCTGTTAATTGCATTAAAAATTAAGAGATAGCAACATATAGCCCAGGAATCTAATCCACTCAACAGCCACCAAATATAAAACAATTGCTATTGCAAAGAGGAGAAGATCAGAGGTGGGTTTCAGCAGGTTCTGACCAGTTCTGGAGAACCGGTAGCAGAAATTTTGAGTAGTTCGGAGAACCGGTAGTAAAAATTCTGACTGGCCCCACCCCCATCTATTCTCTGCCTCCCAAGTCCCAGCTGATCGGGAGAAATGGGGATTTTGCAGTAACCTTCCACTGGAGTGGGGTAGGAATGGAGATTTTACAGTATCCTTCCCCTGCCATGCCCACCAAGCCACACCCACCAAGCCATGCCACGCCCACCAAGCCACACCCACAGAACCGGTAGTAAAAAAATTTGAAACCCACCACTGGAGCAGATCATACCATTCCTGTTCCAAGGGTCTAATGAAAGTGTTCTGAAAATAAGGGGGAGGTCATCAAGATATCCAGGAGAGTGGAGTCCTGCAGAAAGGGGCATTGCCTGAGAAATTAAATTAAGAGTCATTATTAATTTACGTCTGTTAAGTCAAGCTTGGCCAACATCTGAGGTCTTTGCAAGGGGAGGTACCCCTTACTGGTTGAGCCCTTGCTTTGCACACAAAAGTTCCAGGTTTATCAACATCTCCAGGTAGTGAGAGGAAAGACTTTTGTCTGAAACAAGGACAGCCAGAGCAACTCAGTATAGATCACAAGTGGTTAAATTATGACCCACGGATATATTCGGCCCCAAAGTCAAAATTCTTCACCATCACCCAACATCAGCTGGATGGCAGGAAAACAGACTTGAAGGACTTCAAACAATGCCAGGTAGAGAAAATTACCTCTTTTTTTTCAACCGATTCAATCTGATGAAACACAATGAGCCATCCGGAATCACTGAGAGTCGGTTGCATTATTTGCCTTTGAACTTCTTTCAAATGAAAAGAGAGTTTTGGAGAAATTCTTACTGGTAAAATGTTATATTTCTGCACATTGAATTACGAGGTCATACCAAGCAACCTGTCAGGATCAGACTCCGGACATGGTTTATGCAATATGTTTCACATTACACACTATATATTGTTTCATTTTCTTTCTTCTGAATATATAGTCTTTCAAGTACTAAAGAAATATGTCCAACAAAGCAAATCATTTATAAGTGGAGACAAAACAAAGTTTGCAGTATGGCAGCCTCTTTCCTAAAACCAAAGAAATGCAGTATGTCTGAAAAAGTTATGGGGTTGCATGCAATAAACCAGTTAAATCAAAGTAGGATTGGGTAGTTTATGGTTCAGTGTGTTGTGGGAAATCCAGCCATTGCTTTGTTCGTTCGTTCATTCATTCATTCATTCATTCATCTGATTCTTTACCTGCCACAATTGAGTGACTCTTTGACAGGTTACAGTCATCTCATTTGAAATGTTCATTGTAGAATGTATGAAATAAGTGATCTTAAAAGCCATAAAGTAAAAATCACAAAGACAACTAGCCGAAGACAAAGAGAAAGGGAGGGTATCATGCAAGACTCAGAGACCATCTTAAACCATTGTGTTTCAAAATTATTTTTTAAAGCTCAATAATTAAGTGCTGATTCAATTTCAAGGGACAAACAGCCTACTCTTAGCCTATTGCATGAACCAGATCATCACATTAGATGAAAATACCACACGCAGAACAGCACACATTCTGCTAGAGAGAAGTTCCCTGAAGATGGGCTCCAGCATGAGCCCGAAAGCTCAGGAGACAAAAACCTCTGGTCCCAGTGACCGATTCAGATTGGATCCTGCAAGATTTAAATATGGTTTATTTGTTGGAAGAAAGCATGTTATATGGACATAGCTCTTGTATTTATTTATTTATTCATTCATTCATTCATTCATTCATTCATTTATTCATTCATTCATTATTCATTCATGCATTCATGCATTCACTTAGTGCAATTCAAGGTGTTGACTGTCACTTTTAAAACCATAGGACTCAAGATCTGGATATCTGCGGGATATCCCAGTTTTTGCCCATTAAAATCAGCAGGAAGGACACCCTTCAAGTCCCTTCCTTATGGGATTGCCACATTCAGAAACCACTAACACATACTTCCCAACCTACCTGTTGGTATCCTTGAGAATAGTGCCCTAGCCAAGATTTGGCCAGTACCCAAACCTAAAGGTAAAGGTAAAGGTTCCCCTCGCACATACGTGCTAGACGTTGCCAACTCTAGGGGGCGGTGCTCATCTCCGTTTCAAAGCCAAAGACCCAGCGCTGTTCGAAGAAGGTCCCTATTTTTTCTACTTGCATTTTTACGTGCTTTCGAAACTGCTAGGTTGGCAGAAGCTGGGACTAGTAAAGGGAGCTCACCCCGTTACACGGCAGCACTAGGGATTCGAACCGCCAAACTGCCGACCTTTCGATCGACAAGCTCAGCTGTCTTAGCCCCTGAGCCACCGCGTCCCACGATCTGGTTATTCCAGGAAGCTTTTAGGATGGATAGCATGACAAGACCCCTTCCGGCACTAGGTGATTGTTGCTATTACTTTTCCTCTTAGGGTGATAGTGGATAAGAAGCTGGTTATTATTGGTTTGGGGATTTTGTTGTGTTTTCTTGGTTATTTATATTTTTTAATACGTTATTTAAAATCATCTTGGAGTTGTTGTTTTTTCAGAACTGAGCAGCATACAAATTTAGCTCATTAATTAATCGATTAATTAAACAGGAATAAATGAGAGTTAAGTGAGACTGAAACAGAAAACGTGCCATTGATTGATCTAAATACCCCCCAATGCTTCAAAAGCTTCTTTCTTTGTAGCAGTTGTACCTTTCACTGATTTATTCACTGACTGGTGACCATTCAGTATGGTCGTATTTCTCAAATATATTGATTTCTTTTTTTTTTTTAATGTCATCACTGCATACAAATTGTTTCAGTCTCCTGAGTAGCCAGCGTACACTCCAGCTGAAATGTGTCCTTCTTCTAGCTTTCCTCAGGAGTATCTAATCTTGCTTTTGTTTTGTTTTTTCCGTAATCATGTCGAAAATATCTTCCTAGAAAACATTACTGGCTGGATTAAAAAAACACATCAGGATATTGCCACCAAACAGACACTTGCAAGACAAACAATGGAAATTTATCGCTGACAGATAAAGTGCTATTAGAGCTCCAGCTATAAAAACCTGGGAATGAGAAATGATGGCAGAAACACGGCTTTAGTTAGCAGGGCCATTTTAAAATAGCAAAACACTCCCTGGCAATTAGCCAACTTGATGGGGAGGGGACTTTTCATTTGGACTAACTGTGAGGAGAAGGGCCTCTGTGGGGACAATTCAAGCATTGGCCCTTTTTATTGGCACATATTACAAAGAGGGGGGAAGAGTTTCTATTGTCCCAGTTGCATCCAGAAACAGTTTGGTCTTAGTGGTTAAGGCACCAGTCTAGAAAGTGGGAGATTGTAGGTGCTAATCCTGCCATAGGCAGGAAAGCTGGGTGGGTGGCCTTGACCCAATCACCGGGAGACTGTAAATTCTAATCCCGCCTTAGGCATGAAAGCGAGCTGGGTAACTTTGGGCCAGTCATTCTCTCTCTCTCTCTCTCTCTCTCTCTCTCTCTCTCTCTCCCCAACCCACCTCACAAAGTTGTGCTTTGGGGAACAATAGGAGGAAGGAGTATTGTGTATGTTCGCCACCTTGGGGTACTTATGAAGTAATAAAGGTAGAATAAAAATATAATAAATAAATAAATCTACTATTTTGATGCTCTTGACTCTACCCTGACTTATAGCAATAGCACCAGGGGTGAAATCCATCAGGTTCTGACAGATTCTGGAGAACCGGCAGCAGAAATTTTGAGTAGAACTGGAAAATACCACCTCTGGCTGGTCCCAGAGTGGGGTGGGAATGGAGATTTTGCAATATCCTTCCTCCAGGAGTGTGGGGGGGGAATGGGGATTTTGCAGTATCCTTCCCCTGCCACGCCCACCAAGTCACGCCACACCCACAGAACCGGTAATAAAAAAAATTGGATTTCACCACTGACTTAGACTTATATAACGCTTTACAGTGCTTTACAGCCCTCTCTAAGCTGTTTACAGAGTCAGCTTATGGCCCCCAACAATTTGAGTCCTCATTTTACCCACCTCAGAAAGATGGAAGGCTGAGTCAACCTTGAGCCTGGTGGGATTTGAACTGCTAATTTGCAGGCAGCCGGCAATCAGCAGTAGTAGCCTGCAGTACTGCACTCTAACCATTGCGCCACCAAAGCTCCAATGCACATAATTGACAGTACAGTATTAAACAACAGTAGTTTAAAAACCAACATCTTTATTATTGTATATGTCAGCGTTCCAGAAAAAAACCCCATTCCAAGTAAAAACTCCAAAGCAAACTTTGGGGGTGGGGGAGGCAAAATTATTTATCTTCTTAAGACCCCTAGTTGGTCCGCGAAAGAATAGCATGACCATTGACTGGAAGACATTAAAGGGTATGCAGATTACATTAGAAGGGAAAGCATATATCAACCCTTTACAGATGTGCCCACATCTCCCTAGGAAGTGCTGTGGTTCTTCTATTCCACGGGTGGCTGCTTTTGAATTATGAGTGTCAGTACCCAATTTTCTAGATATTTGCTGCCCAACTAAGGGTAACTAAATAAAATGAAGAAGCGAAGCAGGTCATAGCAAACGATAAATCAGGGCAGCTCTCTCCATAGGCACACCCTGGTCTTGTGTTTGCAGCAAGAAAAGAGTAAATAACAGTTGGAGATAGATAGAAAGACAGCCCGTTTGGTCTAGTGGTTAAAGCAGCAGGCATGAAACTGGGAAACGGTTGAGTTTGAGTCCCGCCTTAGGCACAAAGGCAACTGGGTGACTTTAGGTCAGTACTAGGAAACAAGCAATGGCAAACCACTTCTGAAAATCTTGCCAGGAAAATTGCAGGGGTTAATCCAGGCAGTCACCTGGAATCAAAAACTGACTCAAAGGCAGTTTTAATGGGCACAGAATATTCAGGAACCAATAATGTTGGAAACATGGGAGAAAATCTGGGTTAGAAATGTTAAGTTTACACAAGCACAGAATTTAAGGGAAATTTTTTATAAGATGTTTTATAGATGGCACTTAGATCCCAAAAAATTATCATGTATGTATCCTAATATCCAAGCGAAATGTTGGAGGTGTGATTGTGATGACGCTACATATTTTCATATTTGGTGGACTTGCAAGAAAATTAAGGCCTTTTGGATAAGAATTTGGTGGATTATTCAAAATGTACTGAAGAAGAAGATAAAGTTCCTGCCACAATTTTTCCTTTTGGGAATTATAACGGATTGTACAGGGATTGAGACTAAACTGATTCTGAATTTAATAACAGCAGCAAGACTGTTGATTGGACAATACTGGAAGAAAGAAGAGGTACCTACAATAGAAGAATGGATACTGAAAGTCATTAATTTGGCTGAGATGGCTAAAATCTCAGCTTTTTAAAAGACAATACGCAGGAAAGATATTTAATTGAATGGAAAAATGGATTGATTATCTACAAAACAGATATCAGATTAAGAAATATCAGATTGCCTTTGAATAATTAGGAAGTTATTTTATATAATGGGAGGGGTTGGGAGATGAAAAGCTTTGGATGAGGTTAATTGGATTGAAGGAAAATTTTATTCTATGTTTGGTTTATGTATAACAATACCTTGTGATTGACCCGGGAAGCCGGGGGGGGGGGAAAGGGAGGGGGGAAGGGGTTTTTTTGGGAGGGAGGGGGGAAAAAGGGGGGGAAATGTTTTTGTTTTTTTAAAACTTTTTCAATTAAAAAAAAAAACTGACTCAAAGGCACCAAAAACAAATAGTAGACAGAAAAGATTCTCTAGATTGCAGGGAATAAACAAAGGTTACCCAAGAGACGCGCGTCGCGTAGCATCATGTTAAGTTTCATCCTTTCCCACGCTGACCTGAAACTGTCAATATAAAATATTAATCATTGAACATTTCGTAGTTTTAATTAGGAAACTAAAAAAAACCAAAAACAACCCAGCTAAGAGTTACAAGGGTATCATTTTTTAAAAAAAGAGCGCAATATCATATTCCTTTATTGTGGGACTCATTGCCAAACATATCATCATTAAACGGCTTTTTAAGTGTTCCGTATCTCAAAGTACCTGTGGGAGAATGTCAGAGATTCAAAATCAGAGGTGCAGCTTTGTGGTTATAAAGCCCTGCCCCTACGCACACAAAATGGACGAGGTTTCATGAAGATTTTGACAAGCCCCTTCAGAGACCCTTGTTCACATCTCCCTTCTCCATTCGCCCACATCTTGAAAGGGGAATGGAAATGGAAGGAGAAGGGGCAGTAAAGATTTGCTGCTCCTCAAACGCCATCAGGCCCTGCAAAACTGCTTCCCCTCCCTTTACAACACAATGGTTATTTCCCGATTTTCTATAAGCAGGGCTTTTAATGGAAGAAAGACGACAAATAGATGGCTCTCTTTGTGAAAAGACTTTTCTCCATTATCTCAGTGGCCTCTTCGGGAAGCAGCAGCTTCCTATGGCAGACAAAATGCCTTTTGCATATGCTGCCAATGACTTTCCCATTAAGCCTTTTTTTTTTATTATTAAGAACAAAACAAAGTTAAACAGCTTTGCTTTCTCCTTTGGAGAAAACCTTTTCTGCACATATTCACCTTGCAAAATACAATAATGGTTGTGCACAGGAAGACCCTGGTATCTTTTTAAACATTTATCTCTGGCTTTCCCATCTAGCGCAAAGGAGATGTTGCAGGTTTTTCCCTCTCTACTGCTTTTTGCTATAGAAATACATGTGCCCTTGGAGGACACCTTGCACGGCTGAACTCATCCTTCTGTTTGTTTCATTATTTTTTGCAAATTATCCAGCTAGCGATGACACATGTCCTTGTTTGCACTTTTTATACAAGGACCCCATAATGTTGCCTTCATCCAATCCCCACCTTACAACTGAGATTACTCAAAGTTGTATTTAGCTGTTCCAGTTTTAATGTACCATGTTTCCCCGAAAATAAGACCCTGTCTTATATTTTTTGAACCCCAAAATAAGTGCTTGGTCTTATTTTCGGGGATGTCTTATTACTTTGGGTCGCGTGGAGCAAGATGAGGCTCCTCTTGCCAGCTTACCTGATTTCCAGCTCTGTCTCCCTAACACTAACCAGAAGAAATGGCGGGGACCAGCTGCACACACATTTAAATATTTTCGGGGAGGGTTATTTTAGTGCATGCGCTCAAAAGTCCAATTGGGCTTATTATCAGGGGATGTCTTATTTTAGGGGAAACAGATAGCATTGTCCCTCTTCTCTGGGCAATGGATAAAATAGCAATATTTTGCTATTGTTCCTGAAACAGAAATACAAACAGAAGGGAAAGAATGGTTTCCCATTGCCATAAAAACATAATAGCAGTGGCCATTCAGGTGCCAGAATCAAAGCAGAAACTCCTAGGAAAGTTTGCACTGAGCCATGGTTGCGCAGTGGTTAGAATGCAGTATTCCAGGCTAACTCTGCCCATTGCCAGGAGTTCGATCCTGTCAGGATTCAAGATTGACTCAGCCTTCCATCTTTCCAAGGTCAGTAAAATGAGGACCCAGATGGTTGAGGGTAATATGCTGACTCTGTAAACCACTTAGAGAGTGCTAGCTTAAGTGCTATTACTATTGTTATGCTTCATCAGAGTTGTGGCTGATGATGCACTCATGGGCTAGGATCTGCCCATATCTGATTGACCACTTTAGGCTGTTGAAGACACACAGTCTTCTCTGGCCATTGGCCTCCATGGCTATTTTGACTTCAGCTACAAAAGAGATGCAACATTTGGCTTTCACAGAGGTATCTGTGCACCTGATCAGTGTTTTCTGAAACCTTTGTCAAACCTTGTGTAGGCTTCTTATGTATGTGGGTTTAGCACATTCTTTTGAAAGCCTGCTGGAGCTGTTAAAGCGCTGGCTTGAGAAAGGAGTAATTGTGTACTGCACAGAAGGTCGACTTAAATCAGGAGAAAGAGCCTCAATCTGCCCCCTTTCAGTGGTTCTGTAAGCAATTAGTACAATTTTTTTGCAACCTTTACCAACAAGCAGGCTTGTAAGGTCATACTTTTTATTGTTTTTATTATATTGAAGGGGGAGGGACGACAGTATTTTGATCACATAATCACAACAAACATCTTGACTTTTTGACTTTGCAATAGGATGCCCCTGGCCAATTGCAGACAAGAATGCAATTTTGGCACTACTAATAACAGCAGAAGAACGGGAGCCTTCATTAAGGTAATTGAGGGTGAAAGTTTTAACCTTTACTCTGCTTATGATTTCTGGAGCAGCCAAAATAGCTGTTCTACCCCTTTTTTTTTTCCCTGAACATGCTAGAACAGTTATTTCTCAAACATGAAACTTTAAGACATGTGGACTTTAACTCCCAGAATTGTGCCGGCTGGGCAATTCTGGGCATTGAAGTCCACATGTCTTAAAGTTATCAACTTTGACAAACACTATGCTACAATCATGGAGCCAGAAGAGAAATAATTTGTTCCTTGATACTTGGGTGCAGGTGTGAAACAGAATAAATGAGTGAAAAGAAGAAGTCCCTCCCTACTTTTTTTTCCTCTTGAGATGATCGGGTAGCAACACTGAATGAGCCTTGGTCACTTTCTCTATTGAAACTTATTTGCAAAAAGATTGCTTGCTTTTGATGTACACAATCGACACTTTATATAAGGCCATTTTTTATATTCTTTCCGTCAGCCATATTTATTTGAAAATGGTTGTCTACCTCCCATGAAGGAAAGGGAGAATGGCTGAAAATGTCCTCATTTTCACAAAAGAATGGCAAACCACGTCCCTTTCAACCTTTCCACAATATTACCAAAAAGCTTTTAGCAACCAAACAAAGGAAACATAACTGTCCAACACAAAATGCTTTTAAGCTTAAGGTGTGGTGCTGGATGGGGCTTTGACTCAAATAAGCATACAGAATTGTAGCCTTCATTCATTCTGTGGTCAGCAGGGCAGGCTCCATGCTGGGTAATTACAGGCTGCCAAGTATTAAGAGCTTTGCCAAGCTAAGAATCAAAGGCAAATTGCAGAGGGCAGAAGAGGACAACATCTATCTCTCAGACTTTTGTTTGCTAATCTGTCATTTATTAACTGGATATACTTTTTTCCAGTACTGGAACGGTTGCCTTTGAATTGGCATATTGTGTCTGGGCTGCATAAATCTGGATGACCAATAGATGGCGGCAAAGTGGTACAGCTTTCTGGTTCTCTTTCCTGCCCTCTTCTGGCCATTCAAATCCTCGTTTTGGAGAGGTTTATCATTGTAAAATCTATTCGTGTTCATATCTCTTCAAACTCCATAGTCTTTTCCTCAGAAAGCTTACTTTTAAATCCTTCTTTCAAATCTTCCACAGACCCTCAGCAAAAGGCTAGGGCAATTTTCTCCAATTTAGTATTGTCCAAGGAGTTGCAGGCCCAACACATTTGGAGGTACATGATCGGTGAGAAAAGGTGATTGTGAGACTGCATTCTTACCCAGTAAGGGCTCTACATTAGATCTCACCTCTGACATCAATAGTAGTTTATTAACTCAAACATTCAGAAAATGTGTATGCGTATGTAGGAGGACAATGACAATGGCCAGGAATTCCAGAGCTTACTTAAAAAAGCAATAAAAATAGCAGTTGTCCACGTTTTGAAAAGAAAAGAATGTTGATTACAATAAGGAAGGCGACTTGAAAGCAATAACCATGGGAAGCAAAGGACAGATAGCATTTAGGAAAAAGAACACACTAATCTTTATTATGGAACGGCCTTTCTTTCCACAATAAACCACTTTTTCAAGTCCACCTATGATTACGTCATTATTTCTGACCCCACGGATGTAGTTTGATTTGTATTAACCTATATAAAGAGGTTTGCCCCTCCTTTTTTTTTTTTTCAGATTTGTTATTGTGGTCTCCAGTGCTAAAATAAATGCAATTTGTGCTTCAGGAGGGTGGGCTTTGCTGGTTCCCACCACTAATGAATAACCGGTCCACAATAGAAAGCGTCCTCACTCATTGCATTTACGGTGTGGTATGCTGGTTTGACAGCCGCAGATAGAAAGACATTACAGAGGGTGGTGAGCACAGCACAAAATATCGTGGGCTGTCCCTGATACCACTAAACGACATCGCTAGGGCCTTAGAAGAGTGAGGAAAATCCTCAGGGACGACTCACACCCTGGTCAGTCCTTCTTTATTCTCCTACCATCTGGAAGGAGATATACAAGCATAAGCAGCCGCACAAACAGGTTGAAGGACAGTTTTTATCCATGGGCTGTCAGACTCCTGAACGAAAAATAACTGTATGACTACATAGTACGATTGACTTGCGGAACCGGTGCAACGTGCAATAAGTTCACATGGTGCAATAGCAACTCCAAATCTCAACCAGCAAATGCTCTGTCTTACATAGTGTAAAAAATTACACATTGGGGAAAAAAAAGAATTGTAAAAAATTACACATTGGAAAAAAGAATTTAAACACTAAATACAAGTTTGATGGACATTACCTTACAGATGACCCCCACCCTGTTAAAGACCTTGGAGTTTTCATATCAAATTATCTAAGTGCCAAAGCCCATTGCAACTACATCGCAAAAAAGGCTTTAAGAGTTGTAAACCTAATCTTGCGTAGCTTCTTCTCCAGAAACACTACACTACTAACCAGAGCATATAAAACATTTGCTAGACCAATTCTTGAATACAGCTCGCCTGTCTAGAACCCATACCACATTTCAGACATCAATACAATTGAACGTGGCCACAAATATTTTACAAGAAGAGTTCTCCACTCCTCTGAATACAACAAAATACCTTATGCCACCAGACTTGAAATCTTGGGTTTAGAAAACTTAGAACTCCGCCACCTTTGACATGACCTGAGTTTAACTCATAGAATCATCTATTACAATGTCCTTCCTGTTGAAGACTACTTCAGCTTCAATTGCAACAATACACGAGCGCACAATAGATTTAAGCTTAATGTTAACTGCTCCAATCTTGATTGCAGAAAATATGACTTCAGTAACAGAGTTGTTAATGCTTGGAATACACTACCTGACTCTGTGGTCTCTTCCCAAAATCCCCAAAGCTTTAACCAAAAACTGTCTACTATTGACCTCACCCCATTCCTAAGAGGTCTGTAAGGGGCGTGTATAAGAGCACAAGCATGCCTACCGTTCCTGTCCTATTATTCCCTTTCATTATATCCAACTAATATAGTAAATTCTATTCTATTTTATTCTATTATTACATACTTATGCTTATATATATGCTTATATATTGTATAGTTATTTCATGCTTATGCTTATATATACTCTGTGACAAAATAAATAAAATAAAATAAATAAAATAGGACTGAGTGGTTGTTAGTAGGATTCACTGAGCTAGGGATTTTTTGTTTTGTTTTTGTCTTTCACTGTCAGTTGTATTGTGTTGGGGAGGGGGGTGCACGACGGGAGGCTCAGCCAACCTCATTGGACACCTGTTGTACTCTGACAATAAAGGTTTGAATGGAATTGAAATCTAGTGGGGAAATTTCTCTTACATACGCTTTGCACATCCAGCCTCTGGGGCTTTCATTAAGAAGGTATCATGCATGGGCCAGGTTTCCCAAATAAGGATAGGGGTGGCTAGGTGAAAAAGAAATCCACACCTTCTTTCTCTCTGGGGTAAAAAAAAGAGGAATTGACAGGTCTACGTAGAATTGTAACCAGGTAAATTGGAGTACATGAGTTTTCATTCATTTAAGGCAGGAGAACCTTTGGCTGACAAGCCTCATACAGCCTGCTGAGCTGCTATGAGCCTCTTCCCCATCTCTCGGTTACAACCCTGTGATCTGTTCCAACAGTTACCACTAAATTGCAGTGTTAATGTAACAAGAAGGGGCTATTATTAAATGCACAATGAGGGTAATCTTGTTAACTCTATTTAATTAATTTAATGTAAAGTAATTCCAATTCAAATTATGCACCTCTGCTGTACATAATTGGCCAGGCTGCAATTTAAACAAGCAGCTCTGCCATCATCATTTGTGGTTTGGGCCTTAGGATCCAATCTTAACCCAGACTCCCCTCGACCTGTCATCTTTTAGAACTGCTAGAACTACAATCTGCAGCTAAAAGTCTGTAGAGATTCTCAGTCATCCAGGTCATGGTTATCCCAAAGGTGCTTTTTCAGGAGGCAACTGGACTTTCTTGTTTTTTCTTTTGAAGACGTTTCGCTTCTCATCCAAGATGTTTCTTCAGCTCTGACAGGATAGTGAAGAATGGAAGGATTTATATTCCTTGCAGACATCCTGCCATTCCCCACTATTCTGTCACAGCTGAAGAAGCTTCTTGAATGAGAAGCGAAACATCTTCAAAAAGATGTTTTCAAAAAGAAAAAACAAGTAAGTTCAGTTGCCTCCTGAAAAAGCACCTTTGGGACTACAATCCGCAGAATGCCCAAGGGGCATGCTAAGGTTCTGACTGATAATTCTGGGAATTGCAGGAACATCCTACCTGGATGCTCCCAGGTTGCAGTAATGCTGTTGTCTAGGTTTAGTCAGAAGGAAGTCCCTCTAAATCCAATGGGATATACAGTAGATGATGATAATGAAGATGATATTTTTATCCAATCAGTGTCAGCTTTGGAAGCCATATTAGGCCGTAAGCTTCCATGCTGCCACTTTCTCATCTGTGGGAGAGTAGGAGGGGGGGATTTAGTAGAGGGGTTGTCTTTAGACATAATAGCATTCTTTCTGTCAGTCAAGGTCAGGCCGATCCTGCATCTGGAGGAGGAGTGGTCGGAATGCTGTCTTGAGATGGGATGGTTGGTGATTGGAGCATGTGATCAACTGAGGAGTGAGGGGATGGTTTTATGGGGAGGGTTTGATTTACTGAGGGAAAACCTAGACCTCTCAGATTCAGGTTTTCCCAAATGTGCCAGTTTACCTATCCTAGTAAATAGAACTTTGAAAAATGCTTGCTTTGGAGTTTTTACTTGGAGTTGGGGGGGGGGGTTTTCTGGAACACTGACAATCAGTCATGTCCAACTCTTGGCAATTCTATGGGACAGGTCTTCACATCTTCCGATCTTGCACTGCTTCTTTGAGTTTGTCTATGCTGTACCTGGTGTCAGCTTTGATGGTTTCCAGCCACCATGTTCTTTGGTGGCCTAGTTTCCCTTTACCACTAATTTCTCCCAACATAATTGCTTTCTCCAGTGAATTCTCCCACGTCACATGGCCAAAGTAAGTGAGACACAGTTTTGTGATTTTATCTTCTGGTGACATGTCTGGTGTTATGTGCTCCATACAGTACATACACTTCAGGAAATATTCTGACTAAGAAATTCTGGGAGCACATATCTTAAAGTTGCCAAGGTTGAGAAACACTGGTCTAAAACTACTACTGAACGAGTAAAAGGAAAGGGCAGCATCCATCAGTCACCAGGTAATGTTAAGTTCGGGAAGTAACGAGGCTGGAGACCAGGGTAGTGACAACAGCTCTTTAATATATGGTGAACCCAGCAACCTGGCTGGGGAAAAACAACCCTTTATATACTGTTTAACCGGCGGCTTCAACCAATCAGCAACGTGCTTGTTTCCCGCCAAAATATTTAAAGATACATAACACTCCTCCCCTCCCAGAAAACACTTTACCACTATTTACATATTATTTACATGTTATTTTTCGACGTAGTCACGCAAATAACCTGGGCGTCTCCTAATTCTTTCAGACCTGCACGGTTCAGTCCTGGGTGGTGTTTTGAGCTGGTCGGAGGGGCTGTTTTCTCCTCCCAGCTCTTTCTCTAGGCCATCGGGCCCTGGATTACTTGCAGACTCTTTTTCTTGGCCATCCGGCCTTGGATTACTTTTGGAATTTTCCCTGCTGTTTCCATCGGGAACCTGATGGCGTTGCTGGACCTCCGGGACCTCAGCTAAGTCTTGCGCCTCCCCCGGGTTATGGTCAGCTGTGGGTTCAAATAAGGAGTGGTCATGATCTGTCTCATTTAGCTCGGGTTGTTCAGCTATTCATTTCCTTATCTGATCTATGTGGCGCCTCCATACTCGGTTGTCTTGTAACTCGACCAAGTATGACTTTGGACCGGTTGCTTTTATGATTTGCCCTGCGAGCCAACTTGGGCCGTCCCCATAGTTGCGGGCCCACACTCGGTCGCCTATGCCCATTTCTCTCGTTTTTTCTAGTTCCCCCTTGTAACCCTCTGGTGTGTAATGGGGATTCAAACGGTCAAGTGGGCACCGGAGCTTCCGTCCCATCAATAATTCGGCTGGGCTTCTGCCTGTAGCAGTGCTTGGGGTTCTGTGCTGAACGGCCAGAAAGAAATCTATCTTTGTTTGCCAGTCACCTGGCTTGAGCCTGGACAATGCCTCCTTAGCACTCCGGACGGAACGCTCTGCAAGGCCATTCGACGCAGGGTGGAAAGGCGCAGAGAGGGCATGTCGGATGCCCTCCTCTGCCAAGTATTCCTCAAACTGGGCTGCCGTGAATTGCAGACCGTTGTCGGACACCAGAGTGTCAGGCAACCCGTGGGTTGCGAATAGGTGGCACAGGGCTGCGATTACTGCCTCGGCTGTCGTGGATTTCATGAGTATGATCTCCAACCATTTAGAGAAAGCGTCGACAACCACTAGGAAGGTTTGGCCGTGGAAAGGGCCAGCAAAATCAATGTGGATTCTTGACCAGGGCCCTTGGGGTTTTCCCATTCCTGACTGGGGCCGTTGGGGTAGAGGTCTGGACTCTTGGCAAGCCTGGCATTTCCCTACCCTCTCAGCAATCTCTGAGTCCATGAGTGGCCACCACATAGCTTCTTGCTAGCCCTTCATCCTTACGATCCCTGGGTGACCCTCGTGGAGGAGGTCCAATACCCTTCCTCAATTTCTCCGGGATTACCACCGATCACCCCATAACAGGCACCCCTTGAGCCGAGAGCTCATCACGTTTTTACAAATTCCTTAAACTGCTCGCCCGGCGCAGCGGGCCACCCTCTTGTACCCAACCGGTACAGTCCTTAACATAATGTCGGTATGATGCCGAGCCACTTCCTTAGATGTGACTGGGCCAGAGTCAAGAGTCAATAAGCAGGATGGGCGTCCCGGAGTGGGGTCTTGATCGCCCCTGGTAGTGGGCATCTGCTTAACGCGTCCGCATGCCCCACTTCTTTTCCTGGTCGATGCTGCAGCTTGTAAGAATAAGCGGCTAAGAAAATAGTCCATCGGGTCAATCGTGGCGAAAGTGCCACAGGCGTTGGTGATCGCCAGCCAGTATTCCTAACAGCGGTCTGTGGTCAGTCACAATTTCAAAGTCTCGCCCAAAAACATATTCGTGAAATTTTTACCCTGACACAATTGCTAGCGCTTCCTTATCTAACTGGCTATAGTTCCTCTCTGGGAGGACATCGTTCTGGAGTAGAAGGCTATAGGGGCTTCTGTGCCGTTTGGAAGTCTGTGGCTGAGCACAGCCCCACCCCGTAAGGGAGGCATCGCAAACCAGCACTAATGGCAATGAGCTATGATACTGGATGAGCAGGCTGTCGCCGAGAGCAGGTTTTTACTGCTTCAAAGCCCTACTTTCCGACTTTCCCCAAGACCAAACAGTATTTTTCCTAGAAGCTTATGCAGCGGTTCAGCAACGGTCGCTTTGTTTTTAAAAACCGCGTAAAATTCACTAGCCCAGGAATGCCTGTAGCTCTGTTTTGTTTTTGGGCGCTGGAGCCTTTCTGATTGCCTTGACCTTGCTCTCAGTGGGGTGAATTCCTTTCTTGTCTATTCGGTAGCCCAAGAATTCACGATTCTACCCCTATCTGGCATTTGTTCACTTTAACCTTTAGTCCGCTGACCGAAAATGCCCAGAACTTTTCTCAAACGCTCCCCAATTCCTCTACGTTTTCGCTGATATCAATACATCATCGAAGTAGGGAACTACCCCTGGGAGCCCTTGCAGAAGTCGTTCCATCAAATTTTGGAACAGTCCCGGTGCCACACTCACCCCAAATTGTAATCGGGTACACTTGAAGGCCCCCCTGTGAGTTACAATCGTTTGGGCTTCGGCTGTGTTGGCGTCTACGGGCAGTTGTTGGTAGGCTTGAGCCAAGTCTAACTTTGCAAAGACTTGCCCTTGCCCCAAAGAGTGCAGCAAGTGTTGCACCACGGAACTGGTAAGCGCTTTTCTGTAAGGCTTTGTTTAGCGTCGCCTTGTAGTCAGCGCAGATTCTAATTGACCCATCTGGTTTTACTGGGGTGACGATTGGCGTCTCCCACTTTGCGTGATCGACTGGCACCAAAATCCCCTGATTTATGAGCTTATCTAGCTCCTTGTCAATTTTAGGTTTAAGGGCAAAGGACTCTCCTTGCCTTTAACCTAATGGGAGCTACCTGGGGTCTAAGTTGAAGGAAATAGGGGTCCCCTTGTACTTGCCCAGGCAGTCCTTGAAGACATCTTGAACTCGTTCATGAGTATGTCTTTCAGGTTACAGTCACTTCTGTAGATGCCAGTCACTCCCATGCCCAGTGCACGAAACCAGTCTAGTCCCAACAAACTAGGCAGGGTCCCTTCGACGATCGTGATGGGCAGGGTCTTCTTGTGTGGTCCGTACTCCACTCGCACGGAGGTGGTCCTCGAACAGGGATGCGATTCCCTTGGTAGTCGTGGACTCGTAGCCATTGTGTTTGCAGGTGGCGCTCGCGACTGACGGCAGTGACTTCGCCAAAGTGTCCCAGGACATGATGGTGATCGCTGACCGGTGTCCACTTCAGTCGGCACCGTACTCCTTCTATTTTGGGTTTGGTGAAGATCTTCTTCTCCACCCGGGTTGAGGCGCGGCCTATGACCACCGTCGTTTGGTTTGAATCCGCGCCTTTTTTGTTTGAGCCAATCGCGGGTCGCCTTGCCGATCCCGCGCTCTGATTGGCCGATTTGAATTTTCGGCGGGAAGGTTGGGGAGCTCGACAGACTTGAGCTAGGTGCCCTTTCTTCTCGCACCGCCGACATGTTGCGTCCTTGAACTTGCAGCGTTGGCGCTGGTGTTGACCCCCGCAACTTCCGCATTCCGTCCCGGTTCTCTTGGCCCCGTTTCTCAGTTCGGCAAACCCCTTCCTCATCCTCACCGTCAGATTCGGTTTGGATCTCTTCTTGGTGCACCGGGGTTGACTTTGTGCTCGCCTTTGGTGTGAGGGGCTTTTGCAGTGTCTCCGCCGCTTGGGTTGACATTTCATGCGCTCTGGCTTCGTCCAGGGCGTTTGCCAGCGTCAGATTGCTTTTCGATAGCAGCCGCCTCCGCAAACGCATGTCTCGGACCCCCCTGATGAGTTGCTCCAGCAGCACCTCGTCCAGGTCTCGGTACCCACAGTCTTTGGAGGCTTTCCGCAGGGCGGCCATGTAGTCGCCGATGGATTCGCCCTCTAGCTGTCGGCGCTCTCCAAATTCAAAACGCCGCACGTATTTGGACGGCGTTGGCGCGAAATGGTTTTTTAGCAGGGTTTGCAGAGTTTGCCACGATACCGATTGTATCGGTGTTGGCTCTGCCAGGGCTTCCGCGATGTCGATGACCTCGGGACCGCAGTGGCTCAAGAAGTATGCCCTTTTGCGGTTGTCTGGAACTCCTTGCAGTTCGTTGGCTTCTAGAAAGCTTTCGAAACGGGTCATATACGTTCCCCATTTCTCTCTAGCCGGGTCAAACGGTGCGGGCAGAGTGTAACTGGCCATCTCCGCTTTTCTGCCCTGTGTTTGCTGGGTTCGGTTCTTTCGTGCTTCAGCTCGGTTCTGGTGCTCCTTAGCCTCGAAATCACACCTTCGTCGCCAGTGTTAAGTTCGGGAAGTAACGAGGCTGGAGACCAGGGTAGTGACAACAGCTCTTTAATATATGGTGAACCCAGCAACCTGGCTGGGGAAAAACAACCCTTTATATACTGTTTAACCGGCGGCTTCAACCAATCAGCAACGTGCTTGTTTCCCGCCAAAATATTTAAAGATACATAACAGGTAAAGCTGCAGATTTGTTTCCTCCAGTCCTCTCCATCAACCATTGGGGCTCTTTATGTTGGAAGCTGTGAGAGCAGCACTTTTGACCGGCTTACAGAAGGGCTGGTTAGAGAAACACTAGAAGAACAGTGTTCCAAGGAAGTTGGCAGGGAAGGTGGCATTGAGCAAATAACGAGACAGGGACCAAAGTAGGGACATGGATTTCCAAAATGTTGGACTTGACTAAGAAGACACTGAATGAAACCTTAAATTTCCAAAGTCCTATTCACTCAGAATCTTGTCCAGTTTCCTAGTAGCCAGGGCATGAAATTCCAGTGGTGATGCCCTTGAAAAGATTGAGGAAAGTAGTGGGCCTCACTGGAATCCCTTTATTATTTCAGATTTGGTAGAAAACTTATGCAGGCTGCTTTTTGTGGACAGAACATGTTTAAGAGAAAAGGGATGATTTTTCTCTCTCAGTCTACATTAGCCTTCCCACCCAATGACATCCTAATGTATTGAACATTCACACCCATAAGAATAGAACAGAACAGAACAGAACAGAATAGAACACAATAGAATAGAATTTTTTTATTGGCCAAGTGACACAAGGAATTTGTCTTGGTGCATATGCTCTCAGTGTACATAAAAAAAAAGATACCTTCATCATGGTACAACACTTACAACACTTAATGATAGTCATAGGGTACAAATTTAACACTTAATGATACAACACTTAATGATAGTCATAGGGTACAAATAAGCAATCAGGAAACAATATCAATATAAATCATAAGGATTACCAGCAACAAAGTTACAGTCATACAGTCATAAGTGGAAGGAGATGGGTGATGGGAACGATGAGAAGATTAACAGTGCAGATTTAGTAAATAGTTTGACAGTGTTGAGGGAATTATTTATTTAGCAGAGTGATGGCATTTGGGAAGAAACTGTTCTTATGTCTAGTTGTTCTGGTGTGCAGTGCTCTATACCGTCGTTTTGAGGATAGGAGTTGAAACAGTTTATGTCCAGGATGTGAGGGATCTGTAAATATTTTCCCAGCTCTCTTTTTGACTCGTGCAGTATACAGGTCCTCAATGGAAGGCAGGTTGGTAGCCATGGTTTTTTCTGCAGTTCTATTTATCCTCTGAAGTCTGTGTCTTTCTTGTTGGGTTGCAGAACCAAACCAGACAGTTATATACTACAGTGCACCTGGCCACATGCAGAGGGGTATTATGACAGCTGAAGCCCAACGTATCTAGGAAGTATTAGAATGGATCGTCGTGTGCACACAAATTTCTCATAGACACGTTTTGTCTCTCCCGTTTCATATTCTAGTCCAGTCTGTGAACTTTCCAGGGCAAAATAGAAGAAAAGAGAAAAGAATGACAGCAGGGAGTATGGATTAGAAGTTTTGCAGGACCACCTGTGGAGATTCCCTTCCTTGAGTTATATTCTACAGAGCTAAAGAATTAGATTGTACCAAGCTCTCAGGGTAGCTGTCCGGAGTCTGTGTCTCTTGAGATTTGATCAAGTCAATGGCAAACTATTACAGTCACGTTTTCAGTAAGAACTGCAATGACTGATAACTTATCTCTCTTGTGCTGTCCCAGGTTTCGAGCCCAACAGCTGTAAGATTGCAACTTAAAAGACTGAGCTTGAAATATGCATCTTCACACTTATTTTGGACACCTTAGCAATAACAATAGCACTTAGACTTATATATCGTTTCACAGATCTTCACAGCCCTCTCTAAGCAGTTTACAGAGTCAGCATATTGCCCCCAACAATCTGTCTTCATTTTGCCGACCTCAGAAGGATGGAAGGCTGAGTCAACCCTGACCCAGTGAGGATCAAACCCTTGGCAGTCAGCAGAGTTAGCCTGCAATACTGCATTCTAACCACTGCATCACCACACCACTTAACTGGGATAAAATAGAAAAAGGGATTGGACCAGGGGTGAGCAACTATGGCCCCTTGATGACCTGTGTGCTTCAATTTCCAGAATTCATGATGGTTCAGAAATTCTGGGAGTTGAAGTCCACAGTTGCCCACTCTTGGGTTGGACTACAGTAGATGATATTCAAGTTCCCTTCCAACAACAACTGGCAGCTTTTCAAATTAGCACACCATTGGCTAGTTTGACAGCCTGAGGGATTCTTACTTATTAGAGGAAAATAGATTGGGAACAAATAAATTATTCAAAAAACCTTTGTAGTCTTGGATATGAATTCCTTCTGGACCTCCGAGCACTGTCTTAATTGATATAGGGAAAATGTAGAATATAATTAGCAAAGGATTGATTTTCCCCCATCCCATCTACCAGCTTTTTTAATTAAAAAAAACAGGAATGGATATTTACTGTAACTGTAATGTATCATGTGATGGCTGATACAATGCTACTGAAGAATTTGGGTAATTGCCATCAGAGGTCAGACATGACATCAAGAATTAGAGTTCTCCATGGTGCCACCAAAATGGCAAATGATGCTTTACTATTTGTTCTTAATAGAAAAGAAAGCTTCTAGATCTCCTGGTTGTGGATAATATATTTCTTATAAGCAGTGGTGAAATCTGAACTGATTTGCCACCAGTTCACTGGCTGCGCATGTGTGCTGTACACCAAACACACACTGCGCATGTACAGGACGCACCAAAAGCACGCTAAGCACGCATGTTCAGCACGCACCAAACATGCACACCAAATGCGCGCTTCACGCAGAAAAAGAAGACTTCCCTAGGTAAGTAGAACAGCAAGGGGGGAACAGCTGTGCCACACGATTTAGCTTCGGTAGAAAGCAGGATTTCCTGCTTTTAGCGAATATAAACCATGCGGCACAGCTGATCGGCAGAAATACTGGTTCAGACGAACCGGTAGCTTTTTTTTTACTACCGGTTCACACGAACCAGTAGTTTTTATCACCAGGGCGAACCGGTAGCATTTCACCCTTGCTTCAGTGGTGGGATTCAAATAATTTAACAACCAGTTCTCTGCCCTAATGATTTCTTCCAACAACCAGTTCACCAAACTGTTCAAAAAGTTAACAACCGGTTCTGCCGAACTGGTGCGAACTGGCTGAATCCCACCACTGCCCTGCTTATAAGGTCTTGGTAACCTTAAATGCCTCCAGTTTAGATTTTCTAGCAGACTGGCTGTTAAAGTGGTATTAGCTTCCTTAATAGAGCATCATTCTTGGAAATCTACTTTGCAGTATAGTATCGTTATAATCCTTTACATTCGATCAGCTTCAGATAATCTAAATATTTCATTACTAATATGCAACTTTGCAGGCTACACAAAGGAGAAGCTACTGTATTAAGCTTTAGCCAATCAAGTCAGGTACTCCAATTTCTTTAACCATTTCTACATTTTGACACTCTGTAAACAAGCTACCTTGCAGTAATTCATCCTCTTCCCCCCCCAAAAAAAAAGAAATGTGAGGAAGAGCAGAAGGTATCTCCAATAAACTGTTTTTTGAGCATGTTGGCCTATGTGTACTTATTTTTTAATTAAATGCCATCTGTTGGCATTTATGCGAATAAATTCTGCAGGGCAGCAGCGGCTACCTTGCTGTCAGTTTTAGGAGGTTATCTAAGGAAGTGGAACAGCTTACACTTCTGTCAGAATCCCAAGATAAGCAACAATCTTTTGTGATTCAATTTGCCTCTGGATTTCTGAGACATTAGAGAATTACAGTCTGGTTTGCTTCTCATACTGAAGTAGCAATAGCAACTTAGACTTATATACTGTTCCATAGTGCTTTACAGCACTCTCTGAGCAGTTTATGTTCCATATAATATCAACCTTGTGAACTCTCAAGTTTCCTCTTTCCACTATGTATACAAACTGTGTGTGTGTGAGAGTGTGCGGGTGTGTATGTACAGAGCATGTGTATATGTGTGTTATATATGTGTATGGGTAGATATATACTTTTTTTTGAGAGCAGGCAACAGAATTTCATTTTTAATGTATGCCAATATGCTCACAGTAAAAAAATGACGATAAAGATGATCTTATCTTTACAATGTCAGCATTGCCCCCAACCTGAGTCCTCATTTTACTGAGCTTGGAAAGATGGAGTCAACCTTGAGATCCATCAAGATCAAACTCCAAGCTGTGGGCAGTTTGCCTGCAATACTGCATTCTAACCACTGTGCAAGTAATCTCTTGTAATCCACAGAGAATCTCCAGAGGAATCTATTAATTTCTGGCAACACGCGGACAGTCCTAAGTGTGACAATTGGTTGGAAGTCACTTTTTTAGTGCCAACGTTCCAGTCCGGCTTCCGACCCGGTTACAGCACGGAGACAGCTTTGGTCGCATTGGTGGATGATCTCTGGAGGGCCAGGGACAGGGGTTACTCCTCTGCCCTGGTCCTATTAGACCTCTCAGTGGCTTTTGATACCATCGACCATGGTATCTTGCTGCGCCGGCTGGGGGGATTGGGAGTGGGAGGCACCGTTTATCGGTGGTTCTCCTCCTATCTCTCCGACCGGTCGCAGACGGTGTTGACAGGGGGGCAGAGGTCGACCGCGAGGGACCTCACTTGTGGGGTGCCGCAGGGGTCGATTCTCTCGCCCCTTCTGTTCAACATCTACATGAAGCCGTTGGGTGAGATCATCAGTGGCTTTGGGGTGAAGTACCATCAGTACGCTGATGATACTCAGCTGTACTTCTCCACCCCAGGTCACCCCAATGAAGTTGTTGAAGTGCTGTCCCGGTGTTTGGAAGCCGTATGGGTCTGGATGGGGAGAAACAGGCTCAAGCTCAATCCCTCCAAGACGGAGTGGCTGTGGATGCCGGCATCTCGATTCAGTCAGCTGCAGCTGCAGCTGACTGTTGGAGGCGAGTTATTGGCCCCAAAGGATAGGGTGCGCAACTTGGGTGTCCTCCTGGATGAGCGGCTGTCGTTTGAAGATCATCCGTCTCCAGGGGGGCCTTCCACCAGGTCCGCCTGGTTCGGCAGTTGCGCCCCTTCCTTGATCGGGATGCCTTGTGCACAGTCACTCACGCACTCGTTACCTCTCGCTTGGATTATTGTAATGCTCTCTACATGGGGCTCCCCTTGAGGTGCACTCGAAGGCTTCAGCTAGTCCAGAATGCAGCTGCGCGGGTGATAGAGGGAGTGTCGCGTACCTCCCATGTAACACCTCTCCTGCGCAGACTGCACTGGCTTCCTGTGGCTTTTCGGGTGCACTTTAAGGTTTTGGTTATGACCTTTAAAGCGCTCCATGGCTTAGGGCCTGGGTACTTACGGGACCATCTACTGTTACCATATGCCTCCCACCGACCCGTACGCTCTCACAGAGAGGGACTTCTCAGGGTGCCGTCTGCCAAGCAATGTCGGCTGGCGGCCCCCAGGGGAAGGTCCTTCTCTGTGGGGGCTCCCACACTCTGGAACGAACTTCCCCCGGGTTTACGCCAAATACCTGACCTTCGGACCTTTCGCCGCGAACTGAAGACACATCTTTTTATTCGCGCGGGGCTGGGTTAACTTTTATGGATTTTATAGTTATTATTAATTTTAAACGGGGTTTTAGTTTTTATATATTTTTAAATTTTTAGGCAAATTATAATAAGTTTTTTAATTTACATTTTATATATAGTGTCTTGTTTGTTTTTATTTGCCTGTACACCGCCCTGAGTCCTTCGGGAGAAGGGCGGTATAAAAATCAAATAAATGAAATGAAATGAAATGAAACGTAATTTCAAATGGTCGCTAAATAAATGGTTGTAAGTCAAAGATTACCCGTAGAGCCTCATCATTCATTAATGCATTCCTATTTATAGAATAATATTCCACTTATAAAATAGGGAAGCATTTATGGGCATGTAGAAAGGGTTCAAGTATTTTTATTCTGAGAAACTCTCTCATTCTAAACTTAGTAAACTATCTCATATTTTCCCTCCTCACCCTATCATTAACCAGCTCTCTCTTTTTCTGTCAGAATGTGGAAAAGACTATCCAAATTCATTATGACAAAAATGATCTTGTGATCCTCAAAATTGTCTTCCCAATGTCATCTTCCAAACAGATCAGAATGATGGAAATAATTGTTCTCTATTTCTAACACAATTATAGGCTGTTCTTAAAAATGATTATACAAGGATAACAAGAGTATTCAAATTCCTCTCAGTGATTTTTTTTTAAATCATAAAAAAAAAATCAAGTCCATTGATAAAAAATAAAAAGCATCCAAAGAAATGATAACGCAGACATTTCCCCTGTATTTGTTATATTTCTGGATCTAAGCACTCAACCCTCCTCCCCCTCAAAAAAAAAAACTATTCATGCAAATAATGCCTCTCTTCCAAGGAAATGGGGCTGTTTGTGGTACCGAATTAGGCAGATGATTGCATTACATTCTAGGATTTGTGCCAAATAAAATCTCAACAAGTAGCAATTAAAGAAGTTAGCACTGGCAGATCTGAAATTATAGGAAAGAGAAGATCAACTGTGTTCAATCTTCCCCTTTTGACTATCTCAATTCAAATGATATGAATAATCAGCATAGATAGAATGTTCAAAAATAGATTAATGTTTAAAAACAGCCATTTTTTTTAAAAGGGGAGAAGGAATCGAAGTAACAAGGTAGGCAGCCTGACAAACACACGAAGAACAGTAGAAAATACTCGCAGCGTATTCCAGATCAATTTCTACACGAAATACCACCATCACTAATCTCATGAAAAATGAGGACAAGTGAGAGATTTATAGGAAGAGGTTGCAGGAAGGAGGTAGAGAAAAATGTCAGAAGCATTGAATCATAAAGGAATATTGAGAGAATGAAATCCAGCCCACTACTCAGTACAAGCACTGACATTCAAACACTCCCTAAATAAGCAGGACAGTGTTGTGGTCCATCAGCAGCTGCGGAGCTGGCAACGGAGTCAGACAGCGATGAGGCTGAGGTGGAGCCAGGGCTATTGGGAAGTGAAGTGTGGACTCCAGAGCCTCCAGAGACTGATAGTAGTGAGGCAGAGGAACAGGAGGAGCCTGTTCCTAACGCACGCATGAGAAGAGCTGCCAAAAGGCAAGAGCTGCTCAAGCAAAGAGGACGACTTGAGAGTAGGGCCAAGAGATGATTGGCCCCTCCCATAAGGCTTAAAACAGACCAGCACCAGCATTTGAGCTTTGCCAGAAAACAACATTGTAGCTGCGTCTTCTGCTTCGTGTACGTCTTGGTTTTTGTGGCTTCTGGACATTTGCCAGGAAGGGCCTTTGGCAGTTTGCCTAATTGGACTAAGGTTTGTGAGATAACTGAAGAATTTGTGTTTGGGAGGCATTTGTTTTACTTTGAGTTGAACGACACTGGGAATGAAGTAATTCCCAGCAGTTTGAATATTTATTTAATTTATTTAATTAGATTTTTATACCGCCCTTCTCCCGAGGGAATAAAGTTTGTTTTTCCACGGACTAAGTTTATTACTACCTACTTGGGCCTGGGTCACAACAGGTAGCATCTCCTTGGACGCATTCAGGAACGGGGTGTCCTGTGAGGACGTTTGTTGCGATCCCATTGCAAACCAGTAGTAAAGGTAAGTAGAACCCACCCCTGGATACTACCAAGGTTGAACTGGTCACCTAAACACTCTTGTCTGAATTGGGAAGAAGAATAACAATAGTGTTTACACATCATGTTACCGTACTGTGTCAGCTGTAGCCAGAGAATTTTACTATATTACAGTACATGAAAGTTCTAGAAAAAGTTGTTTTAAAGGCTGGAAACAAGCTATGGTTGGTATTTGATGCTCATGGGGGGACCAGGGGTATTTGCAGAGAATGCTCAAAAATCTGCTCCACATACAAAACAGACAAAGTTTCAATTCAACATCATCTGCCATCTTGATTTTATCTGTTTTTATATAATTTTGTTTTATTTTGGTTTTTTTGGTCTGCCCAGAGCCCATTGAAATTGAATAGCTATATAAATAAAATACATTTTTTAACTGCCTCTGGGAAACACTGGAATAACTAGGACATTCGTATATCGTAATAAACTGCAAGTAAACAAACATGTTTTGTGCATTTGCAACCTTTTGCTATTGTTACTGAAACAGAAACACAAACAGAAAGAACACAATGGTTTTCTATTGCTATGAAAAAATAACAGCAGTGGACATTCAGGTGCCAAAATCAAAGCAGGAAAGTTTGCACTGGGCTTCTATGTAGTATCCTGTGTGGCTGTTCTGCAATAAGCCTACCCTGATAAGCACTGCTTCTTCTGAAAGAGAAAACTCCAACCCCACTTCTGACTTGGGGGACTCTGACTGACATCCTGTTAATAATTACTAAATAAGCCACCTGAAAAATTGGCAAAAATGTTTAAAGAAATATCAGCTAAATGTTGGAAATGCCACCAGGATCGTATTAACATATGTGGTAGACATGTCCAGAAGCGAGAAATTATTGGTTCAAAATTAAAACATGGTTAGAAGAAATGCTACAACATCACGTAATATACTAACAGAGTTGGAAGTGACCTTGGAGGTCTTCTAGTCCACCCCCCTGCCCAGGCAGGAAAACCCACACCATTTCAGACAAATTGTTGTTGTTAGGTGCAAAGTAATGTCCGATCCATTGTAACCCCATGGACAACGTTCCTCCAGGCCTTCCTGTCCTCTACCATCCTCTGGAGTCCATTTAAGCTCACGCCAATTGCTTCAATGACTCCATCCAGCCACCTCATTCTCTGTTGTCCCCTTCTTCTTTTGCCCTCAATCTTTCCCAGCATTAGGCTCTTCTCCAGAGATTCCTTCTGTTGTGTCTTCGGCTCCCGAGCCTGGCCTCTTGGCAGAGAGTGACTCAGAGAGTGAGGGGGAAGAACCGACAGGGCTTCCCTCTTCAGGACCTTCCTCTCTGGCTCCGCTCCAGGTTCAACAATAACAACAACAACAACAAGAAGAACAACAACAGAGTTGGAAGGGACCTTGGAGGCCTTCTAGTCCAACCCCCTGCCCAGGCAGGAAACCCTACACCATCTCAGACAGATGGTTATCCAACATTTTCTTAAAAATTTCCAGTGTTGGAGCACTCACAATTTCTGCAGGCAAGTTGTTCCACTGATTAATGGTTCTAACTGTCAGGAAATTTCTCCTTAGTTCTAAGTTGCTTCTCTCCTTGCTTAGTTTCCACCCATTGCTTCTTGTCCTACCCTCAGGTGCTTTGGAGAATAGATTGATTCCCTCTTCTTTGTGGCAACATATAGATTTAAAACCTGAGCTGTTCCTATTGGGTATCCTGCCAGAGAAAATACTAAAGAAAACATATTTGATTATACATGTAATAACTGCAGCGAGGATAGTATTTGGGCAAAAATGGAAAGCAGAGAAAATCCCTTCAGAGTGGGAAGTAATTAAGAAAATATTGGATTGTGGACTTCCTGGTTGGCTCCGTTGGCAATGGAGGTGATCTTTCTGGTCACCAACCTCTGGATCGTGTTGGACTGCTAAGACAGCGACAATCAGCTGTCCAGCAGTTCGGAAATCCCCCTCTTCGGGAGAAGAAGCGGAGGTGAGCAAAAAGAAGCAGAGGTAGAGCTTCCCTAGAGCTCCTGGAAGATACCAGGGGGCTCGAAGGGTTAAGCCCCCTCAGAACTTCAAAGTGCTCCAGATCTGAGGCTTTTTTCCTGCTCCGGCAGACCTAATTGCCGCGACCAACTGCCGGGACCAATTTTAACTTAAAGAAGATAATACCGGACTGAACAGAAACAGGAGAGCTCTAATTATAAAAGCAAGTAATCAATCAATTCCCTGTTATTTTTTTTTTTTTTAAGTTTTGGATTTGACTTCAAAGTGAAAATGGCGATCGTTCTTTAATGAGCTACGCAGTTGAAAACGAAAGTGTTACAATTCTCACTGCCTGTTGTTTATTGCTGAAGGCCAGCTGGAAATTTTTTTTTAAACATTGTAATGAGAAGGGAGAAGAGATACTGAGGCTGAAAAAAAAAAGACTTAAAAGGTTTATACGTAATATTAAGTTAAAGAGAAATTTTAAGAGATGGCAGCAAAACAATTAAAGTCAACAGTTACAAAAACCCCAGGAACATTAACACCGGGAGTCTCTCCAGCACATACAGCAGATACAAAATCATTAAATTTGGAAGCACTTCAGGATAACCTGAAAGAATTTATGAAAGAATCTCTTAACGATGCTATGAATTGGCAAACTTCCCAGATAGAGGATAAGTTTAAATTAATTACAGAAGAAATGTCAGAGATGAAAAAACAGATGTTAGAAATTCAAACTGGAAATAAAGAAGTTAAAGAAGGTTTGGTGTCAGCAGTACAGGGTCTGGCATCAAATGTGATTTTATTGGAGCAGGAAGTAGAAGAAATAAAGAAAGTTAATTTAAAATTGGAAAATAAGATTGAGGCAGTTCAATGTAAAAATACAAAGGGGAGGAGAAGCTCCTCCTTCATGGAGGACAGCTTTTATCTCATTAATACCTAAAGAAGATCGAGATGGTGTTAAACCAGAGAATTATAGGCCAATATCGCTTTTAAATACTGATTTTAAGATATTTGCTAAGATACTAGCGAATAGATTGATGCCACTGATGAATCAATTAATTCATAATGACCAATCAGGATTTATTAAGGGGAGACAGATGAGATATAATATGAGACAAATTGTAAATTTACTTGAATATTTGGAAGGAAACAGCCAGGTTTCAGCAGCATTCCTCTTTTTGGATGCCGAAAAAGCTTTTGATAGATTGGATTGGCAGTTTTTGTTTAAAGTAATAGAAAAAATGCAATTTGGGGATTATTTTATTCAAGCAATTAAGGCTATATATCAAAAGCAAACAGCTCAAATAATAGTAAATGGTGGATTAACAGAATCTTTCAAGATTGAGAAAGGGACTAGACAAGGATGTCCCTTGTCACCATTATTATTCATTCTAACTTTGGAAATATTATTGAGTAAGATACGTGGTTTAGATCGAATAAAAGGAATTAGAATTAAAAATCAAGATTATAAATTAAGAGCGTTTGCAGATGATTTTGTTGTTTCTTTATCTCAACCAATACATTCAGCTGTATATTTGATGGAGACAATTGATCAGTATAGTAAGGTATCTGGGTTTAAAGTGAATCAACAGAAGACAAAAATGATAATTAAAAATATGAATACACATCAGAGGGAAGAATTAGAAAGAATAACTGGATAAAAATATATTTTGGAATGGAGGAAGTGGACTGATTATATTCAAAATAAGTATCAGATTAAAAAATATCAATTAGTTTTTGAGTGAAGTTAGGAATTACTATGTATTAGTTTAAGAAAGAAGGGAATTGATAGTGTGATGGTGTGAAATGGAATATGTTTTATGTTATATTTTAGATTATGTTTGTTAGTTACAATACCCTGTATTCTGTTCTGGGAAGTCTCGGGGGGGGGGGGGAATGAATTATTATGGAAAAAAAAAATTTTGCAAAAAAAAAAAAAAAGAAAATATTGGATTGTGCAGAAATGAATCCATTGACTTTGATAATTAAAGAAAGAATATCAGAATATTTTAAGGTATGGGGACAATTTTACCATTGGTAAGAGAAGCTATATATATATATATAAGGTAATGTTACAATGAAACAAGGGAAGAAGAATGGGGAGAGTGAAGATAGATAAATGTATTAACAGCAAAGCAAGAAATGTGGGAAGAATGTTACAACAAATGAACAATGTGGGGAGAATGTTATAACAAATGAATAATACCAAGAAATGATGAACATAGGAGGAGGAAGAAGAAGACACAAAAAATGTATGCAGATGATACACTGAATGATTGATTATGTATTGTATGTTTGTTTGTCTATAAAATAAAATAAAAAGATTTTTTAAAAAATGATTATTAATAAATAAGTTTTCAGCCTGGGTTTGCTTTTTTTTTAAAGTCCATTTCAGGCCATTTGTTAGCTAGCTTGGTAAGGTACTCACCTGTGAAAAAGACACCTATACACACGTACACAAAGCTTGCCTGGTTAACTGGGGGAAAATCTGCTATTGCTGTTCTTTGGAAGCTTGTTCTAATCTAAAAAGCCTATTCTTTGCAGTCAACACATTTACTGGGCAAGCTAGAGCTCCATCTGCTGGCCACACATGGATAATTCAGCTTCTTGTCCCTTCCACCTTTAAGAGTAGACAGACTGATGCTCTTGATTCAGCTAAATCTCCCTTTCACCCAGGAAGGGTTTTTCCCCCCTGGATTTGAACTGCAAATCCAGCTCTTTCTTTCTGTCTAAGCCTCCCCCTGCCCCATCCCAGTGAAGAGAGAAGCAAAACCTTGAATGGTCCATCAAGGGGAAACTGATGCGGGACAGTTTTATTGCATCAGACAGGGACTGCATCTGATATCATTTGTCAACAGGTGTAAAAGCTCAGATCCAGCCCAGAAATGGATACATTCACTTATTTAAATGATCTTATTGGGATTCACAATGAGTCCTGTGCTACTGGATTTATTGGTGGCAAGAACAACAACAAAATAGTCTGTACGCAATAGCTGAAACCTGCTCAGAGACCAACACAGGAATGATAGATTAAGGTGTAACAAACTGCAGGAACAGACAAAGTGACAGATAAAGTACAGCAAAGAAATGGAGTTAGGGGAGATCTGGCAGATAAATTGACTCTTTTCATGGTTTTCTGGGATGATAGCTGTCATTATATTATCCCAGGCTATAAAAAGTGATACTAATTAGGATTTTAAAAACTTCTTAGAAAACTTAAGCTCTCAGGGCTCTCAGCGACAGATTTAGCTACAGTTCTTCATACAGGGTTAAATGTTGGTATGGATTATAGCAGTGCCCACAAATGGGCATATTAAAGACATCACTGGCAGGGAGGGGCAGATGTTCGTGGGTAGAGAAGACATTGACATGTGAAGAGCATATAATGGTCACTTGCACAAAGTGGTTGCCCTAGGAATATAGCCAAAAAACAACCAGTGGTGGAATTCAAAAAATTTTACTACCGGTTTTGTGGGGGTGGCCTGGTAGGGGTGACAGGGGAAGAATACTGCAAAATCTCCATTCCCTCCCCACTTCTGGGGGAAGGATATTGCAAAATCTCCATTCCTACCCCACTCTGGGGCCAGCCAGAGGTGGTATTTGCCAGTTCTCTGAACTACTCAAAATTTCCACTATGGGTTCTCCAGAACCTGTCAGAACCTGCTGGATTTCACTCCTGAAAACAGCAGATCATTAAGGGGTGGGCATAAGTGCACCAGCGTGCCTACCGTCCCTGTCCTAATGTTTTCTTTTATTCATACCCTTTACATGTGTTTATAATTATGTTTACACTTGTATCTGTCATAAAATACATGCTTGATGAAAATAAATAAAATAAAATAAAAAATTGATCATACCAGAAAGCAAACTTACCAGGTGTTGACACACAAATTATCTTTTCTTAGGATATGTATGGGTCCCAAAGATATTTTTCGCAAGGTGGGGGGGGAGGAGGAGGAGGAGGAGGAGGAGGAGGAGGAGGGGATAATAACCAGGATGGATGGAGATACATAGATAATAGATAATGGGCAGATCTCCTCCAGAATCGTAGTAGAACATAATTGGGCTCTAATTTATATAATCCTGCTAGTTGATCAACTACATTGGTTACGAGCTTGATTTAAGATGTTGGCTAGTTGATTGATTGACTGATTGTTTGATTGATGTGATAAATTTCTTACCGAACTTTCAGGGTGTATGAATACCTAAAAAGCTCTGGGCAGAAAAAGATATCAAATAAAGTAGCATCCACTCATCATGAACATTAACTGAGATACTGCCACACTGCTGCTACATGTAGGTCTAAGCCAGGGGTCTCCAACCTTGGTCCCTTTAAGACTTGTGGACTTCAATTCCTAGAGTCCCAAAGCTTTGCTGGCTGAGGGACTCTAGGAATTGAAGTCCACAAGTCTTAAAGGGACCAAGGTTGGAGACCCCTGGTCTAAGCAGAACCATCATTGTCTACAATAGCTTCCAAGAAACTATGAGCATTGGGAGGGGGACAAGGGGAACAAGGGGAGTTGGCAAATAGTTGTATATGGGCCATGACATCATGCAAAGATTGTAACTTAGATATTTATATCGGGGGTCTTAACAAAAGTATTAATTTTCATCCTTTATATAATGAAGTGATAACTGCACATCAGAACAACTAGACACAAGGACAGTTTTTCCCCCAAATGCCATCACTCTGCTAAACAACTACCATAATTCCCACGACACTGTCAAATTATTTACTAAGACTCTATTACTATTATTCTTCTCATCTTTCTTAGTACCTATCTCTTCCCACTTATGACTATAAACATGTTGCTTGTATCTTTACCATTTATATTGTTTTATTTGTTTCCTAGTACGATTTGATTGCTTATTAGTAACCTATGGCTATCACCAGTGGTGGGATTCAAGCAATTTAACAACCGGTTCTCTGCCCTAATTATTTCTTCCAACAACCAATTTGCCAAATTGCTCACAAAGTTAACAACCGGTTCTCCCGAAGTGGTGCGAACTGGCTGAATCCCACCACTGGCTATCACTAAGTGTTGTAATTTATGATTCCTGATGCATGTATTTTATTTTTCTTTATGTACACTGAGAGGATATGCAACCAAAGACAAATTCCTTGCGTGTCCAATCACACTTGGCCAATTAAAATTCTATTCTATTCTATTCTGTTGACATCATGGTAGCTTCTTATAAATGCCACTGATGGAAATCCCATATGCAGAAATGTCCTCCAGGAATGTGTCTAGTTCGCTTTTGAAAACAGCAAGCTCCTGTTAATCTCCATATCTTACAGCAGCAAATTCTGTGAAGTCAACATTTGTTTTGCCAGTTAACTATATGGGGAATTTTCTTAGATTTTTATTTGAGGGATATGTTCGTGCAACACACTGAAAGCATGTCGCATCGTACCCTTGAGCTTCTTCTGTCCTGTCCTGATGCCAGTTTAATACTAAACCAGCTTAAGAAAAATCTGGGATGCTTTGGCAGCAGCTTGCAAAAGTCTAAATTGCAAACTAAAATACAGCCCTGTTGAACAATTCCCCTGATGTGTCTTCTCAACTTATTATTCCAAGAAATATACTCTATTATACCAAATAATATACCAAAATATACCAAAAATATACACTATTATATAATTTAATATAATGTATGTACGGCATACATGACTGAATGGGAGAAAAAATACACATACACTACACCACACTGAAACACCAAAATCTATTTATGTATACATACATACATACATGTATGAAACAGAACAATGAATTTTAAAATAAAAATTCTATTTCGGCAATTTCATTTTTCTATAAGGTCTATTAACTCCATTGTGGAGTCCTTAGTGATCTCTGAGCTTGATTGTTTGCTTGCAGACATTTCATTCCCCAACTAAATAACACCATCAGTGCAGGTGAGTGGGGATTTGCTTTCTGTTTACATACATTAGCATGTTGGGGTGGGTGTGGTTTTCTTCTGTGATAATTCCTTGATTAAAGTATTGTTTTCTGGCTTGGTTGTTTGTCTATAGTCTGAATACCTGCTTATCTGGGTGTTGGCTGTTAGAGAGGATGTGTTCTGGTCTTTTTGTTCCCTTCTTACCTTTTTTATTATCTCTTTTGAATGATGTGTAAATATGGTTTAGGCACATAGAGATAATAGGGTGGGTGATTTGACTGAATTCTAAGCTTCAAGGAATTCCCTAACATTTGTAAATTTAGCTTGGTCTAGTTTCCCAGTTGAAAGTATGATTGAGTCTGTCCATGTGTTGTGAGATTAAAGCAGGGGTCTCCAACCTTGGTCCCTTTAAGACTTGTGGACTTCAACTCCCAGAGCAAAGCTGGCTGAGGAACTCTGGGAGTTGAAGTCCACAAGTCTTAAAGGGACCAAGGTTGGAGACCGCTGGATTAAAGAGTTTTCATTGTATCTTTTGGCCACTAGATGATTTCTGCCCACTTCACTGTTGCAGCAATTCTTACAAAATGATAAAAAAAAGTTTTAAAAAAAATAACACAAAACAATTACAATTTAAGAAATTAAGTTGGAAATATAAAGAGACTGTTTAAGGAAGAAAGACATTTCAGAAGAATCCTTGGTGAATATTGGAAGGTGGAACGTTGTTTTGGTATTGATTGATGAAGGTTGGATATTAAAAACTATGTACTTTATTGAAGAACAAACACCAACTCAATCGGAAATTTCTGAGAACTCTAGGAGTGGAATGGTCTGATATATAATGGATTGGAAGAAATGTATTTTCTTTGTTTCTGGAAGGGGAGTTGAGGTTTTAAGGAGTGACTATGGATTATGATTTGTGTTATATTTTAATTTTTGACTTAGTTTTATACCTTGTATTCAGTTCTGGGAAGTCCCGGGGGATGGGGGGTGGGAGGGGAAGGGGTGATGTGGGTAGAAAATGGATTGATGGTTAATGTACAGAGATGATTGAAGATGTATAATTAATGTCGGAACTTAATTAAGATCGGAACTGCCTGGCTACCACTTTATTTATTTATTTATTTATTTATTTTGTCACAACATCATACAAAAAGATTATATAGTATATACACATATAAACATATATAGGAAGAAGAAAAGAAAAACAATAGGACAGGAACGGTAGGCACGTTTGTGCGCTTATGCACGCCCCTTATGGTCCTCTTAGGAATGGGGTGAGGTCAATAGTAGAAAGTTTTTGGTTAAAGCTTTTAGGATTATGGGAAGAGACCACAGAGTCAGGTAAAGTATTCCAAGCACTGATGATTCTGTTGCAGAAGTCATATTTTCTGCAATCTAGATTAAAGCGGTTTACATTAATCTATTGGTTGCCCTTGTATTATTGCAATTAAAGCTGAAGTAGTCTTTGACAGGAAGGACATTACAATAGATGATTCTGTGAGTTAAACTTAGGTCTTGTCGAAGGCGACGGAGTTCCAAGTTTTCTAAGCCTAGGATTTCAAGTCTGGTGGGATAAGGTATTTTGTTGTTTTCAGAATGATGGGAAGAAAGGAAGTAGAAGAGAGAAGGAGGTAGGAAAGAAAAGAGGAGGAAGAGGAAAGGAAGGAAGAGGGATAAAAGAGGGAGAAGAAAGGAGTAGGGAGGAAGGAGGAGAGGATGTAGATAAGAGAAGGGGAGGATGGTCGTGGAAAGTAGAAGAAGGTAGAGAAGGGAAGAGAGTTAAAGGAAGGGGGTGGTGACCGGGCAGGTCCGATTAATTGTATATGATGGTACACTAAATATGTTATTGGATATGAATGTTAAAATAAAACTTTTTTATAAAAAAAAAAACAATTACAATTAAGAAAGATTAAATAAAGGTAAAAACCAAGAAGACAGGCAACATGGGGATAGGGTTCTTGTCTTTACCCCATCAGCCATCCCCAGCATAGGCCACTTTTATTGGGGCTCCAAACCTGTCAGCAGAGCCAGTTTTGAAGGCTCTTCTGGAAGGCCAAGAGAGTGGAAACTGATCTCGCCTTTGGCAGGAGAAATTTCCGAAGGGCGGGAGCCACAGCAGAAAAGGCTCTTTTCTTGGAACCTGCCAGCCAAAATTATTTGGCTTAAAAGAGATTTCTTCCAGCTTTCAAACCACACAAGGGTTATAAACACTTTCTGTTAACAGAATAATGGAAAGGACCGTGGAGCAGGGGTGAAATGCTCCCAGTCCAGACCGGATTGCCCAATCCGATAGCGATGGTAGCGGGTGGTTCAGAGAACCGGTAGCAACAATACCTGCCCCCCTCCCCCCCCCACATGTCCAGCTTAGCCGCGCGATCATCAGAAGTTTTTTTTTACTTTTAAAAGCATTTTTCTTCAGCTGAAAAATGCTTTTAAAAGTTTTTTTAAAAGCCTCTGATGATCGCGCGGCTCAGCTGGGATTGTCAGAACTCTTTCAAAGCATTTTTTCTACAAGCTCTTCGGCCGAAGAAGTTGTAGAAAAAATGATTTTAAAAGTAAAAAAAAAAGTTGGCCACACCCACCCAGTCACATTACCCTCCCCCCAAGCCACGCCCACAGAACTGGTAGTAAAAAAATTTACATTTCACCCTTGCCTTGGAAGTCTTCTAGTCTTTTAGGAGACCCTATCATTTCAGACAAATGGCTTTCCAGTCTCTTCTTAAAAACCTCCAGTGTTGGAACACCTACAACTTCTGGAGGCAAGTTGTTCCACTGCTTAATTGTTCTCACTGTCAGGAAATTTCTCCTTAGTTCTAGGTTGCTTCTCTCTTTGGTTAATTTCTAACCATTGATTTTTGTCTTGCCTAATGATGCTTCCAAAAATAGGTTGACACCCTCCCCTTCTTTGTGGCAGCCGCTCAAATATTGAAACACTGCTATCATGTCGCCACCCCACCTCCCCACAGTCTTTCTTTTCAGTAGGGACTTTCTTGTCTAGTGTTGTCTAGAAATGTTGTCTAGAAGTGGCAACACTTCTGTTGTTTAGAAGTGTTGACTCTTCTCTTCTCAATACTACTTACAGCAGAGGATAAGGACATACAAGGCAGTAACCATTAATTCTATGTCTACAGGAAAGGGAATTATAACAGGCAAACTGGACAGCAGCACTTGTGGTTTGCAGCACCCCAGCTCTTTGGCTGCGAGTACCTTGGACTGCAAGGCGATCCAACCGGTCAGTCCTAGAGGAGATCAACCCTGACTGCTCTTTAGAAGGCCAGATCCTGAAGATGAAACTCAAATGCTTTGGCCACCTAATGGGAAGGAAGGTGTTCTGTCCCCCCCACCCAACCACAACCAAGAAGACACGCAAGCTGACTATATCTGCCAGCCATTTATTCCTACAACAGATATCAGTTCTGGCAACGAACCTGCGATTGCCTGCCAAATTCTCTTATCTCCTCAGAAGCTAGCGTAACTGCAGTTCCTTGCTGGATCAACCAAGAGTTCAGAAATAAACAGAAATCCAGAAGCCAAATTCTTAGTCTCGAAATATTGCAGCCAAAGTTTCCAAAAGTCAGTTTTTGTCTGTCACAAGAAGCTATAGAGCAGCTCCTCCTGCTTTTATACCCTGTGGGGTGTGGCTCCGTGACTCAGCACTCTCTAGGCCTGCCCCACCCCTTCTTTTGTTGTTCCCGCCTCTCCTTTATGCGATGCCTGGGATTTAACCAGGACTGATTGTCAGCATCTGGGTCTTGAGGCGTTGCCTGGGAGGGGAAAGGTGTGGGAGAAAAAGGCCTCATCATCTCCTCCACCTGGCCTGCCTCTGGAACAGTGAAAAAAGTAAGGTTCTACATTTAGGCAAAAAAACCAAAATGCACAGGTACCATATATGTGGTACCTTGCTCAATAGTAGTACCTGTGAGAGGGATCTTGGAGTCCTAGTGGACAACCATTTAGATATGAGCCAGCAGTGTGCAGCAGCTGCTAAAAAAGCCAACACAGTTCTGGGCTGCATAAACAGAGGGATAGAATCAAGATCACGTGAAGTGTTAGTGCCACTTTATAATGCCTTGGTAAGGCCACACTTGGAATACTGCATTCAGTTTTGGTCGCCACGATGTAAAAAAGATGTTGAGACTCTAGAAAGAGTGCAGAGAAGAGCAACAAAGATGATTAGGGGACTGGAGGCTAAAACATATGAAGAACGGTTGCAGGAACTGGGTATGTCTAGTTTAATAAAAAGAAGGACTAGGGAAGACATGATAGCAGTGTTCCAATATCTCAGGGGTTGCCACAAAGAAGAGGGAGTTGGGCTGTTCTCCAAAGCACCTGAGGGTAGAACAAGAAGCAATGGGTGGAAACTGATCAAGGAAAGAAGCAACTTAGAACTAAGGAGAAATTTCCTGATAGTTAGAACAATTAATAAGTGGAACAACTTGCCTGCAGAAGTTGTGAATGCTCCAACACTGGAAATTTTTAAGAAAATGTTGGATAACCATCTGTCTGAGATGGTGTAGGGTTTCCTGCCTGGGCAGGGGGTTGGACTAGAAGGCCTCCAAGGTCCCTTCCAACTCTGTTGTTGTTGTTGTTGTTGTTGTTGTTGTTGTTGTTGTTGTTGTTGTTGTTGTTGTTGAACCTGGAGCGGAGCCAGAGAGGAAGGTCCTGCAGAGGAAAGCCCTGTCGGTTCTTCCCCCTCACTCTCTGAGTCACTCTCTGCCAAGAGGCCAGGCTTGGGAGCCGAAAACACAACAGAAGGAATCTCTGGAGAAGAGCCTAATGCTGGGAAAGATTGAGGGCAAAAGAAGAAGGGGATGACAGAGAATGAGGTGGCTGGATGGAGTCATTGAAGCAATTGGCATGAGCTTAAATGGACTCCAGAGGATGGTAGAGGACAGGAAGGCCTGGAGGAACGTTATCCATGGGGTTGCAATGGATCGGACATTACTTTGCAACTAACAACAACAACAACAGCTCTTTGGCAAATAAAATTTTCAAATTGGAGCAGGAAAACTCAGACAAAAATCACATTCACAATGCACTTGAAGTGAAGAAAAGATGTCATCTGTCTCTGCCCTCCAGAAACAGTTGGTGACCCAAACTCATGATCGAATGACAAACAAGCAGCGCATATATGCCTGTATATTGTATATTGTATATATTGCAGAAGATGCGGTGGCTCAGGGGCTAGGATGTTGAGCTTGTCGATCGAAAGGTCAGCAGCTCAGCAGTTCGAATCCCTAGTGCTGTTTGTAACGGGTGAGTTTTTACTAGTCCCAGCTTCTGCAACCTAGCAGTTTCAAAGCACGAAAATGCAAGTAGAAAAATAGGGACCATCTTTGTGGAAGGTAACAGTGTTCCAGTGCTTTGGTGTTGAATCATGCCGCCATATGACCACGGAGATTCGACAGCGCTGGCTCTTTTTTGAAACGGAGATGAGCACTGCCCTAGAGTCGGCACCACTGCATGTATGTGTGAAATTTACCTTATATATTGCAGACTAAGCTGAGGGACAGGCTCAGTGGAAGATGTTGAGCAGATCGAAGATCGATAGTTCAGCATGTTTGCTTTAGTGCTGCATAACGGAGTGAGCTCCTGTTACTTGCCCCAGCTTCTGCCAACCTAGTAGTTTGAAAGCACGTAAAAAATGCAAGTAGAAAAATAGGGACCACTTTTGTTGGAAAGGTAACAGCGTTCCATGTGCCTTTGGTGTTTAGTCATGCTGGCCACATGACCACAGAGACTTCTTTGGACAGCGCTGGTTCTTCAGCTTTGAAATGGAGATGAGCACGCCCCCTAGAGCCAGGAACAACTAGCACATATGTGCGAGGGGAACCTTTACCTATAACTTTTTAAACTGGATTAGGTATAAATCTGATTTGTATTTTTGTCACTAAAGAATTGAACAAATCAAACCCTTTTAGTTAGTTTATGGTTCAATATGAAGTACAGACTCGGGAAATGATTGAATTTAGCAATTTAGTTAACTGTAAATGTAAATTTATGTAATCTAATCACATATTTACAAACCGATACAGAATATCATAATAAATTGTTATAATTTGAAATGTGCCATTCCCCAAATTTCGCAATGCAGCTTCACCAATTAGATAGAATAAGAAACAGAAATAGAAATAGAGACAGAAATAGAAGTCATAGATGGATGTTTGAAAACATCTGTACAAAAATGCATGTATTCATGAAAATAATGCACCAAAAGTCATTATGATAGGAAATGTTCAGCAAAATTGCAAACAAAAAGGCATGTCAGGCAATTCATATACATTTTAGTGCATTCAAAAACATTCTCAGGTTCCACGCAATATATGGACATATTTGCACAATGGAGAAAAATCAAAACGGCCCAGCATGGAAATGGCCATTCCTAGGGTTGTCATTGATGTTGGAACTGCAACTTCAGTTGCACCGACTGCAAAAGGCAGTTGAAGTAGATAAAAAAAACCCAGTGATTTCTTTTGTATCCTCTCTTTATTTCATACTTCGCTTGCTCTTTGCCTTTGACACTGTTATCTCAGGGAGCTTCCATACTATTTTTGCATTCTCAAGCTCACTTGGTTCTCTGACTCTCTGCCTGAAAGGATGTGACTAGCTGGGAGTGAGGCTTTGACTATCTCCTCAGTGAATTACGTAATAAATGTTCTTTCTTTAAGTTAAAAGAGAATGGATGCTTAGTTCTTGCTTAGGTTAGATTCCCACTCAAAAAAAACAAAACACAAAAACACTTTTTCTTCATCCAACAAGCTTAATGGATCCAAAGTAAGAGGTCATCTGCAGCAGAACACTAGAAATAAGAAACAGAAGGTTGCTGGGATCAGAATTTTCCTCTCTCTTTCAAGACGTAAATATTTCAAAGTCCCAAGGAATCACTCTAGAATAAACAGATAAAAACCCACCGATGGAAGAGAGGATCAAAGAGCTGGAGTGCTGCAAACCACAAACCAGCAGGAATTATTTTCCAGGAAAGAAAGTGAAAGTGATTGTGTTTTCTTTTGAAATGTTTAGATCATGCCAAGGATATTTGGAAAAATTTCAAAAGGGCACATTTTTACAAGGCTGTGTAAAAAAAAAAATGGTTGAGGGAAAGCAATTTGAGCCTGCACATGAATCAGATGCCAAAATAAAAATAAAATAAAAATAAAAAATGGGCAAGAAGCTTGAAAGGCAAGATAGCTTTATAGTCTTCAGGAATGAAAGCTGTTTGTATACTCCTTCCAGAAAAGCTATGAGACAATATGCTGCAGTTCTTTCCATATGCTAGAAATGAGAAACAGAAGTTTTAACTTGTTAATAAACCATCTCCAAGACCTTGATTTATCATAAGGAGAAAAATCAAATGTTATTCCAGTCTTGCTGAGAGAGGTGCTATCAATGCAACGTGGTCATTTGCAAATCTATTACTCTATGAAAAATAAGTCACAGAAGCTGCTGCAACTGCATTCTGCAAAGGATGAGCCATCACGGCACATGAGGAAAGGAACAAATAACAACATGCTTTTTAAAAATCAGAAAGCAGTTTCAAAGCCCCTGCTGCTCAATCAAAAGTTGACGTGCACATCAATTCTGGTGCTATCGATAACCTTATTAAAGGAAATATTTATTAAACAGGCAGGCAGACACTTCCTTCAGTAGGCAGAAAATCAACAGAGTTTTCATTTTTATTTTATTTATTTCATCAAGCATGTATTTTATGACAGATACAAGTGTAAACGTAATTATAAACACTTGTAAAGGATACAAATAAAAGAAAACATTAGAACATAAACAGTACGCATGCTGGTGCTCTTATGCATGCCCCTTACAGACCTCTTAGGAACGGGGTGAGGTCTACAGTAGACAGTCTAAGGTTAAAGTTTGTTTGAAGAAACCACAGAGTCAGGTAATGATTCTAGGCACTGACCACCCTGTTACAGAAGGCATTTTCTGTTCATGGGCCTAAAGGAAAGGAGATAAATAATTCAGGAAGCATTGAACAATCCAGATTTGGAGTCCAGTTTATTCTCCGTAAAATATATGACACAGAAAAGGATACCATTGAAGATTGGTTCCTTTTTTGTTATGTTTGTTTGTTTGTTTGTTTGCTTGCTTGCTTTCTGCCTTTGAGTAATTGTTTTTTTTTTGTTTTTGTTTTTATTCAAAAAGTTTTACAAAAAATTTTTTTTTTCCCTTTTCCCCCCCCCCCCTCCCCCCTCCCTTCGCAACCCCCCTCCCCCTCCCCGACTTCCCGGAACGAGCACAAGGTATAGTTAAAAATAAAACAAACATATGCTAAAAAATTTTCATCCCAACTTAATTGTACCCCTACAATCATCAATTCCTAACTTCCCCCAAAAGCAATCAAAAATAATACATCATAATCATTCAAAAACAGTCTGATAACTCTTAGTCTGATATCTATGTTGAATATAGTCAATCCATTTTTTCCATTCCTTTAAGTATCTTTCTTGTATTGTCTTTCAAAAGGCTGATATCTTCGCCATCTCAGCCAAATTGGCAACTTTCAATATCCATTCTTCTATTGTTGGTACTTCTTTTTTCTTCCAATATTGTCCTATTAGTAATCTTGCTGCAGTTATTAGATTTAAAATCAATTTAGTCTCAATTACTGTACAATCCGTAATAATTCCCAACAAGAAAAATTGCAGGAACTTTATCTTCTTTTCAGAACATTTTGTAAAATCCACCAAATTTTTAGCCAAAAGGCCTTTATGTCCTTACAAGTCCACCAAATGTGAAAATATGTAGCGTCATCACAATTACATCTCCAACATTTTGCTTGCATTTCTGGATACATACACGATATTTTTTTAGGATCTAGATGCCATCTATAAAACATTTTATAAAAATTTTCCTCAGATTCTGTGCTCATGTGAATTTAACATTTCTAACCCAAATTTTTCCCACGTTTCCAATAATATTGGCTCCTGAAAATTTTGTGCCCACTTTATCATACAGTCCTTTACCAAGTCCCTTTCAGAATCTATTTCAAGTAACACATTATACAATCTCTTTATATGCTCCTGAGACTGATTTCTAATTTGCTTTACCAAATTTCCTCGTTCTGCTCTATACCAATTTTCTGATCTCCTTCCATCTAGCACGTAGTTGCTCATATTGAAACCAAGTATAATTTTTCCCTTCCTCTCTTAATACTTGCAGAGATTTTAACTGCAAATTACCTCTTTCAGTATACAAAAGATCTTTATATGTAATCATTTCCTGATTCTGTTCTATATTTATATTTTCTACTGTATGTCTAGGACTTGCCCATATAGGAACCTTATAATTTAGTTTATAAGAGTATTTTTTCCAAACACGCAGAAGGGCATTTCTTAGCACATGATTTTTAAAGGCCTTATCCACTTTTTTGTCATAAATTAAATATGCATGCCATCCATATAGCAAATCATAACCTTCTATATTCAAAATTCTGTCCTCTGTTAAATTAAACCAATCACTTATTGCAGAGAGAGCAGCTGCTTCATAATATAATTTAAAATTAGGCATTTTTAAACCTCCCCTTTCCTGAGAATCTTGAATTATTTTCATTTTAACCCTAGCTTTTTTACCTTCCCATATAAATTTGTTAATTCCCTTCTGCCATTCCTCAAGATTCTTATCTTTCTTAATTATTGGTATCATCTGAAAGAGGAATAAAAATCTAGGTAAAACATTCATTTTAATAGCAGCAATTCTCCCAGCAAAGATAATTGCAATTTTTCCAAACAATCAACTCCTTCTGAACTTTTGCCATAAAACCTCATAGTTATTCTTATACAATTTCACATTTGATGATGTAATATAAACCCTAAGTACTTAACCTTCTTTACAATTTCAAATCCTGTTACTTCCTCTAGTTTTTCTTTCTGTTGTCTGGCCATATTTTTATTATCACTTTTGTCTTTTTCTGATTTACCTTAAACCCTGAGACATTCCCATATTGATCAATTATTTCCAACAAAGATTTACTAGAATTTATAGGGTTTGTTAAAGTAATCACCAAATCATCTGCAAAAGCTCTTAACTTATATTCATACTGTCTAACTCTAATTCCTCTATCTCCTTTACTTCGTATTTTATCCAATAATGGTTTTAGAGTTAAAATAAACAATAATGGTGATAAAGGACATCCCTGTCTTGTTCCTTTCGCAATCTTAAAAGGTTCTGTTAAGCTACCATTGATTATAATCTGTGCTGTTTGCTCTCCATAAATTGCCCTAATTATTCTTAAAAAACCATCTCCAAATTGCATCTTTTCTATTAATTTAAATAAAAAATCCCAATGCAATCGATCAAAAGCTTTCTCTGCATCGAGAAAATAAATGCTGCTGGAATAAAATTTTTCTTTTCTAAGTACTCCAGTAAATTAACAATCTGCCTAACATTATTCCTCATCTGTCTCCCTTTTATAAATCCAGATTGATCATTATGAATTCTTCGCTGCAGAATCAACATTAATCTATTAACTATTATTTTAACAAAATCTTATAATCATTATTTAAAAGTGAGATTGGCCTATAATTCCCAGGTTTAGAACAATCCTGTTCCTCTTTTGGTATCAATGAAATAAAAGAGGTTCTCCATGAGGGGAATTCTCCTAGTTGTATCTGATTAAATAATTCCTTAAGTGGACCTAACATCTCATCCTGTAAATTCCTATAATAACTAACTGTAAGCCCATCCGTACCAGGAGTTTTCCCATTTTAATTGTTTAATTACCAAAATAATTTCTTCCGAGGTTATAGGCCGATTCAATTCATCCGTTTGTTCTAAAGTTAAATTTTTAACCTTATATTCCTTCAAATAATTATCAATATCCCTATTCAATATATTATCTTTAAGATATAAATTTGTATAATATTCTAAAAAGCTTTTTAATTTTATCCTGTTGATATCTCTCTTACCTTTATATTCTATTTTTCTATAGTACGTTGTTTTTGTCTTTTCCTTAAAGTATATGCTAACCACCTACCAGGTCTATTTGCATTACAAAAGTATTATGTTTGGCATATTGTATATTTGTTGCCACCTGATCAGCCATTATCATATTAAATTGATTCTGTAGTAACTTTATTGCATCTTTAAGTTTTTGATCATGTGGATTATGTATTAATAATTGTTGTTTCTTATAAATTTCCTCTTCTAAATACCTACGCTGTCTTTGTTGCTTATTTCTCTGTCTATTATTAAGATATATTAATACACCTCTCATAAAAGCTTTACTGCAGTCCCAAACCATTTCTATCGATGTTTCATTATTCAAATTATAATCAAAAAATTCTTTCATCTGCTTTTTACATTGATTTACATTATCCTGATATCTAAACAAATTTTCATTTAATCTCCAAGTTCTTCTACCCTCTTTTCCATATTGCAATTCCATCCAAACAGGACTATGATCAGACAAACATCTTGGAAATATCTTAGTTTTCTTCACCCTAAAAAGCAAATCATTAGAAATTAAAATAAAATCAATACGTGAGAAGGATTGATGCCTATCAGAAAAAAAGTATAGTCTCTTTCCTCCAAATTCGCAGTCTCCATACATCTCTTAACTCAAAATCTTCTATCATATCAAAAAGGATTTAGGCAGCTTTGCATGTGCAGGTATCTTCTTGGAAGAAATTCTCTTGTCCTTTCGTATCTATTACTCCATTCCAATCTCCCAATATAATACACGATTTATAATCCCATAGAATCAACTTATCATATAACATTCTATAAAATTTTTCTTGTTGCTGATTGGGTGCATATATACCAAGCAAGAGAGTCCTTTTGTTTCTATTGTAAGTTCAATAGCAATATATCTTCCGTGAATATCTGCCTCTATTAACTTGGCTGGTATATCTTTTCTCAAATAAACCACTATGCCATGTTTTTTCTCCAAAGCTGAAGCAACAAAATGTTTACCTTACTTTGAGTTTATTAGGTACTTTTGATCTGACAATTTAATATGCTTTTGTAAGCAAATAACATCATTTTAAATTGTTTCAAATAATGAAATATTTTTCTTCTCTTCTGAGCTGAGTTCAAACCATTGACATTCCAAGTCAAGATTTTATTTGCCATTACTGGGCTGCTGAAGCCTTTGAGCAATCAACTGAAGATCGTCCTCCCGTATCTTCGGCCGTGCTCCTCCCACCGCTTCTGTAGCAGAATCCTGAACTTTACTTTGAGTTTGTTGCTCCTTTTCTTTACGCTTAAGGGCTCCCCTCGTCAGTCTTTGTTCTTGTGGTTGTTCCTCTGATGGTAACATCACTGGAATCACCTCAGCTTCCACACCCATTTGAGTCTCTTGAATTCTTTTTTCTATTATTTCTATTTCAAGTTTCAGCACGGTAGAAAGAAAATCTTTGGCCTTAAGCACTGTATCAATACGATATCTCCTTCCTTGATGATACACTGTCAAACCAACTGGAACCTCCCATCTAAATTGAATCTGGTATTTCTTAAGTTCTTGTGTAAAAAATGTAAAGTCCTTTCTATCCCTTAACATCTTGGGAGGAATCTCTTTCAAAACCTTCAACTCCTGTTCCCCTATTTTCAAGTTTTTCTGAAAAGCAACTTGCAAAATTTGATTCCTCACTGTTCTTTTCAAAAAATAAACCACAATGTCTCTAGGAAGTTTCTTTTGCCTAGCAATCCAAGAATTAACTCTATAAATTTTGTCAATTTGATAAGCAACCTCTTGTGGATCAAGTTCAATAAATTCAGCCAGAGCTTCTGATAAAAAATTTTTTAAATCTTCCCCTTTCTCCTCATTCAAACCTCTAATTCTCAGAGCTCCTTCCATCATTCTATACTGCATCACCACCACTTGATCTTCATTTTTATCCAATTTGATTTGCATTCCCCCCATTCTATTTTTCTATTTGTTGATTTGACTGAACAATTTCTTGCACCTCCTCCTCCACCACCTCCAGTCTTTTGCCAAACCTTGAAAAGCCATCAAGATATCTTCTTATTTTTTATTATTCTCTTTATTTCATACTTCGCTTGCTCTTTGCCTTTGACACTGTTATCTCAGGGAGCTTCCATACTATTTTTGCATTCTCAAGCTCACTTGGTTCTCTGACTCTCTGCCTGAAAGGATGTGACTAGCTGGGAGTGAGGCTTTGACTATCTCCTCAGTGAATTACGTAATAAATGTTCTTTCTTTAAGTTAAAAGAGAATGGATGCTTAGTTCTTGCTCAGGTTAGATTCCCACTCAAAAAAAACAAAACACAAAAACACTTTTTCTTCATCCAACAAGCTTAATGGATCCAAAGTAAGAGGTCATCTGCAGCAGAACACTAGAAAACAGCAGAAAACAGAAGGTTGCTCGGATCAGAATTTTCCTCTCGGTCTTTCAAGACGAAAATATTTCTAAAGTCCCAAGGAATCACCTTGTGCTGAATAAACCCACCGATAAAAACCCACCGATGGAAGAGAGGATCAAAGAGCTGGAGTGCTGCAAACCACAAACCAGCAGGAATTATTTTCCAGGAAAGAAAGTGAAAGTGATTGTGTTTTCTTTTGAAATGTTTAGATCACGCCAAGGATATTTGGAAAAATTTCAAAAGGGCACATTTTTACAAGGCTGTGTAAAAAAAAAATGGTTGAGGGAAAGCAATTTGAGCCTGCACATGAATCAGATGCCGAAATAAAAATAAAATAAAAATAAAAAATGGGCAAGAAGCTTGAAAGGCAAGATAGGTTTATAGCTCCAGGAATGTTAGCTGCCTTGTTTGTATACTCCTTCCAGAAAAGCTATGAGACAATATGCTGCAGTCTTTCCATATGCTAGAAATGAGAAACAGAAGAGTTTTTAACTTGGCAATAAACCATCTCCAAGACCTTGATTTGCATAACGGCAAGAGACGAAATCAAATGTTATTCCAGTCTTGGTTGAGAGAGGTGCTACTTTCAATGCAACGTGGTCATTTGCAAATCTATTACTCTATGAAAAATAAGTCACAGAAGCTGCTGCAACTGCATTCTGCAAAGGATGAGCCATCAAGGCACATGAGGAAAGGAACAAATAACAACAACATGCTTTTTAAAAATCAGAAAGCAGTTTCAAAGCCCCAGCTGCTCAATCAAAAGTTGACGTGCACATCAATTCTGGTGTTATCGATAACTTTATTAAAGGAAATATTTATTAAAGCGGCAGGCAGACACTTCCTTCAGTAGGCAGAAGATCAACAGAGTTTTCATTTTTATTTTATTTATTTCATCAAGCATGTATTTTATGACAGATACAAGTGTAAACGTAATTATAAACACTTGTAAAGGATACAAATAAAAGAAAACATTAGAACATAGACAGTACGCATGCTGGTGCTCTTATGCATGCCCCTTACAGACCTCTTAGGAACGGGGTGAGGTCTACAGTAGACAGTCTAAGGTTAAAGTTTTGGGGGTTTGGGGAAGAAACCACAGAGTCAGGTAATGCATTCTAGGCACTGACCACCCTGTTACAGAAGGCGTATTTTCTGTTCATGGGCCTATGTAAAGGAAAGGAGATCAGTGTAATAATTCAGGAAGCATTGAACAATCCAGATTTGGAGTCCAGTTTATTCTCCGTAAAATATATGACACAGAAAAGGATACCATTGAAGATTGGTTCCTTTTTTGTTATGTTTGTTTGTTTGCTTGCTTGCTTGCTTGCTTTCTGCCTTTGAGTAATTGTTGACTCCTGACTATTATCAGCACAGGTTCCTGGAGTTTTCTTGGCAAGATTTTAGAAGTGGTTTGCCATGCCCTCCTCCTTCCAAGGGCTGAGAGTGAGTGAATTCCCCAGGACTAAGAAACTTTGACTAGCTCAAAGTTACCCAGCTGACTTCGTGCCTAAGGCACGACTAGAAATCACAATCTCCTGGTTTTTAACCCAGCAGCACCTGAGCCATTTCGCCAAAAGTATTCACTTCATTTTGTTCAATTAACTTACTATAACACTGTATAACCTTCATGCCTAAGACTTCATGTCTAAGGTGTTCTAGGCTAGCTGATGGTTTAACCATTGCACAAAACTCGGTGTCGATTATTGACCCAAATAGGCGGTTCGCTTACAAAAGCTGTTGTTCAAGAAAACAGAATTATATAGAGAATAAGGCCTAAGTAGTAAAATAGTTCAAGGAACGCAGTGGCTTAGTGGCTAAGACACTGAGCTTGTCAATCGAAAGGTCGGCAGTTCAATGGTTCGAATCCCTAGTGCCATGTAATGGGGTGAGCTCCCGTTACTTGTTCCAGCTTCTGCCAACCTAGCAGTTTGAAAGCATGTAAAAAATGCAAGTAGAAAACTAGGGACCACCTTTGGTGGGAAGGTAACAGCATTCCATGTGTCTTTGGCGTTGAGTCATGCCGGCCACATGACCACGGAGACGTCTTCGGACAGCACTTGCTCTTCGGCTTTGAAACAGAGATGAGCACCACCCCCTAGAGTCAGGAACAACTAGCACATATGTGCAAAGGGAACCTTTACATTTACCTTTAGTAAAATAGTTCAGCTATAGAAGCTACTTCAGCCCATGGCACAGGAACATAAGATTCCAGAAATTCAAGAAAAACTCAAAATATTGCCTGATCCAAATAACCCTGTTGTATAAAAAACAAAATCTATAAGATTCTCATTTCCTGGGAGGAGACGGACAAAGCAGTCCTTATAGTTGGTCCTCAGTGACATCTGTGGGACATTGCAAGTAATGACATCAGGTGGAAATATTTCTATTGACTTTCATTAATGAATTTTTTGAAGGTTTAACTTTTGCTATTTGGTGTTGGAGAATACCAGGGGCAGCCAAGAAAGCAGACAAAGGAATCATCAAACAATTCAACCCAGTGTTTTCACTTGAGGCACAAATGACCAGATTCAAATTATCCTATACTGGATACATAATGCCTAGAGATGTAGCTCTTATAAGGTAAAGGTAAAGGTTCCCCTCGCACATATGTGCTAATCATTCCCGACTCTAGGGGGAGGTGCTCATCTCTGTTTCAAAGCCGAAGAGCCAGCTCTGTCCGAAGACGTCTCCGTGGTCATGTGGCTGGCATGACTAAACACCAAAGGCACACGGAACGCTGTTACCTTCCCACCAAGGTGGTCCCTATTTTTTCTACTTGCATTTTTTATGTGCTTTCGAACTTCTAGGTTAGCAGAAGCAGGGAGCTCATGCCATTACACAGCACTTGGGATTCGAACCGCTGAACTGCCGGCCTTTCAATTGACAAACTCAGCATCTTAGCCACTGAGCCACTGCATCCCTCTAGCAGGGTCTAATGCTTGGAAAGATGAAAAGAAAGAGAACGACCAGCAGCAAGGGTGCACTATTGAAAAACAAGGTTAGGGACATATCATCATGGAGATGATCTATCTACAGTATGAGACTTTTGCTCTTCGGTCAGAACATTGCTCAGCATAATAGTGGAAAGAAAAATGCAATTTGACGATCTTAATTTAAAGATGGCACTCCTACATGGAAGAATCATGGAAGACTTCCATCTGCAGAAATCAATTAACTTTGAAGAATCAGAAAGGCTTAGCAGAAAAAGCTGTCAGATCCACCAGCTTCGGCTTGGCGCCTTTCTGGCATTCTGCCATCAATTGGCAAAGGGAGTGGAAAAGCAATGGGCAATCAAGTTGTATCGGGGTGAAATCCAGCAGGTTCTGACAGGTTCTGGAGAACCGGTAGCGGAAATTTTGAGGAGTTTGGAGAACCGGCAAATACCACTTCTGGCTGGTCTCAGAGTGGGGTGGGAATGGAGATTTTGCAATATCCTTCCCCCTGGAGTGGGGTGGGAATGAAGATTCTGCAGTATCCTACCCCTGCCACACCAACCAAGCCACACCCACCAAGCCACACCATGCCCATCAAGCCATGCCCATAGAAATAGTAAAAAAATTGGATTTCACCACTGAGTTGTATATCTTTATTATGGACAATTGGAAGGGGGGGGATTGACAGTTGAAGAAGAACAGAGTGCTTTGGAATCCAGTTTGTGCTGGCGTGCTGGCATGCTGGCATCTTCAAGGTTGCTTGCCCTAAGAGTGGAATTACACCAATCCAAACACCTCAGCGTTTCCCAAAACATCTCGGCGGTGCCGGATTGGCTTCACACAGACAACCACAGAGGGTGAGGGCTAAGGGAAACCAGGGATTTAGTTCTATATTGGCAGGCAGGAATTTTAGATTCCGCTTGACTTTACTACATTCAGCATCCCTTAGTAAAAGTACTTTTTTGCTTCAACCAAATGGAGTCAAGAGTTTTACTTCCCTTGGAGATCAGACTGGGGCAGGTCTGACACAAACTTTTTAAAAACAGTACAATCCAAAGCAATCAGCTAGAGACTAGAATGGAAAGCTAAGTAGATGCTTGTCAAAAAAGGGGGGGTTTATATAAGGTAAAGGTGACTCTAGAGCAACTCCTGCTGTCTTGGCTCCCAGACAGAATGGATGCAGGCTATTTTCTAAACCAACAACAATAATCTTTACTGCCTGGGGCTGACTGGAGCCAATAGATACAAACTTCCTAAAACAACCTGCAAACAATGAGACACTACTAGAGACTAACAAATTGAGGACTGCAATGGTAAAGTTCCTGAATATGGATGTAGTAAATGGGAAAATGTATCCACCATAGGGGATTGACTTGGAATCAAGAAGGTGGGCACTAATGTTAAGAATCCAGCACACCCTCAAGTCTTCAGCGGCAATCAGGGATGTAGTCAGTTGTAGATGGAGAAACTATATCCAGGACTAAGTACTTAATGGGTGTGTGTGTGTGTGTGTGTGTGTGTGTGTGGTGGGATTCAAATAATTTAACAACTGGCTCTCTGTCCTTATGACCAGCTGGGTAGGCGTGGCTCAGTGGTCATGTAACTGTGTGGGCATGGACAACTCAACAACACTCACATCGATGGGTGCTTCGCCTTAGCTGTTACAATGTACTCAGGATTAACCAGAGAGGCAGTTTCTGTAAGCAGGGCAATAAAGATTAGGCTAGAAACACCACCAGAATGTTTCCTCCTTTACAGGATTAGCCCTGTAAAGTGAAAAAAACAAAATAAGATTTCTTCCAACAACCGGTTCTCCAAACGGCTTAGAAAGTTAACAACCGGTTCTTCCCGAATAGGTGCGAACCGGCTGAATCCCATCACTGGTGTGTGGGTGTGGGTGTGGGTGGGTGGGTGTGTGGGTGGGTGGGTGTTTGTCCGTCCATCCTGGACTCGTCCATTCTGTTTTCTTGGCAAGATTTTTGGGAATAGTTTGCCTTTGCCTTCTTCCCAAGGCTCAGGGAGACCAACTGGCCCAAAGCCACAACTAGTTTCATGCTCAAGGAAGAACTAGAACTCACAGTCCCGTTTTTTAGCCTGGTGGCTTCACCGCTATACCATGCTAGTTCTAAGCACTTAGATACAGGTAGTCCTCAACTTACAACAGTTCACTTAGTGACCATTCAAAGTTACACTGGCACTGGAAAAATGTGATTTATGACCATTTGTCACAGTTACAACCTTTGCAGCATCCCCATGATCATGTGATCAAAATTCAGATACTTGACAACTGATTCATATTTATGACTGTTGCTATGATCCCCTTTTGTGACCTTCTGACAAGCAGTCAATGGGAAGCCAGATTCACTTAACAACCAAGTTACTAACTTATCAACTGCAGTGATTCACTTAACAACAAAATATTCAAGAAAATAGATTCAGGAATTGAGATATTACTCAGTGGAAGAAATTATTTACAGATTTACAGAGTTGGAAGGGACCTTGTAGGTCATCTAGTCCAATCCCCCATTCAAGCAGGAGACCCTACACCATTTCTGACAAGTGGCAATACATGTCAAGGTTCCAGAAAAACCTCTTCTGCATAAAGAAAACTCAGAAGCCATTGTCTTTAAGAGTTCTTTACTAGCATGAGGAAACTGGCACACGATGAGTGAAATTCCAAAACTGAACTTCCGGATTCTTTTCCCAGCTCCCAAACCCCAAGAGTCCCACCCCCCTGACCCCTTTGATGGTCACATGGTCCCACGTTCTCCCAGTTCATTCGAATATCTTCTCACCACTCTTCCTGCAGATGTGAACACCATCCGACCTTGACCGCCTGAAGAATGTTACCATACCCCTCAGCCCCCCTTCTTCCCCTCAGGGGAAAAATGTGGCAGCGTCTGGAAACCTAAAGTCTAGTATGGTTTCCAGGCCTGACTACAATCTCTTCGTGAAAGTCTCATGTGATGAAGCTCCCAAAACTTCGAAGGCAACTTCTGTTCCACTGATTGATTGTTCTCACTGTCAAAAAATTTCTCCTTACTTCCAGGTTGAATCTCTCCTTGTTCAGTTTCCATCCATTATTCCTTGTCTGGCCCACAGATACTTTAGAAAATAGCTTGACCCCTTCCTCTTTGTGGCAGCCCCTCAAATATTGTAACACTGCTATCATGTCTCCACTGGTCCTTCTCTTCACTAGACTAGCCATGCCCAGTTCCTGTAACCGTTCTTCATATGTTTTAGTCTCCAGTCCCCTAATTATGGTACATGGGCAAATTCTTTGTCTCACTAAGCCTTTGATCAACACAGGGAGCACATCTAGAGGTGACATGAGCTTGGATTGGCGTATGAATCAGTGAAATGGGTGTTGAAAATATGACTCCAATTACACTGACACTTCAGCATCTCACAACCCATGGTAGAGATAAAGTGTTTGGGATGTCCTCTGTTCCATCTCTATTCTGCACTTGCTCTTTGTCACTGAGATTGCTATTATATAAGAACTTCCTTCCTGGTTTCACCTTCTCGAGCTCACTTGACTTTCACCTGAAAGGATGTCACCAGTTAAAACCAGACTTTCTCCAATTTCCACATCTCTTTTCTACAATAAACCTTCTCTCTGCAAGAGAAGGTTCTTTAGTAGTCCTTGCTCATTTGAGACCTGCATTCAATGCTCGTAACATTTCCTCCAACAATTCCCTCACTTCTCGGCATTTCCTTTGGAGTCTCTGCCTCTTCTCTTTTGCTGCAACAGCAGAAAAGTCAGAACCACCTTAAAAAGCACTGACCTCAGGGGAAGCTCAAGAGGAATGCCAAGAAATATACTGTGATCCCTTCAAGATCTCCTTCCCCAGCTGCTTCAGCAGATAAATGAAACATCGTGTCCCCAGGGAGGCATCATCAGCTAAGCACTGATGGAAGAAAACAGCAACAGCAACAATAATTCCCTGTGTCCTTATTGCCCTACAGCTGCAATAAAAAGATGGCAGGTTTACATGCTATGGGAAGGAGGGGAGAAGGTTAAAAAAAAATCCTGTAATTAAAAGAGCAAAGAAGGGGAGAAGTGATAAAAGACATATTCTTTCTTTCAATGACTTCTTGGATTTTTTTTTTATCCTGACTTTCTTTTCTTTATAAATAAACTCAAGACAGCCAACATACATAATGCTCCTTCTCTTTTCCTCACAACTACTACATCCTGAGTTGGGTTGGGGGATTCAGCCAGTTTGGGCAGATTTGGGCGAACCGGTTGTTAAATTGCTAGCTGGCCCTGCCCCTTCCTGCCCCACCTCTTCCAGGAGTCGCCACGCGCCCCATTTTTGCTCCCAGGAGGCTCCAAGGAGGCCTACTAGGCCCAAAACAGGGCACAGGGGGAGCAGCGCAGACCCCCGTGGCCCATTTTTGCTCCCAGGGGGCTGCAGGAAGGCCTACTAGGCCCAAAACAGGATGCAGGAGTGTGGCACACCCCCACCTCCACCCACCCCCATGACTCATTTTTGCTTCCAGGGGGCGTGCAGGAGGCCGAATGCTGCCTGTCACACAGCCCTGGCTACACCCACCATGGCCACACCCACCCAGCTGGGCATTAGGGCAGAGAACCGATTGTTAAATTATTTGAATCCCACCACTGGTTGGACTGAGAGAGAATGACTGGCCTGAAGTCACCCATCTGACTTTCATACATAAGGTGGGACTAGACCTCACTGTCTCTTTGGTTTCTAGGCCAGCACCTTAACCGCTATAATGGTTGCTATTGTTATGTTGTTATGCTTCCCTTAAATCTCTAAGCAGCAAAAAGTTGCAGAAGCACTGAGCTTTATCCAAGTCTGATTTCTTTTCAGAGGTGATTTGAAAAGAATGCACTCTTATTGATATTCTGTAACCTTTTAAAGCTGAAATGGAGAAGAGGGAAGAAGCACATCTTAACACTGATGTCTATTCTTCCTACATTTGTAGCTGCCAAAGAGACACCCAAACCCTTAAGAGCCCCTGAAAGGAAAACTTAAAAACCAGGAGATCTTGTCTGGGCATCTCTTCAACATCAATAGATGCTATATTACCTGACATCTTTCTTTTCTCTTGCAGCCTCAAGAGACACATGCATACAAAAAAAACAAAACCATTCCTCATTTACGAAAAAGAGATCAAATGCACAGATACAGGAGGGGAAAGACTTTGTTTTGCAATAGCAGGTAGTGAAAAGGAACTTGGAACTATAGTTAATCACAAGCTAAGTCAGCAGTGGAATGTAGCTGCTAAACAGTAAGTACAATTTTAAGATGTATCAATAGAGTAAAATATCCAAATACAGAGTGTAAGAATTCCACGTTATTCTGTGTTGATCCAGTTCCCATCTTGAGTACTATGTCCAGTTCTGGCCAGTGCTGTTTAATCAAAAACAATTATGTAGGAAAACTAAAGAAGCAGGACTACAAAAGTAGGAGGACTACAAAGTACAGAAGTAGGAGGACTACAAAGAAAACATTCCGCTTATTAGAGGAGCAGAAAATTAGTCCTATGAGCAGAAAATGGTAAGCCTTGAGAAGAAAGTCTTGTGGCAGGATATAAAAGCACTTTTCAGGTAACAGAAGTATCACACTTGCGAAGGTCAAAATCAGTGGTAGGTTTCAAATTGTTTTACTACTGGTTCTGTGGGTGTGGCATGGATTGGTGGGCATGGATTGGTGGGCATGGCAGGGGAAGGATACTATAAAATCTCCATCCCCTCCTCACTCCAGGGGAAGGTTACTGCAAAATCCCCATTTCCTCCCCATCTGCTGGGACTTGGGAGGCAGAGAATAGATAATGCCAGTCAGAATTTTTACTACTGGTTCTCCAAACTACTCAGAATTTCTGCTACCAGTTCTCTAAAACTGATCAGAACCTGCTGAAACCCACCTCTAGTCAAGATCTATTCTCTATGATCTCTGAAGTCAGGGTATGAAATAATAGAAAGGTAGATTCCGGCTGGAACTTACGAATGCCCTTCTAACTACTGTATAAGAGCAATTGGATAGTGGAACCAATTACCCAGAATGGTGGTGGGCTACTCTTCACTGTATATATTCAAACCAAAATTGGACAACCAGTTGTCAGACAGGTGCTTTACTCTGAATTCCAGCACTCAATAGGGAGTTGGTGGCTTAAATGAACTCTTGCAATTCTGTGATTCCACCAATCTACGATTCTATGACAGGAGAAAGAAGTAAGGGAAGCAGACTGTTTCTTGCTGGGCCTTTTTTTTTCTGTGCTATTAAATTTGGGGATGTTCCAGGCTGTGGATTCTGGATTTGCATTCTACAGGTCCTCTTAACATCGCTCGTTGAGTGGCCAATGAGAAGAAAGTCTTAGATTCAAGGATAAAATAGAATAGAACAGAATTTTTTATTGGCGAAATGTGATTGGACACACAAGGAATTTGTCTTGGTGCATATGCTCTCAGTGTACATAAAAGAAAAGATACGTTCATCAAGAATCATAAGGTACAACACTTAATGATAGTCATAGGGTACAAATAAGCAATCAGGAAACAATCAATATGAATATGAATAAGGATACAAGCAACAAAGTTACAGTCATACAATCATAAGTGGAAGGAGATGAGTGATGGGAACGATGAGAAGATTAATAGTAGTGCAGATTTAGTAAATAGTCTGACAGTGCTGAGGGAATTATTTGTTTAGCAGAGTGATGGCGTTCGGGAAGAAACTGTTCTTGTGTCTAGTTGTTCTAGCGTCGTTTTGAGGGTAGGAGTTGAAACAGTTTATGTCCAGGATGTGAGGGGTCTGTAAATATTTTCACAGCCCTCTTTTTGACTCGTGCAGTATACAGGTCCTCAGTGGAAGGCAGGTTGGTAGCCATTGTTTTTTCTGCGGTTCTAATGATCCTCTGAAGTCTGTGTCTGTCTTGTTGGATTGCAGAACCAAACCAGACAGTTATAGAGGTGCAGATGACAGACTCAATAATTCCTCTGTAGAACTGGATCAGCAGCTCCTTGGGCAGTTTGAGCTTTCTGAGTTGGCGCAGACAGAACATCCTTTGTTGTCCTTTTTTGATGCCGTTTTTGATGTTAGCAGTCCATTTTAGGTTTTGAGGTATGGTAGAACGATATTTATTTATTTATTTATTTATTTATTTATTTATTTATTTATTTATTTATTTATTTATTTTGATATGGTAGATTTAAGGATATATAAATGGGAAAGATTTTCAATGCTGCAAAACAGTATTAGCGATTAACATTTGGAATTTGTAAGGTTCTGACACATCAATCCCACCTTGTCCATTTAGCAATTTGGAAATACTTGGATACTCATGTTTGGTTACGAATGCCTTATCTACCAGAGAATTTCTCACTGTACAGGTAGTTCTTGACTTACAACCTTTCGTTTAGCAATGATTCGAAGTTACAAGAACCTCAGAAAAAGTGACTTACGAGCCATCCTCAAAATTATTGACCATTGCACCACCACCCCTGCAGTCACATGATTCTAATTAGATCAGGGGTCTCCAACCTTGGCCACTTTAAGACTTGTGGACTTCAACTCCCAGAATTCTGGGAGTTGAAGTCCACAAGTCTTAAAGTGGCCAAGGTTGGAGACCCCTGAATTAGACTGCTTGGCAAACCAGGTAGCATTTAGGATAGTTGCAGCATCTTGCGGTCACGTGATCACAATTTGAAAACTTCCCAGCCAGCTTCCAACAAGCAAAGGCAATTGGGAAATTCCTGGCTGGGGAATTCTGGGAGTTGAAGTCCGCCAGGCTTAAAGTTGCCAAGGTTGGAGGCCCCTGACCTAATGACCATTATTTTAAAAAGTCATAAATCAGATCCAGGCTTGTTTAATGACTACATCAATTACTAACTGAAATTCTGGTCTCAATTGTTGTTGTAGGTCGAGGATTACCAGTAATATCTGTATCGGAAGAACAGTAATTAGATATTTCTACAGAAAAAGTTGACCTCCAAGCAAAGCTGGTTTTAGGCTAAGCCAGGGGTGTCCAAACTTGGCCCCTTGAAGAGTGGTGGACTTCAGCTCCCAGAATTCCCCAGCCAGCATGAGCTATAAATATGAGCAAGTTGCTGGCTGGGGAATTCTGGGAGTTGAAGTCCACCACTCTTCAAGGGGCCAAGTTTGGACATACCTGGGCTAAGTCATGTAGGCCCTGGCCTAGGGCGCCAAAGTTTAGAGCATACCAATTCTGCTCCTCTTTCTGAATCCCAAAGGAACTTTTTCAAAAGGCAACTAAACTTTCAAAAATCCAGTTGCCTTTTGAAAAAGCACCTTTGGGACAACCATGACCTGGATGACTGAGGATCTCCATAGACCTCTTTCTGAATCTTGGTAAAAATGTAAATCTTCTCATTAGCAGGTTAGATGTGCCACATACCCTTGATCTAGCACTGCCTCCAGGATCGTGTTTAATATTATAAACGAACTGTACCTAATATGTCCTCCACCTAAATATTTTTTGTTGTTGTTGTTACTGTATTAAACGCTAATAGCCCAGCCAGATGCTTGAGCTGCATGAAGGCTCAAATTATAGGCAGTCGTCTTCTATAATACAGCCGTTCCATTACACAAGCAGGGCACCTCTCTGCTGTTTCTTATAGCGTTTTTTTCAGGCAATAGCACCAACCTGGAAAAAATAATAAAGCCTGTGTTTACAATATCATATGAACAAATCAACTCTTTGAAAGAGAAAACAGAAGCCTGAAAAGCGCATGGGTGTTCTCATTAGTAGTAGAAAAGTGCTGGGCTCCTGCAAGATATGCAACACTTCTCCCGTTTTTTAAGCATGCTATAATTCTAATATAGAGCATAAGATACAGCCATGAAAAGGTGGGCCTGGAACAATTCTTGGGACCCAGTGGACCCATTCTTGGGTGTCCACGAGCACTAAATGCAGACAACAGAATAACAGAGTTGGAAGGGACCTTGGAAGTCTTCTAGTCCAACCCTCTGCTCATGCAGGAAATCCTATACCCATGATGGCAAGCCTACGGCATGCATGCTAGAGGTGGCACGCAGTTTCTTCTCTGTGGGCATGCAAGGCGTCATCCCAGCTCAGCTCCGGCACACATGCACACACATCTCCCGCCGGCCAGCTGGTCTTCGGGTCTCTGCCATGCATGCAGATTGGGCAGGGCTCACATGGGGGGCCACAACGCATGTGGGGGGGTAGGGCACATGCAGGGGGCATGCACACATTGCATTTTGGGGGTTCATGCGTGCGCTTTGGGCACTTGGTCCAGAAGAGGTTAGCCATCTCTGTCCTATACCATTTCAGACAAATTGGCTGTCCAATCTCTTCTTACAAACCTCCAGTGTTAAAGCACCTACAATTTCTGGAGACAAGTTGTTCCACTGGTTAATTGTTCTCACTGTCAGTAAATTTCTCCTTAGTTCTAGGTTGCCTCTCTCCTTGATTAATTTGCAACCATTGCTTCTTGTCCTGCCTTCTGATGCTTTGGAAAAATGAGAGACTATAGGCAGTGCTCAACTTACAATCATTCAGTGCTGTCCCGGTGTTTGGAAGCCGTACGGGTCTGGATGGGGAGAAACAGGCTCAAGCTCAATCCTTCCAAGACAGAGTGGCTGTGGATGCCGGCATCCCGGTACAGTCAGCTGAGTCCTCGGCTGACTGTTGGGGCGAGTCACTGGCCCGATGGAGAGGTGCGCAATCTGGGCGTTCTCCTGGATGAGCGGCTGTCTTTTGAAGATCATTTGACGGCCGTCTCAGGAGAGCTTTCCACCAGGTTCGCCTGGTGCGCCAGTTCGCCCTTTCTGAACCGGGATGCCTTATGCACGGTCACTCACGCCTCGTGACGTCTCGCCTGGATTATTGCAATGCTCTCTACATGGGGCTCCCTTGAGGGGCATCCGGAGGCTTCAGTTAGTCAGAATGCAGCTGCGGGTGATAGAGGAGCCTTGTGGCTCCCGTGTTACACCTATCCTGCGCAGGCTGCACTGGCTACCTGTGGCCTTCCGGGTGCGCTTCAAGGTGATGGTGTCAATCTTTAAAGCGCTCCATGGCATAGGGCCGGGATATTTACGGGACCGCCTACTGCTACCAAATACCTCTCACCGACCCGTGCGCTCTCACAGAGAGGGACTCCTCAGGGTGCCGTCAGCTAGGCAGTGCCGTCTGGCGACACCCAGGGGAAGGGCCTTCTCTGTGGGGGCTCCCACCCTCTGGGCGAACTCCTCCAGGACTTCGTCAACTTCCGGACCTCCGAACCTTTCGTCGCGAGCTTAAAACACACTTATTTATCTGCGCGGGACTGGATCAGATTTTTAAAGTTATGGGTTTTAAGGGGTTTTTATTATTTATACTATTTTAAATTTGGGCAATAGAATAAGTTTTTTAATTGTTGTTTTTTAATCTGTATTTATATGTATTTTAACTGCCTGTGAACCGCCCTGAGTCCTTAGGGAGATAGGGCGGTATATAAATTTGAAAAATAAATAAAATAAATAAATAAAAATAAATTTGCAAACCATTCGAAGTTACAACAGCACTCAAAAATGTGGTCTTATGGTGGCCCTCGCAACTGCAACCTCATGGTCACATATCAAAATTTGGATGCTTGGCAATTGGCATATGTTTACAATAGTTGCAGTATCCTGGGGTCATGTGATTATCATTTGTAAACCTTCCCAGCCAACTTCTGACAAGTAAAGTCAATGCAGGAAGCTGGATTCACTTCATGACCATATGATTCACTTAACAACTGCAGCGATTCCCTTAACAATTGTATTAAAAAAAATGGTCATCAAATCAAGCACGATTCACTGTTTAGCAATGGAAATTCTGGCCCCAATTGTGGTCATAAGTCAAGGACTACCTGCACTATAATAAATATTTGTTTGGAACATCACGAAGTGGTGCAGTGGTTAGAATGCAGTATTACAGCTGGCTCTGCCCAAAGCAGGGAGTTCGATCCTGACCAGCTCAAGGTTGACTCACACTTCCATCCTACGGAGGTCGGTAAATGAGGACCCAGATTGTTGACAGCAATATGCTGACATTTGTAAACTGCCAGAGAGTACTCTAAAGCACTATGGAATGGTATATAAGTCTAAGTGCTATTGCTATCATCCCCCTGGAGGTTAGATTGCTCCTGACCCTACTTACCTTTTGAAAAGCTCTGAAGACATGGCTTTGACATTCTGCCTGGGGATCTGATTATGGTATGGAGTCTGCTAGATGATTTATACTGATTGACTGGTTCAAGAAATAGGATATTTTATGGTTGTTACTGCCTCTGTGAATCATAGTCAACATGCTTTCAATGTCAGCTTTGAGGAAGCTGAAGGAAACCATGTTATCAACCCTATTTGACCCTGGTCATATCTAAACAGATCTTTAAAATCCCTACAGTACAAGATACAGAATAGCTAAAAATGGATCTTCCCTGCATTAAATGCTTTATGGGGCAGCCTTTCAGCTTCAAGTAAAGTTCACCTCTTAGGTCCTAAAAGCCAAAGTAAAGTCTACACTTAACACTTGGTTCATCTACAGAAGGGAGGAGTAACGAAAGTGGGAAACAAGCAAACAAACTCCCAATGAGTTTCCTGACTATGTTGGGATGGCTGCCAAACAATATGGATTAAATAGATCTCTGGCTTGATTCAATAGGACTAGACTAGACTAGACTAGACTAGACTAGACTAGACTAGACTAGACTAGACTAGAATAGAATAGAATAGAATAGAATAGAATAGAATAGAATAGAATATGAAAGGGACCTTGGAGGTCTTCTAGTCCAGCCCCCTGCTCAAGCAGGAGAATCTATACTATTTCAGATAAATGGCTGTCTAGTTTCCTCTTAAAAACCTCCAGTGATGGAGCGCCCACAATTTCTGAAGGCAAGCTATTCCACTGGTTAATTGTCCTCTCTGTTAGGAAGTTTCTCCTTAATTCCAGGTTGCTTCTCTCTTTGGTTAGTTTCCAACCATTCTTTCTTATCCAGACAGGGATATTTGCAAGACAGCGGGAGTGTATCAAAATTTGCAACAATGTTGCAATCAAAACATATCTTTTTGAATAGGTACTATATATCTGTGTGCATCACATATCAAAAGGGTGGGGCTTCTATCATGATGCAATGTCTACCTATCAACCAGCAAATGCTCAGTCTTACATATAGGAAAAAAGAACCCAAACACTAAGTACATACTTGATGGACATTACCTTGCAGATGACCCCCATCCCGTTAAAGACCTTGGAGTTTTCATGTCAAATGATCTAAGTGCCAAAGCCCACTGCAAATACATAGCAAAAAAGGCTCTAAGAGTTGTAAACCTAATCTTGCGTAGCTTCTTTTCCAAAAACACTACACTACTAACCAGAGCATATAAAACATTTGCTAGACCAATTCTAGAATACAGCTCACCTGTTTGGAACCCTCACCATATCTCTGACATCAATACAATTGAACGTGTCCAGAAATATTTTACAAGAAGAGTTCTCCATTCCTCTGAAAACAACAAAATACCTTATCCCACCAGACTTGAAATCCTAGGCTTAGAAAACTTGGAACTCCGTCGCCTTCGACAAGACCTAAGCTTAACTCATAGAATCATCTATTGTAATGTCCTTCCTGTTAAAGACTACTTCAGCTTTAATTGCAATAATACAAGAGCAACCAATAGATTTAAACTTAATGTCAACCGCTTTAATCTAGATTGCAGAAAATATGACTTCTGTAACAGAATCATCAGTGTTTGGAATACTTTACCTGACTCTGTGGTCTCTTCCCATAATCCTAAAAGCTTTACCCTAAAACTTTCTACTATTGACCTCACCCCATTCCTAAGAGGACCATAAGGGGCGTGCATAAGCGCACAAACGTGCCTACCGTTCCTGTCCTATTGTTTTTCTTTTCTTCTTCCTATACATATATATATGCTTATACCTCCTAATATTTACTCATATATATATGTTTATATACTATATAACCTTTCTGTATGATACTTACATATATCGTTGTGACAAAATAAATAAATAAATAAAATAAATACCTTCTGGCAGCTTTTGGCATGGACCCAAAGAGACACCTTAGCCCACTAGTCACTCATCCTTCTTTTTAAGCTGACCTCACCTAGCTTCCAGAAATGTTCCTTCCTCATCTGGAAGACTGTATTTGTTGGGCACAATTCCCTCTGAACTGACTCTCATTTTTTAATCTATGTAAATCTGTAGACGTTTGGAACTGTGCCACCTGCAGTCTGATCTAAGCACAGTGCACAAAATTGTCTGCTACAACGTCTTACTTGTCAATGACTTTCAGCTTCAACCTCAATAATACACAGGCAAACAATTGATACAAACTCAAGGTAAACTGCTCCAAACTCGATTGCAGAAAATACAACTTCAGCAACAGAGTGGTCAATGCCTGGAATGCTCTGCCTGACTCCATTGTTACAGCCTCAAACCCTCACAGCTTCAACCTTAAACTGTCTACCATGGACCTCACCCCATTCCTAAGAGGTCAGGTAAAGGGGGCATGCATAAGCACACCAGCATGCCTACCGTCCCTGTCCTACTGTCCCCATTTATTTGCATTCATTTCCTTCGTTCATGTCCATGTTCATATTCATACCTGCTATCTTGTATATGTTCATATTCATACCTGATATTTTGTACATGTTTGACAAACTAATAAATAAATAAAATAAATAAAGTTTAAAGCACAATCCTTCCCTAAAATTCCTCTTTGGAATTTTAGAAATATCTCCCTTCAGCAAAACAAAGTCTTCCTCTCCCTTTCACTTGGTTGCAGCAGTTCACACACAAACACACATACACACACACACACCTTCTTTGGCCAAGAGCAATACTCTGTGCCTCTGGCTGCAAAGGTTTGAAACAGGTGATAAATATTAAGTGCTGGCAAGGAGAGTGTATTGGAACAGCTGACAAGCCCTTAATTAGCACTGTGCTATACCCGCTGAGCAAAATACACTGAGCCAGAAATCAGTTCTATGGCTTGGGATAAAACACTCAAGGTTACAATAAGCCTACATTTAAGGCAGGGGTCCCCAACCTTTCGGACCTCAGGGACCACTAAATTCATAATTTTAAATCTCGTGGACCACTAATATGATCTGCTTAATGACCGGCTGGGTGGGTGTGGCTAGGTGGTCATGTGACTGGGTGGGCATGACCAACTTGATGTCACTCACGTTGAGGGGGTGTCTCGCCGGCCTCTACTCGCCCCTTCCCTCCTACCCACTCCTCCCCTGCCTGCCCGGGCTCCTTAGGGCCCCAACAGGAAGCAGTTGTTGAAGCTAAGCAGCCACCATGAGAAAGAGTTGGCCGAACAGCTGGCTCAGTTCAAATTGGATCTGACCAAGAAGGAGGCTCAGCAGAGGCACCTCACTGAGGACTAGGAGCATAGACTTTGCAAGTAGAGGGAAGACCTGCAGGAGCGCAAGGTGAGGTACCAGAGCCTGGAGGTTCAGCAGGCTGAGATGGTCAGCTAGTTCCAGGCCATGATGCAGTCCCACTGGAATAAGGTTCTCCAGCTCTTCGCCAACCCACACAAAAAGACCCTGAAGGGAGAGACTCTCTGCAGCAACACAAGCATTCATTACATGTATCCAGTCCAGGGGCCATAGTTTGAGGACCCTTGATTTAGTGCAATATAAAAAATGCAAATAATTTTTCTGGGGATCGCCAAAATTTTCTCGTGGACCACCAGTGATCCATGGACTACCAGTTGGTGACCGCTGATTTAAGGTACAGGCAAACTCTTCAACAGGGCTCGTCTCTGGGAGCAGCAGAGTTGTCTAAAAAAAAAAAACCCACAGCAACTGTTACGTTAGGTTGTGTCAGTCATCCAGCTAGTCTATTTTGATCACCCACAGCAGCTGGCCAGATGTTTTAGGAAATTGCAGAAGTGAACTGACAAAGAACAATACAGACGGTCTCTGTTTCCAAAGGAGACACTTGAATGTCAATCTTTGGAGAACCCATCTGGTATCAGGAATGCATCTAGAAAATGCATCTAGAATACAGCTCGCCTGTTTGGAACCCTCACCACATCTCTGACATCAATACAATTGAACGTGTCCAGAAATATTTTACAAGAAGAGTTCTCCATTCCTCTGAAAACAACAAAATACCTTATCCCACCAGATTTGAAATCCTAGGCTTAGAAAACTTGGAACTCCGTCGCCTTCGACAAGACCTAAGTTTAACTCATAGAATCATCTATTGTAATGTCCTTCCTGTTAAAGACTACTTCAGCTTTAATTGCAACAATACAAGAGCAACCAACAGATTTAAACTTAATGTCAACCGCTTTAATCTAGATTGCAGAAAATATGACTTCTGTAACAGAATCATCAGTGCTTGGAATACTTTACCTGACTCTGTGGTCTCTTCCCATAATCCTAAAAGCTTTAACCAAAAACTTTCTACTATTGACCTCACCCCATTCCTAAGAGGACCATAAGGGGCGTGCATAAGCGCACAAACGTGCCTACCGTTCCTGTCCTATTGTTTTTCTTTTCTTCTTCCTATATATATATGCTTATACCTCCTTATATTTACTCATATATATGTTTATATACTATATAATCCTTTTTATATGATGTTGTGACAAAAATAAATAAATAAAAAAAGAGGCAGCATTCTGACATTGCAATCACCATTTTCTCCAAGTCCAGCCTTAAATGTGTGTGTGCATGACTGAAGGTTCTCAGATGCAGACCATTGATCAAATATTACCTCATGTCAATGTAAGACTAGTACATGTCGTCTTAATAAGATTGCATGTAAATTACTTAGGTTCAATCACACGAAGAGCAGGAAATGTGCAGCAGCAGTGTGCAGCAGCTGTTAAAAAAGCCAACACAGTTCTGGGCTGCATAAACAGAGGGATAGAATCAAGATCACGTGAAGTGTTAGTGCCACTTTATAATGCCTTGGTAAGGCCACACTTGGAATAGTGCATCCAGTTTTGGTCGCCACGATGTAAAAAAGATGTTGAGACTCTAGAAAGAGCGCAGAGAAGAGCAACAAAGATGATGAGGGGACTGGAGGCTAAAACATATGAAGAACGGTTGCAGGAACTGGGCATGTCTAGTTTAACAAAAAGAAGGACTAGGGGAGACATGATAGCAGTGTTCCAATATCTCAGGGGCTGCCACAGAGAAGTGGGAGTTGGGCTGTTCTCCAGAGCACCTGAGGGTAGAACAAGAAGCAATGGGTGGAAACTGATCAAGGAAAGAAGCAACTTAGAACTAAGGAGAAATTTCCTGACAGTTAGAACAATTAATCAGTGGAACGACTTGCCTGCAGAAGTTGTGAATGCTCCAACACTGGAAATTTTTAAGAAAATGTTGGATAACCATCTGACTGAGATGGTGTAGGGTTTCCTGCCTGGGCAGGGGGTTGGACTAGAAGGCCTCCAAGGTCCCTTCCAACTCTGATGTTATGTTATGTTAAATAACAAGAACAGTCTGAATCTCCAAGGCCTGCAGGGTTTCGTTTGTTAGTGAGTGAGCAAACTTTACACCGACATTCAGAATTAAATGCCTTTTATTTTTGCACACCTAATACACTGAATGCACAGCACCGGAATAAATATTTACTCATATTCCACATCCACTTGTCAGTGTTTTCTTAGACTGACTTCTATTAACTGTCAGACTGTCAAATGTCATTCTCCAAATATTATGGTACACTAACTATTGTCGTGTCAAATGCTGCTGCCTGAGAACTATCAGATATTGTCTGGTGTTTGCTGATCCTGAAAAAAATACATTAGCTAGACATGAAAGGCCATTGAAAAATTGAAAAGAATTGAAAAGATTTACTAAATGCTTGCTCAAAAACATTTCATAAAGAACTGGAGTGAAATCTGCATGATTTATGCATTTATTTGTCGATAGAAAATATAATGTTAAGGTTTATCTATTATTTGAGTAGCAGTGGAAATGCTACCTGAATATGTCTGGGGAGAATAATTTTTCCAGCTCTATTAGAAAGTACATTTCCCCTCCAAACTAAGGGCAACACCTGGTTTTAACTGGCATGGTAGGAACTCTATTCTAAAGGTGGGTGGAGGTGGTAGAAAAAAATGATCTTGATTTAAGATCAGCTGCACTGGAATATAATTATAATTAAATATAATTGATGTGATTACTCTCCCGGCTATATATATAACATTATCGCCTTAAACAATACAACTTGATGACAACTATGGTGTTCTCGGGAGTTTGAACCAGTGGTGGATTGCTACCAGTTTGCCCTGGATCGGGCGAACAGGCAGCAGCAGCAGGAGGCTCCGCCCACCCACCCAGACGCTTCTGCCCAGGAACGTCGCACACATACGTGAGCGCAAGCATGCCCACAAGTGAACCGGTAGCGACGGGTTTTGAAACCCGCCCCGGGTTGAACCCAAGGTTTTTGGTGGGGGACATGGCCCTGAGATCCCAAATATTGTATTTGTGAGCTATATAAATAGAGCTAGTGTGCTATAACAGTGATATCAGTGTTCTTCAACCTTGGCAACTTTAAGCTGTATGGAATTCAACTCCCAGAATTCATGCTGGCTGAGGAATTCTGGGAGCTGAAGTCCATGTAGCCTAAGGTTGAGAAACACTGGGTTAAATTGTGGGAAGTTGTAGGAGCTTCATCACTTGAGACTTTCAAGAAAAGATTGGACTGCCATTTGTCAGAAATGGTGTAGGGTCTCCTGCTTGAGTGGGGGGTTGGACTGGATGGCCTATAAGGTCCCTTCCAACTCTGTTTGATAATCTTTTTGATAATCTGTTTAGTTTAGGTAATTTGTTGGACTGACTAGGGAGACTCAGGTTCTAGTCCCCAAAGACGCTTATTGGGGGACTCCTCAGCCCAATCCATCTCACAGATTCGTTTTGGAGAAAAATAGGAAGAAAAAAGTGCTGTGTAAGATACTTGACCTCCTGACTAAAAGATGGAGGTATAACTTTAATAAATATATCTGAATGTATACAGGGGTTCCTGCAGGGGGAAAGGGCAGTGGACACATCATGCCATCACCATGAATCACATAATTTGCATAATTTACATGACAATAGCATGACATATGCTGAATTATCACGGTTTCTACCATCTGCCTATGAAGGCATAGCAAGTCCTGCTGGGACGGGTATAACTATGTTTTTTTTTCTGCAAATAAGTTGATCTGAACTACATGTATCGTTCATAAACAATATTTTACCCATCACGGATATGCAAAAGAAAAAGCATACAGATCACAACATCAAGTTGGGTACCAGTCATATTTTTACAGTGGCCTCTTTTTAATAAAAGCTGTTTCTACAATGGATGATTAATTACTTGGTACAAGGAACCTTGCTATGAGACCTGTAAAATGTAAATTATTTTTAATACAATCTAGCAGGCAGTGTTCGTTTTCATCTTTCTTCTTAACTATTAATCCTGGTAGTGAGAATATACGCCATTTGTCAATGCTAGCTGACTATTAGATACATTGCCACATGGCGTAGATGAACTCGCTGCGTATTAGCAAAATTGCCAGCACTTTTTTTTTCATTGCATTCCTGCAACTAATAGAGGCATCTTCTGGAAATGTATGATAATGTACATGACCTCCTCACTTCACTGCATCGTCCAGCCTGCTATTGTGTGGGGAAGGTTGTGCTGTTGCTTAAAATACCAAATTCGTCTTCTCCATATCTCTCTGTTCAAAGCACTGCTTGGTTTGCTATTACACTTGAACCTCGATTATAGTTTAAATTGGGAATAGGGAAACTGGGGACTTTCAGAGGTTATTGAGCTCTGTCTTCCACCATCCCTGATTATTATCTATGCCGATTACAGATGCTGGAAGGTTTGAAAGTCTGCTGCATTTGGAGGGCTGTAGGTTCCCTGGTTATCTAAAGATCCACAAATGGAAGCTATAGGGAGTATTTTATTTATTTATTTATTTTATTAAATTTTTATACCGCCCTTCTCCCGAAGGACTCAGGGCGGTGTACAGCCAAGATAAAACACGAAATATATACAAGTTAAAACTTGTAGAGAATAGAATAGAATAGAATAGAATAGAATAGAATAGAATAGAATAGAATAGAATAGAATAGAATAGAATAGAATAGAAGCTGGAAGGAGATGACTAAGATTTATTTTTTTACTACCATGGAAACAGAGACCAGAAACAATAGCTACAGCAGGGGTAGCCAAACTTTTTATACCTACCGCCCACTTTTGAATATCTGTTAGTAGTAAAATTTTCTAACCGCCCACCGGTTCCACAGTAATGGTGATTTATAAAGTAGGTTTGGGAGAGGCGCCAGCTACCAGCTCTGCTTCTCTGTTACAGCTGGGTGGTGTGCGGGGAGATGTGCGAGCTATTCTGGGACGAGGCTCTTTTGTTTGCGGTCGCACTATAGCGCCATTTAGTTTCACTTACGTAACGTGAACTAAACTTATGCGCAGGCGATACAAATAGTATATTTTCAGAAATTTAAATTGTCATGGGGAATTTTATGAAAACCTAATGAAAATGTTTTTAAATAATGCTATGACATTTTTTTAAAAAGTCAATTAAATTAAAAAAAAGGAAAGTGCTTCAGTATCGGACAAAACCCCTACCGCCCACCATGAAAGCTGGATGCCCACTAGTGGGTTGTAGGGACCAGGTTGACTACCACTGAGCTACAGTATCAGTGGCAAATACCTGATTTTGCATAAATCTAAGGAGAAACATCCTGCCAGTAAAATCTAAATAATAAGCGAACCGTCTAAATATGGAGGATGGCGAGTCCTCCATCTCTGGAGGTTTTTAAGAAGATGATAGCCATCTCCATAACAATGGTTTAATTGGTTTTCCTAAGCATTGCAAGGGGTTTGAGTATGGTAGACGGTCGTCCCTTCCAATTCTATGATGCTATGACATCTAGACCAGCAGTCACCAACTGGTGGTCCATGGACCACTGGTGGTCCGCAAGAAAATTTTGGTGGTCCGCCAAAAAATTATTTGCATTTTTTATGTTGCACTAAATCAGGGGTCCTCAAACTACGGCCCGTGGGCTGGATATGTGCAATGAATGCTTGTGTTGCTTCAGAGAGTCTCTCCCTTTGGGGTCTTTTTGTGGGGGTCAGAGGGGGGGAGAAATTCCAACTTAGTGTCTGCTTCGGCCTCCTGGTTTGGGCAAAGGCTGGAGGGAAGCACTGCTGGTGACGAAGAGCTGGAGGGCTTTGTTCCAGTGGGACTGCATCATGGCCTGGAACTGGCTGACCATCTCAACCCGCTGAACCTCCAGGCAGTGGAACCTGTCCTTGCACTTCTGCAGGTCTTCCCTCTGCTTGGAAAGCCTATGCTCCTAGTCCTCAGTGAGGTGCTTCTGCTGAGCCTCCCTCTCGGTCAGATCCAATATGAACTGAGCCAGCTGTCTGGCCAACTCTTTTTCATGGTGGCTGCTTAGCTCCAACAACTGCTTCCTGTTGGGGCCCTAAGAAGCCTGGGCAGGCAGGGGAGTAGTGGGTAGGAGGGGAGGGGTGAGTAGAAGCTGGTGAGGTGCCTCTCGACATGAGTGACATCAAGTTGGTCATGGCCACCCAGTCACATGACCACCTAGCTACACCCACCCAGCTGGTCATTAAGCAGATCATATTAATGGTCCACGGGATTTAAAATTATGAATTTAGTGGTCCCTGAGGTCCAAAATTTTGGTGACCCCTGATCTAGACGATTCATAGGAAATCATTAACTTGCAAATGCATGATTTTCTACTGGATTACACTAGAATACAAAAATAGGGAAAATATTAGATCAGGGGTGTCAAACTTGATTTCATTGAGGGCTGCATCAGGGTTGTGTTTGACTGGGGGTGGGGACTGAGGGGCGTGGCCAGCACAACATCACTCGTGTCGGGCGTGCCTATGGTGGCCCAAGCGCTCTGCCAGCAAAAACAGGCTCCCATGCTCCGTTTTCGGCTGCAACAGCCTCTTGCAAACCTCTGCCAGCGAAAACGGAGCTTGGGAGGGCTGCCCACAGCCCTTCCGAGCTCCATTTTCACTGGCAGAGGCACCACAGGCCAGTCCTTTGCTGTTTCCAGGTTGGCCCCGCAGGCCAGATTTAAGCACCTGCGGGCCTTGAGTTTGACACCCCTGTATTAGATAATGCTTTGTGTAATCAGAGAGATCCTCAGGAAGAGTCCCAGGGGGGCAAATGATGAAAAAAGGGTTGTGATATCATGTCACAAGCTCTGCCTCTCTTGTACATGCTTCATAATACTTCACACATGTATAAGAGGGCTAGAGTTTGCAGCACAATGAGACAAAGCCACTTTCATCAAGTTGACCAAAGTATTGTATCCTGAATAGGGCTTTGGAATAGCCCTTAAAAGACAGCTTTAAATATTCAATAGCCCTGCCTACTGAAAATGTATAGCTTCAAATGTCTCTGTGGGTGACTAAGAGTTACTTGCCTGGATTTTGACCTCCACATTTCCTGAAAGCATCTTCTATATACCAATGTTCCTCAAATTTAACAACTTTAACGTATGTGGACTTCAACTCCCAGACTTTCCTAGCCAGCATGCTGGTTGGGGAATTCTGGGAGTTAAAGTCCATATCTCATAAATTTGCCTCGTTTAAAAAACACTGGTCTATACAAACACCATCTGGGCTGATAATTGAATCTAACCTCAAGGGAATATCCACTATTTCATCTATATGTGTGTATAGGTGTATGGGTGTGTGAATTATTTTTATTGATGTTGTTTAAGCCTCAAGGGCTTATTCAAATAGAAAGATGGGATATATAGTTAATGAATGTGTATTATTAATCAATAAATCCAGGAGCAGCAGCTAGCTTAGAAAGACGCAGAATGGAATATATGGACATGTTGCTTCCAGCTAAACAGCTACAGATGCATGAAGCATCTGTTTCATTGCCTAATGGGGTGTACGTATGCATTTAGCAACATCTGTATGTTCCTCATTCATATGACATGCAATATATAAAACTAAGAACATCCATAAACAATATATAACCACAATTCACAATAAATAAAGCAATTTTTTTAATGGTTGCTACCTTTAGTACCCTATGACTATCATTAAGTGTTTTACCTTATGATTCTTGATGAACGTATCTTTTCTTCTTTGTACACTGAGAGCATATGCACCATTCCTTGTGTGTCCAATCATACTTGGCCAATAAAGAATTCTATTCTATTCTATTCTATTCTATTCCTTAGATAAGAACTTCCTGCATGGAAAAGGGACTATCTACCATTTTTCTACAAGTGAGAGTAGGGACACAGTGACTTCTGCTCTAGCTATTCTACAGAAGTGGGGTGTAAATTTCAGATAGCTAATACCAGAGAGAATATTGATGAACTGGAAATGAGCAAAGACATAGGTTGGATTCCATAGAAAAAGCAGAACAATTTTATGAGCACTATTTTGAGCCGTAAGAGGAAAGGAGAGGGAGAGAGGCAAAAGGGGACAGACAACAAGAGGAAGCTATAGGAAAGCGAGAAATGAAACAAAAAGAAGACAAAAGAGAGCTGGAGGAAATAACCAAGAGAGAAGGAGCAAAGTCAAAAGACCAGGGAGAGACAAGAACGACCAGAACAACCGAACCCATCTATAAGTAAAACCATCGAAGAAGAAATAAAATTACTGTCAATAAATATAAATGGATTGAATTTGGCTATAAAGAGAAAAAGAACTTTTAGTAAATTAGAAAAATTAACATTGGACATAATTTGCCTACATGAGGTTCATATTAAAAAGCAACATAAAAAACTGTTGGAATATTCTAAAATTGGGAAATTATATACCTAACACAATATAAGAAGAGAGGAGTAGCTCTTTACATAAAAGAAACAATAAATGTTAAGCAAATTCTTACAGATGAAGAAGGGATGATTTTTATTTCAAAAGACTTCCGGTTGACGTCATGGCAATATCAGACACAGGAACAGGCCTCCGTGTTCCCTGTGCTGAGTTCTCCCTGTTTGTGGACTCCAAGAGGAGCCAAAGCCACCCTGTAGGGGCGGTGAAGCAAAGAGGTGGGCCCTGTGAGATCAAGGTGAGTTTTCTGACCTGGGGTTCTTTTTCCCTCTCAGCCATGGTGAGGAGAAGAGACAACTTAAAGATGGCTGCCACAAAGCTAGGATAACTGAAGAATACCTAAGACTGGTGCTGGAATGAAGTAGGTGAATTGTGACTGGAATTGAGGGGAGGATTCCTTTTTGCCTTAAACTTAACCCCAAGGAATAATTTAGAACTATTGGCTCAGAACTATTTGTTAAAGGGGTCTAAGCATTCTGAGAAAATATCAGACCGGAAGGGGAAGGCGCAAGAGAGAAATATAATAAATTTTGAAATATGCAGAAAATTGGACTCTTAAACTGGGAAGACGTGATACTGGGAAGGCATTTTAAAATGCTGGAATCATTTACTTATAAAACTTATTCTCCTTTTATAATTGATTTACAACTAAAATGATGATTGACTAGTGGCAATACAGAAATTTAAGTTGAGAGTGCCACCTGGTGACAAAAGGAAAAATTACAAGTCTAGGAATATTTATATGACAGACTGTGGAAATATTTACTGGATTATCCCCAAGACTGGAGACTCAAATACAAAAATAAGGAAGCTATTTAATTAAAGGGACCTCTGAATGTTATGCTACAAGATTGAACCTGTAAAGGGGATGCAAAGAGGCTTTTGATAACCTCTGGGACTATTTAAATGGAACTGATTGTTTACCTATGGGTTATAAAGAATTGCGATTAGTGCACTCCTTGAAGGGCAACTTAAGGACTGAATAAATAGTTCTTGGACTGCTGGACAAAAGTTGGATTTCTTAAAAAAAAAACATAAGCCCCTTAGGCTTTGCAGTCTTTATTCCTAAGAATAAACTAATAAATTAATGGTAAGGCTGACTCTGGCAGTGGTTCATGCCTGCAGAAGTGTTAGCCCACAAGCCACTAATCTGACACTTCACATTTTGATGTTCCCGAACCATTAAACTCTTTTTGATGTATGTCGTTTGCCATTCCACTGGGCCAGTATTTTTTCCACCATGGCCACTTGAAAATGCATGGACTTCAGTGGTGGTATTCAGTTGGTTCTATTCGGTTTGGGCAAACCGGTAGCAGCGGCTGCAGGACGCTCTGCCCACCTGCCTGGATGTCATCATATCCCGTTTTGGGTGTTCTGCGCATGTGTAGAAAGTTCTGCGCATGTGCAGAGGTGGCGCGTGCGAGCGAAGCAAGTTTGCAAGCCGGTAGCGAAGGTAAGTGAATACAACCCCTGATGGACTTCAACTCCCAGAATTCTCCAGGTAGGATGCTGGCTGGGGAATTCTGGGAGTTGGTCCACCCATCTTCAAGCAGCCAAGGTTGAAGAACATTGCACTACGCCATTGCAGCTGATCGATTCTGGCTGTTCAGTTTTGTAGAAAATGTTTTCAATACTCTGTTTTAATTGTCCCATTTGAAAATTAAAATCTATTTCAGTGCAGATTGCTTCAAAACCACTTGATGAAAAATGGTAAATGAAAACGGTAATGCTACAAGCAGGCTGAATAATTATGCAGCCTTCTAATTCACTTGTTACTGCGCTCAAGGCCATTATGCCTGATTCTGCATTTTGTGCAATCGACATAATTGTGCAATATCTTACTTGGGCATAGATTAGTATCTTAAAACAAACTCAGTTACAAATCAGGAAATCTCTAGTGCAGAGTTCCTCCCTACCTTGAATTTATTTGTCTTATTTGGCATGTCTGAGATCCTCATATTCTTTTTCCAATATGAGATCAAGCCTCCGTTACAAGATTGCTTATAGCTTTACAAAATTAGACTGTTAAGTACTTGGAATGTTTCAAACCCTTAATAAATGCTGAAACGTGTGGAGTAGGTAGTCCTCCACCTATCAGAAGCAATAATATTACCAAGCATCTGAGAATCACTGAACTGGAAACATGTTGAATATTATGTAGTGTAGATCTCTCATCAGTGCAAGAAATCCATCATCTTGCTTGGAGCAGACTCTAGTCTAGGTGGAAGAGAAAACACGTAGCTCGGGATTGAATCAGAGATGGGTTTCAGCAGGTTCTAACCAGTTCTGGAGAACCGGTAGCAGAAATTTTGAGTAGTTCAGAGAACCGGTAGTAAAAATTCTGACTGGCCCTGCCCCCATCTATTCTCTGCCTCCCAAGTCCCTGCTGATCGGGAGGAAATGGGGATTTTGCAGTAACCTTCCCCTAGAGTGGGGTAAGAACGGAGATTTTACAGTATCCTTCCCCTGCCACGCTCACCAAGCCACACCCACCGAGCCACGCCCACAGAACCGGTAGTAAAAAAAAATTAAAACCCACCACTGGATTGAATTATAGGATCTTTGGTGCTCTCTGAGCTTAGTTGCTCGCAGACATTTCATTATCCAGCTAGGTAACATCATCAATGCTAGTACTCAATATCTTCACTAGCATTATCAACATCAGCACTAGCACTGATGATGCTACCTAGTCAGGTAATAAAAGGTCTGCAAGCAAACAAGCAAGCTCAGAGAGCACCAAAGATTCCACAATCCACCACCTCAGTTGCTCTAATAAGTGGCCATCTACCGTATTGCAGTCATGTAGCTTTTATCATGAAAAGGTTCTTAACGTTTAATCCAAATATCTTTTATTTCTCTCTTTTTTGTAATTTGGTCCCTCTGGTTCGAATCCGATTCTCAGAAACAAATCTGCTCCATAATACATATCTGGCAGACCTTCAAATGTTTGAAGATGATATAATAATACAACTTGCTAATTTCTTCTTTTCCTTTTGAAGGTTTTGAACTATGAAGTGGATGGCCACTTGCGGGTGTGTGTGCGTGTGTGTGTGCGCGCATGCGTGTGTGCGTGCATAGGGTGGGATGTTAATTGATTCCTGCTGTGTGTAAAGTATGAATTGATGCTTTCAACTCATATTCTATCATTCTATGTGTCCCTGAAGAGACCAGGAATTCAGCCTGATTCAGAATAAAATCTCTCTTCCAAGTATGGTTCTACCATTAGGCAACATAAGGTGCTTGGCTCGGATAGGCCATTTGGAAATGCAAGTATATAATTCATTTCTGGAGGTACTATTTTTCTTTAAACTCCTAAGTAGCAATAGCAATAGCACTTAGACTTATATACCACTTCATAGTGCCTTACATTACAATGGAGGTAGTGACAGATTTTATTTTCCTGGGCTCCAAGATTACCGCAGATGGGGACTGCAGCCAAGAAATTAAAAGATGCTTGCTCCTGGGGAGGAAAGCTATGGCAAATCTAGACAGCGTCCAAAAAGCAGAGACATCACCCTGCCAACAAAAGTGTGTATAGTCAAGGCTATGGTTTTCCCAGTTGCAATGTATGGCTGTGAAGGTTGGACCATAAGAAAGGCTGATCGCCAAAGAATTGAGGCCTTTGAACTCTGGTGCTGGAGAAGACTCCTGCGAGTCCCTTGGACTGCAAGGCGAACAAATCGGTCAGTGCTAGAGGAGATCAACCCTGACTGCTCTTTAGAAGGCCAGATCCTGAAGATGAAACTGAAATACTTTGGCCACCTAATGAGAAAGAAGGACTCACGGGAGAAGAGCCTAATGCTGGGAAAGATTGAAGCAAAAGAAGAAGGGGACGACAGAGAACGAGGTGGCTGGATGGAGTCACTGAAGCAGTAGGCATGAGTTTAAATAGACTCCAGAGGATGGTAGAGGACAGGAAGGCCTGGAGAAATGTTGTCCATGGGGTCGCGATGGGTCGGACACGACTTCGCAATTAACAACAAAGTGCCTTACAGCACTCTCTAAGCGGTTTACAGAGTCAGCATTTTGCCCCCAACAATCTCAGTCCTCATTTTACCGATCTCAGGAAGATGGAAGGCTGAGTCAACCTTGAGCCAGTCAGGATCGAACTCCTGGCAGTCAGCAGAATGAGCCTGCAATACTGCATTTTAATCACTGCGCCACCACGGCCCATTGCTGATCAGTGTGACGCTGATTCAAAGTCTCGTGACCATCCTATGATCCCAAAGACAAGTGGGGTGTAAATAAAAAATTAAGTTCCCTTTTCACTTAGTCTTTTTCTATAAGATTGCCACTTCTTTCTATCTTTGATCCTGTGTCTATACCAGAGGTGGGCTGCTGGGGGTTTGCAGGGGTTTAGGAGAACCTTTAGCTAAGATTCTGTGCAGTTCGGAGACCCCCCAAATCCCACTCCTGGCTGGCCCCACCCACCCTGTCCCTCCCAGGAGTCTCCATGCGGCCCATTTTGGGTGCAGGTAAGTACAGGGCATGCGCAAAGGCTTGGTGAGGGCAAAAAACGAGCCTACTGGAAGTTGAGGAAGGCCAGAAACGGGCCTGTTTCCGGCCTCCTTAGGGCCTCTGCAGCCTGGGGAGGCCATTTTTACCCTCCTGGAGGCTTGAAGAAAGCCTCCAGAGCCTGGGGAGGGAAAAAATGCCTCCCCCCACACCATAGTGCAGGAGGCCAACTAGGCCACACCCACCATGGCCACACCCACCCATCAACCGGGCAGAGAACCCTTTGCTAACATTTTTGAAACCCACCCCTAGGCTATACTCATAGAGCATGTTTTCTGACTCTTTTCCTGATAGCATGTGTTAGCTAGTTATAATTGTAGCTACTTTTAGCTAGTTAATGCAGCTAATGTAATATAATTATAGAGTTTGGCTATTTATAGTTATAAAATTCTGCTTCGCTAATCAGTCTTCAGTCTTCATTCCCCAATGATAGAATTGGTCTCATCCTACTGAATATGGAATAACCAAGTTGGAAGCGACCTCAGAGGTCATCTAATCCAACCCCCTGCTGAAGGCAGGAGACCTTGGAAAGTTTGTGGATTGTTCCTTTGCATAATGATGATCTTTTGTTCAATTCTTTATCGATATAAATCTGCTAGTGAGTCTTTTGATCCCCCATCACGTGGTTACATAGCCACGCCCACCCAGTCACATGAACCACTCCCCACCAAGCCACGCCCACAGAACTGGTAATCTTGACTGAGACACTTTTGGAGATTACAACTCTGCCTCAAATCCAGATTATTTTTATCTGCCTCTTGCCTTGGTAGTGTTTCTCCCTCCTGTTCCTCAAGGTTATTCCTTCTTCCCTTTACATCAGTTGGGAGTACTGGTAACCAATTTCCCTTCCTTCTCTATTTCCACTTCTCTTGCCACCCATTGGAGAACAAGCAACACATAAGTTGTGCATTTTCTGCCTCTAGTAATTGGAATCAAAAGTGATGTTCCCCATCCAACTTCTCTTTCCCCACAGTTCTGTTGCTGAGATGAACAGAAGTTGAAAACACAATTAGTATTTGGGAAAGGGTCTGATTTCAGCAAAAATAATAATAATAAGTACGTCAGGGTTTTAAGTAACACCCCCAACAAAAGAAAACTTTGAGGCTTGAGTTCCTTTTTATTGAAGTTATTGGCACATTTGGGAAAATCTGAACGTTTCCAGGTTTTCCCCACCCAAGTGAAAGTTCAAGTGCCTGCCCAGGACCCACATGTCCTCACTGGTCCAATCATCCACCATCGAAACTGGAGACACCTCCCAGTCATCTGACTCCAGGTGTCAGGGCAAGGCGTCCTTGACTCTCTGAGAAAGGAATGTTATTTTGACTACATATCACCCATACTCTATGCAATCCCCTCTCCCATTTTCCCACAGAAGAAAATGTGGCAAGCCTGAAGGCCCAAATGTAAAAGATAGTTTCCAGGTCTGACAGTGAGATACCCTTCCTATTTCCTCCAGAGAAACAAGATCTGTCTTTATAGGCAAAATTCAGCCATTTTCCCCTTTTCTTTGTGATGGCAAAAGCTGATCAAAATGCTGCCAATAATAATGGAATATTGTATTTCGTTTAGGCACTGCATGTGAAATATATCTTTTATTCCTAGAATTTCTGCTGTGCTGAAGTGCCTTCTGGCATCCCCTTCTACACCAGCCCAGGTCCAAAACTGAGATTCCCAGGATATTAAGAACAGTTAGAAAAGTTCTGTGGGATAAAACATCTAATGTCTCCTTTTTCTCATCATGGCCAATTGAATTTTATTTTAAGAATCCAGAAGCTGAAACCACATTTACATTTGGAATAATATGCCATTTATTTGACTCTCACGGATTCCAGTCTGTACTGTGTGGTTTCCCTTTCTGGTAGTAATTTTAAAGACTGGGTCCAAGTTGGCAAAGAAATGAGACAAGGCTGTATCCTCAATAAATCCTTCATTTATTCAATTTATAGCCTGAGCATATAATAAGGGAAGCTGCATTGGAAGAGGATGAGAATGGTTTTAAACCTGGAGGAAGAAACATCAAAAATCTGTGCTATGCTAATGACACTGCTCTATTAGGCAAAAATGTAAAAGATCTGCAAAGCCCCCTAATAAGAATAAATGAGCATAGTCTGCCCAAAATGGGACTAAAATTAAATATAAAAAGAGCAAACTAATGACAATAGAGGGTCGTTGAAACCTTTGGAGGTTTATCTGTGTCCTCAGGGTCACCTGAATTCCTGAAGTCTGCAATTTTTCCTCTGGAAATCCATTCCTATTTCCACACCATTCAAAGAGTGTTCATCCCAAATTGCATAGCTAAAAGTCTGTAGAGATTCTCAGTCATCCAGGTCAGGGCTGTCCCAAAGGTTCTTTTGTCAGGAGGTAACTGTTATTTCTTGTTTTTTTTTCTTTTGAAGACATTTCGCTTCTCATCCAAGAAGCTTCTTGAGCTCTGACAGGATAGTGGGGAATGGAAGGATTTATATTCCTTGCAGACAGATGATAATTTGCATTATTTTAGAACAGGGGTCTCCACCTTGGCAACTTTAAACCTGGAGGACTTCAACTCCCAGAATTCTCCAGCCAGCAAAGCTGGCTGGGGAATTCTGGGAGTTGAAGTCCTCCAGGCTTAAAGTTGCCAAGGTTGGAGACCCCAGTTTTAGAAGGTCGTTGAAGCACTTGGAGGTTTATCTGTGTCCTCAGGATCATGAACACTCTTTGAATGGTGTGGGAATAGGAATGGATTTCTAGAGGGGAAATTGCAGACTAGGAAACCAGGAGCATTACTCAGGTGATTCTGAGGACACAGATAAACCTCCAAGGGCTTCAATGACCCTCTAAAAGGATGCAAATGACCAGCTGTCTTCAAGGAATATAAATCCTTCCATTCCCCACTATCCTGTCAGAACTGAAGAAGCTTCTTGGATGAGAAGCAAAATGTCTTCAAAAGAAAAAACAAGGAAGTCCGTCTGTCTCCTGAAAATAGGCCCTTCGGGACAACCATGAGCCGGATGACTGAGAATCTCTACAGACTTTTCATGACAATAGAGACAACAATCAGAATTGATAATAACGATATTGAAGTGGGGGATGGCTTCTGCCTTTAAGATCCATCATTATCTACTTATCTACCTGACCGTTCCTTCACTGTTAATAGCAATAGACTTACATAGCACTATGGAGCAGTCTAAGTGCTATTAATAGTAAAGGCAAAGTCAAGTAAGTAGGCAATACACACAGACTAGCACTCAGTAGATTAGCCATGAAGGCCTTGGAAAGGACATTGACGTGCCAAGATGTGTCTATACCTAGAAAGTTCACAACAATGCAGACTATGGTATTCCCTGAGACACTCCATGGAAGCAAAAGTTGGAATTTAAAAGAGAAGGAGAGGAAGAGTATCGACATATTGAATATTGGTGTTGGAAAAGACTGCTGAGCATATAATGGACAGTCAAGAAAACAAAGCAATGGATCATCCAACAAATCAACCCAGAGTTTTCATTCATGACATAAATAACCAGGCTCAAATTATCCTGCTTTTGACATATTATGCAAAGACTCAGTTCTCTGGAGAAGCCTTTAATGCAGGGAAAGATGGAAGGAAAGATAAGAAGAAGATGACTGTTCTGATCTAGGCTTCCTAAGAGCATGAAGCAGACTCCTCATCCCAATAAAACCTCTTTTATTTAGGTTAAAATTATGTATTCCTCTCCGGCAAATAGTCTTTCATGAGATTTCACAACTACAGACTTTTATCAGGCTTGGAGAGTTTGCTAGGCTGATATCTTCCAAACGCCACGCTGTAGCAGCAATTACTTGGCAAGAAGTCACGAACAGATCGTCACCCTAATGAATTGAACTAATTGTCTCCTGCAAACTCCCCTCCCCTTCACTCCTCCTTATTCCCTATGGGAGGGGCCATTCATCGTCCACCTGTGCCTTTACTCCCGAGTCAGCTCTTGTTCCTTAGCTGTTCTCTTATCCTGGCAGCTCTGTGCATGTGCACATCAGGAACAGGCTCCAGCTGTTCTTCTGCCCCACTGATATCCGATTCCGAAGGCAACTGATAACTGTTGAACGGCCCTGGCCCCATCTCTGCCTCTGACACAGAGCACTCATCAGAGCCTTTCCTAGACCACAGGACTGCCGCATGTTCCTCCCCAACGTCATCACGGTTATGAGTCTGCCACCAATTCCGCTGGCTGCTGGCGGGCCACAATACTGACTTCCAGCAAGGTGGATAAACTTAATTACAGTGGCAATGAGTACACTGTTGGAAGATCTCAAACACCAGGTTAGGGATAGATTGTCATGAAGAAAATCTATAAGGTAGCTAAGAGTTGACACCAACTTGATGGTGCATAATCAATCAATTAATAAAGTGATGCATTGAAGTTTTATGCTTTTAAGGTGATAATTTTAGTCATGCCCACAAGGGAAATAAAGTTTTTCTGTTGCCATCTACTTGTCCAGTTTTTTGCAATTCCCTATTAATTACCCTAAGTAAGGGATAACAAGAAGTTAGCACATTTTGAGTTCATTCACATAATGATAAAGTTGGAATAATTCTAGTGATTAGAGCCAAATGTCTTGGATACAAATTATTAGAAACAAAATAAAAAGAGAGAGAGTTACTTACAAACAGAATTAATGAAATGAACACAAGAGGACTTGAAATGTTTATTTTAAAATTAATTGGTCTGTATACACATATGTAAATTTGGCTTAATGCTAAAGTAATAAAGAAAGCAAAAAATAAATTAATACAAATCGATTTGTAAAGCCTCTCTAATTCAATACCATTCCATTTTAATTTATGGATTTAATCAGGAAGTAGAGAAGGAAGGAAGGAAGTACAAAGCATATATTTCTGTCTCATCAATTTTTTAAAAGTGGGTGAGTGAGAACCTAGCAGAATCTAGAAAAGTAAATAGTAAATATGAGCTTGTGTCAGCGAACAGAATGCCTGAAATCTGAAACATACTTAGTAAGCCTTAGTGGGACACAATGGACTTAATTCTGAATAAATATGCATAGCCCTGTGAAGCAGTTTTAAATAGTTTAGGCAATACTAATTATATCACACTTTTTAAAAAAAAGTAAATTACTACATGGTTCATAATATTAAGTTTAGTTACTAAGCTGATACCACAGTACCTAAACAGCTTCTTCGCAAAAAGTTTGCAATGAATAATAAAATCGGATACAGCACAAAATATAACCTAATATTTTCATAGCAATTTTGATGAAAAATGAAAATCAAATACATTTTTAGCTAAAACACTAAGTGGCTGTCAGCTCTTCAAGGAAAGCAAGGAAAAGTAATGGAATCATCAGGGATTGTTGGAATGCTCCTTTTATCATAGTGTAGAACAGGGGTGTCAAACTCAAGCCTCGGGGGGCGGATCCAGCCCACGGGGTGTTTAGATCTGGCCAGCGGGGCTGCCCAGGAAACAGCAAAGGACCAGCTAGCGATGCCTCTGCCAGCGTGCAGAGGGTTGCAGGAAGCTGCCGCAACCAAAAACGGACCTCAGAAACCCGTTTTCACTGGCAGAGTGCTCAGGCCACCACAGGCGTGACACAAGTGACGTTGAGCTGGCCATGTCCACCCTGCCCCCACCCCCGTGGTCAAATACAACCCTGATGCAGCCCTCAATGAAATTGAGTTTGACACCCCAGTGTAGAATTGTGGAATCTTGAAAAGACTGCCTGACTTTCTCTCTGCCACATCTTACACCAAACAAAATCAAAATGGAGTTATTTTAAGGGTTTTTTCCCCTCACACTTTCCTCTTTTCCAGGATCAATAAGTTCATTTCTTCCTTTTCCCAGATCCGCATTTCTTTCATAACAGCAAAGCAGTTGTTATTAATTTCTTCAAATTACTTCTGAAACAGTCTGGGCACCCTTCAAGGATACAGATGCTGTTGAGATTATGATTGTTGTTACTTTATTCATCAACAAAGCATAATTTTAAAAAAGCCAAAAGGATTACATTTTCAATGGGATTTTTTTTTTATTTATTTATGAATTTAATGGCCATCCATCTTACCTCAGGGTAACTCTAGGTGGAGTTTTTTGTTTTTGGAAATTCAGCCACAAACTTAGGAATTAACCAAGCAATGTTGTAAGATGTAATACGTGCTCAGTAAGGCAGTTTTTTTGTAACTCAAGAATTGATTTAACCTATTCATTTTATTTTTTATTTTGCCAGCTACCTCATATCAAAGCAACTCTGGGTGGCATGCAGCATTAAAACATTAAAATCCTAAAAAATAAATATTTCTGAATGAATAGAAATGGAAATCACAACTGAAATAAAATTAGTTAAAAGATAGGGGGGGGAGAACAGGATGTATGGAGGTGAAGGTGGGAATAGCAATAGCAATAGCACTTAGACTTATATACCACTTTACAATGCTTTATAGCCCTCTCTAAGCAATTTACAGAGTCAGCATATTGCCCCCAACAATCTGGGTCCTCATTTTACCAACTTTTAGAAGGCTGAGTCAACCTTGAATCGATCAGGATCGAACTCCTGGCTGTGGGCAAGGTTAGCTTACAATACTGCATTCTAACCACTGTGCCACCAAGGCTTCTTTACAAGGGATTGCTTCTTAACTCATCAACCATGTCCAGTATGGTGCTCCCCCATTGGGGGCCCAAGTCAACTGGCAGAACTAGACCTACTGTCTCTTGTGGAAGGTCAGAAGTGTGAAAGCTAATATCATCTAAGAGGGTAAGAGGTTCCAAAGAGCCAGAGCTATGGCAGAGAAGGCCCAATTCCTTAACTGACTAGGCCTGCTGCATGCCTCCTCTGCTGGTGTGGGTGGGGCGGGAAGTCCCAGTGGGGTGAAATGGTTCTTTAAGTAACCTGGAACCATTCCATGCTGGGCTTTAAAGGTAATGATCAAAACCTTGAATTCCACCCAGAAGCAGACTGGCAGCCAGTGCTGCTTGCAGAGTATGGGTCACCCTGAGGAACCCAAGAACTGCCCATGCCATCACACTCTGCAGCAGCTGAAGCTTCCAAATGCATTTTGTGGGAAGCCACCAACCACCTCCTAGAAGAATGAAATGTTTTGAGGAATATTAAAAAGGCAGATTATTATATTTTCCAAAGGGAGAAATGGAGAGACATTTTTAGAGGCCAAAAGCAACCCCCACTTTCCTTAATAGGCCACAGCAGATGTCAGCATTGTAAGAGAAAAGGAGCTTATTGAAAACTAGATAGCTCTACTCATAGGCAAAGCAAATACTGCAGGGAGAAATCCATTCAAGACAGGATATTGTGAAACTCCCTGCAGCAAAGTCTGAACAAAGACAGAATGGTAGGATTAGCCCTCACTCAAGATCCAAAACAGGATGAAAGCCATTAAGCCACAATAGGAATTACCCAACATCCTTTCAGAACACAAACCTCTTCATTGCATCTCTCTCAGAGCAATCCAAACTTCAACCAAACCTAGCTCAGACAAACATCTAGGATTTGTACTTTGCCTATAGGGCCAGCTATGACCCCTACATAACCCCTACATTGACCCATGGGAATCTGAAAGCAGCCAATAGAATACATGTTCTTGCACAGGAACAGGAAGCTCAAGTGCAAAGCCCAAGAGAAGGTATACCCCCACAACTCTATTTTGTCAGCTGCACCAGAAACATAAATGCTGTTCATTATTAAACCATCTTTTCAATCAGCCTTCATGTTTCCAGTGTCTTTCTCCCAGCTTGGTACTGAACCAAATAGATATTTCTTCCCACAATTTCAAGGGTGGCCCCATTTATAGTGCATTGCACTAATCCAGTCCTCGAGATGATGAGGACTTGAATGACTGAACACAAGGATTCTCAATCCCGAAAAGGCCATGGCTGCCATTTGCTCTTCAAGCAGGAATTGCGAGCCCAGGAGGACCCCAGGTTATGTACCAGGTCTATCTGGGGAAGTGCAACCCCACCCAGAACTAAGTTGGTTAAAGTCTGAAGACTAAATATTTAGTTGTGGTAAAAAGATGTTTAATCTGTTTATTGTTCCACCTAATGCACCAATAACTGTAGGGATGACTTTGTAAAATGTTCTCCATAATCCAATCATTTCAGTCCTCAGATCTCTATATGTTGTAAATTTCTCCTATTCTTTTTCCTTGATGCTGTGATCTGTATGTATTCCCACATCTGTAAAAATTACTTTTTTCATGTCAACTATTGTTGCATCTGGTGTCATGTATTCTAGATAATGATCAATTTGTAGGTGAAAATCCTATAAAAGGTTAACATCGTCATTGTCAACAATTCTTTTAAATATTGTAATTATACTACATTGGGAGACACAGAAACTAAACATTTTGCATAGATGCCATCGGATTGTGTGGTTGTTTTGTCATGACATTGTTCATTATCAGCCTGAACAATTTTATTGCACAAACTAGATATGTGATCCATGCATCATTTTTTACTTTACAAAGTCTCCATTTGCTGCTGATTCCTTGAATTCTTCATATTTGTTTGTTCTTGAAGAGCAACTATTAATCCTTTGCTTGTGCCAGCTTCTAACTATTGTTGATTCCTGGTCTTATTCACCTTACTTTCCATTTCTTTTATGTTTTGGTCATGTTATAGTTTTGCTTCTCCAATTTCCTGAATGCTTTCCCAACAATTCAATTTTATAGTCATTTTTGCTTGTGCTATTTTCAGAGATGTTTTCTTTGCAAATTGAAACAAGCATATTCTCTTTGCCTTGGTCTAATCACTTAATCTACATAGTTCTTCTTCAGCTGTCTGTTTTACCTGCAATAAACCATGTGCTCCAAATTTTTCTGCTACATTTAATTGAACAATATAACTTTGTGGATGCAATGCATTATCCTCATCTTCATTCTCATTATTACAACAACTACTATTACACTGAGGTCTGCCAATCAATTCAGCCTCATGTCCATCACTGATCCACTGTACTTGTCGTGAAATTCAACTTTTTTTTACTACCGGTTCTGTGGGCATGGCTTGGTGGGCGTGGCTTGGTGGGTATGGTGGGGGAAGGATACTGCAAAATCTCCATTCCCACTCCACTCCAGGGGAAGGCTTTTGCAAAATCTCCATTCCCACCCCACTCTGGGGCCAGCCAGAGGTGCTATTTGCCGGTTCTCCGAACTACTCAAAATTTCCGCTACCTTTCTCCAGAATCTGTCAGAACCTGCTGGATTTCACCCCTGTATTGTACCCCCTATATTTATTGGATAGCATATAAATCTTTACAATGGAAGTACAAGGATTCTAATGAAATTCCCTTCTAAAATAATCAAGTAATATGTACTAGGCTAACCAGAAAAATTAGGTTAGTTGACAGCAGAGGGAGAAAACAGAACTGTTTAATTCCTTCATAATTTTTATTTATTTATTTTTGTCACAACATCAAACAAAAAGATTATATAGTATATACACATATAAACATATATAGGAAGAAGAAAAGAAAAACAATAGGACAGGAACGGTAGGCACGTTTGTGCGCTTATGCACGCCCCTTATGGTCCTCTTAGGAATGGGGTGAGGTCAATAGTAGAAAGTTTTTGGTTAAAGCTATTAGGATTATGGGAAGAGACCACAGAGTCAGGTAAAGTATTCCAAGCACTGATGATTCTGTTGCAGAAGTCATATTTTCTGCAATCTAGATTAAAGCGGTTTACATTAAGTTTAAATCTATTGGTTGCCCTTGTATTATTGCAATTAAAGCTGAAGTAGTCTTTGACAGGAAGGACATTACAATAGATGATTCTGTGAGTTAAACTTAGGTCTTGTCGGCTACGGAGTTCAAGTTTTCTAAGCCTAGGATTTCAAGTCTGGTGGGATAAGGTATTTTGTTGTTTTCAGAGGAATGGAGAACTCTTCTTGTAAAATATTTCTGGACACGTTCAATTGTATTGATGTCAGAGATGTGGTGAGGGTTCCAAACAGGTGAGCTGTATTCTAGAATTGGTCTAGCAAATGTTTTATATGCTCTGGTTAGTAGTGTGGTGTTTTTGGAAAAGAAGCTACGCAAAATTAGGTTTACAACTCTTAGAGCTTTTTTTGCTATGTAGTTGCAGTGGGCTTTGGCACTTAGATCATTTGACATGAAAACTCCAAGGTCTTTAACGGGATGGGGGTCGTCTGTAAGGTAATGTCCATATATATAATATATATAATAATAACAACAGAGTTGGAAGGGACCTTGGAGGCCTTCTAGTCCAACCCCTGCCCAGGCAGGAAACCCTACACCATCTCAGACAGATGGTTATCCAACATTTTCTTAAAAATTTCCAGTGTTGGAGCATTCACAACTTCTGCAGGCAAGTCGTTCCACTGATTAATGGTTCTAACTGTCAGGAAATTTCTCCTTAGTTCTAAGTTGCTTCTTTCCTTGATCAGTTTCCATCCATTGCTTCTTGTTCTACCCTCAGGTGCTTTGGAGAACAGCCCGACTCCCTCTTCTTTGTGACAGCCCCTGAGATATTGGAACACTGCTAGCATGTCTCCCCTAGTCCTTCTTTTCATTAAACTTCTTTGCATCTTCTTTGCATCTATTTTTATGCTAAAGGAAGAAATAGCCAGCCTATCAAAAGCAGCACCAGGGATAATAGAACAGTTAACACAAGCCAAAATAGACAAAGAAATAGTAAGAGAATATCTATTCATCCTGGACTAGTAAAAGTCACCTGCACCAGATGCTTTGCAACCCGGGTTCTGAAGAAGCTGTCAGATGTAATCTTGGAGCCACTGAATATAATCTTTCATAGTTCCTGTAGCGCAAGAGTACTACAAGAAACCTGGAAAAGAGCTAATGTGCTACCAATTTACAAAAAAAGGAGGGGGAATGAGTTCAGGAAATCAGCTTGGCATCAATACCTGGAGAAATCCTGGAAAATACAATCAAGTAGAGGATTTGCAAGCAGCAAATTAGAACTGCAGAAAAAACAATTGCTACCAACCTGCCTTCCATTGAGAACCTGTATACTGCATGAGTCAAAAAGGGGGCTGTGAAAATATTTACAGACCCCTCACATTCTGGACATAAACTGTTTCAACTCCTACCCTCAAAACTACACTATAGAGCACTGCACACCAGAACAACTAGACACAAGAACAGTTTTTTCCCGAAGGCCATCACTCTGCTAAACAAATAATTCCATCAACACTGTCAAACTATTTACTAAATCTGCACTACTATTAATCTTCTCATCGTTCCCATCACCCATCTCCTTCCACTTATGACTGTATGACTGTAACTTTGTTGCTGGTAATCCTTAAGGTTTATATTGATATTGATTGTTTCCTGATTGCCTATTTGTACCCTATGATTATCATTAAGTGTTGTATCATTAAGTGTTAAATTTGTACCCTATGACCATCATTAAGTGTTGTAAGTGTTGTACCTTGATGAAGGTATCTTTTCTTTTATATATATATATATATATATATGTAGGTCTTTGGTTATTCGGGTTTTCTCCCGCGTAAAATTGGAAGTGTCTTGGCAATGTTTCGACGAAGTCTCATTTGTCATCTTCAGGCTTCAGCTTCGTGCTTCTGGGAGCAATGTGTGATTGCAGCTGTTTCTTCCTTTTTAACTGCTAGTGGGGGTTTGAACTGATTGAGTGGGAGCTTGGCTGTGCTCTGATTGGATGAGGGTTTTTTTGTGCAGCCCAGCGACCTACTCGTGAGCTTTGATGTCATATCCCTCTTCACCCAAGTGCCAATCAAAGAAGCCTTGACAGCTATCCAAAACAAATATAACCGCCCCAAGCACATCCTAGATCTGACCAACCACTGCCTATCCAACACATACTTCATCTATAATGGACAAAAATACAAACAAATAGAAGGAGCACCCATGGGATCACCCCTCTCACCTGTCATTGCCAACCTCTACATGGAACACTTTGAAACCCAAGCACTAGAAAAATCTGATCACAAACCCAAACTCTGGCTCAGATCGTGAGCGATACCTCCATAATCTGGCCACACGGGAAAGAAAAACTTGACAACTTCCTCACACACCTCAATAGCCTACACCCCAAAATACAGTTCACCATGGAAACAGAAGTTAACAACCAACTTCCCTTCCTAGATGTCTTAGTCTACAAGAAACCCAATGGCTCCCTAGGACACACCATCTACCAGAAGAAAACACACACAAACCGCTATCTGCACGCACTCTCACACCACCACCCAGCACAGATCAACTCCGTAGCCAAGACACTCATCTCTAGAACAAAACGCTTAGCTGACGAACAACACCTAAAAACCGAACTACACACTCTCACAAACGTACTAACATCCAATGGATTCCAGAGAAATAAGATTACCAAACTAATCCAAAAAGAACCCCTCACTATAATCCAAGACAGAGAACAAGAAAACAGCACAGCCCTCCTCCCATATATAAAAGGCACCACAGACAGAATCAGCAAGATCCTCCACAAACATAACATCAAGACAGCATTCTGCACAAACCAAAAAATATCCACCATCCTAAGAAACCCCAAAGACAAAATTGAGTTAGAAAATCAAGGAGTATATGAAATCCCATGCACCGCCTGCCCCACCACATACATCAGACAAACCAACAGAAGAATAAGTGCACGCATTGAAGAACACAAGAACTCAGTCAAAAAAGAGGAACCAACTTCTTCCCTGGTCCAACACCTTAAAGCCACAGGACACGATATTGACTTTAAAAGACCAGAACTATCACCAAAACTGAACACTTTAACAACAGAATAATCAGAGAAGCCATCGAGATAGAAAACGCCCACACAGCATGAACAAACGAGATGATACCTCCGCCTACCAGCCATTTGGAAACCCGCCCTTATTGACAAACCCTAACATGAGGAATGACACCAGACCCACACTCACGAGGTCCACACAGGATGTCACCACCACACATCCACCCAGAAAGCAGACCCAAACCCACACTGATCAGGAAGCACGACCAAGGACCAGAAGCCAGACCGCAGCTGCAACATTAGCCATTTCAAACCCCTCCAATCCATACATGCAGCAGAGTGACACCCACTATGAAGATGTAGCACGACCACAAACACGAAGCCAAACAACAGCAGTGCAGCTCACCAGCTCAAATCCCCCTGCAACTCAGACTAATCTGAGCACAACCAAGCCCACACCAACACAGGACACACCCCCAGCCAATCAGAGCACAAAAAAACCCCCATCCAATCAGAGCACAGCCAAGCTCCCACTCAATCAGTTCAAACCCCCACTAGCAGTTAAAAAGGAAGAAACAGCTGCAATCACACATTGCTCCCAGAAGCACGAAGCTGAAGCCTGAAGATGACGAATGAACATTGGGCGCTATCTAACAAAATGAAATTCAACAGTGAAAAAAGTAAGGTTCTACATTTAGGCAAAAAAAACAAAATGCACAGGTACCATATATGTGGTACCTTGCTCAATAGTAGTACCTGTGAGAGGGATCTTGGAGTCCTAGTGGATAACCATTTAGATATGAGCCAGCAGTGTGCACCAGCTGCTAAAAAAGCCAACACAGTTCTGGGCTGCATAAACAGAGGGATAGAATCAAGATCACGTGAAGTGTTAGTGCCACTTTATAATGCCTTGGTAAGACCACACTTGGAATACTGCGTTCCGTTTTGGTCACCGTGATGTAAAAAGATGCTGAGACTCTAGAAAGAGGGCAGAGAAGAGCAACAAAGATGATTAGGGGACTGGAGGCTAAAACATATGAAGAACAGTTGCAGGAACTCGGTATTCCATCTGACCACTGAGCTGCATGAGCCCCTTTCCCAGGATTTTTATTTATTTATTTTATTTATTTATTTATTGAATTTTTATACCGCCCTTCTCCCGAAGGACTCAGGGCGGTGTACAGCCGGAGATAAAATACAAAATATGTACAATTAAAACAAATTAAAACATATCAAAATTACAAAAACGGCTAATAATTAAAATTAAAATTAAAATATTTAAGAATATTAATAAAACCCCAATTTAAAATCAAACTATTATGCCAGTCCCGCTCGAATAAATAAGTATGTTTTTAGCTCACGACAGAAGGTCCGAAGATCAGGCACTTGACGTAGGCCAGGGGGGAGTTCATTCCAGAGCGTCGATGCTCCCACAGAGAAGGCCCTACCCCTGGGGGCCGCCAGCCAACACTGTTTGGCGGACGGCACCCTGAGGAGACCCTCTCTATGAGAGAGAGGATGGAGTAAAGCCAGGTCTCCGAGGGCCACTATTCCATCTTAGTGGTCGGCAACCGAGGAGGATATTATTGTACCAACTTTTGGGGGGAGGCCATTAGATCTGGCCGGACCCCTGGACCCCTTGGTTGTCTCCTGGATCATCTGGACTTGGCCGGTTTTGGGTTCATCTGGACTTGGGCGAAGCAGACAACTCGGTTGGTCTAGAAGCCGTTTAACATCTATGCTGGCTTGGGATGTACACTTTTGCTGTCGTAAACTGTTATTCTTTCATGAGATATTCGTCCACCGATCTATTACAACTGCGAGGTTCCCCCGCCTCGCAGGAATGGCCCTCTAGGTTATCGAGAGCCTACCTTAACGAAGGGTCTTGGGACCCAGAGAGGTGGCATGCGGCCAAGAAGAATTTTTGGGGGTTTTTAAATAGGTTTTTAAAGAGGGGTCTTTTAAGGGGGGGAGGGATATGACGGGTGGGGGGAATAACCCGTCGGGGAGGGATCTAGCCCCCGTGTTTGTTCGCGACACTACACCATCTGGTCCGAAGGCAGAGGGGGACGGGTTCGTTCCAGGAGTAGAGAGTTGTTCAATCTGTACGGTAAGTGGGAGAGGCAGATATGGCGGAAGCGGGGGGCCATATCAAGTGTTGGGAGCACGTGCTCGCTGTCTCAAAGCGATCACGTGCTCCGGCCCCTCAGTCTTTACCCATTCCCCGGGCGGTCATGGTCCGGTTGATGTTATGTAATGCTCGGTCTGTGGTCAATAAGGCCCCCCTGATCTGCGATCTTATTCAGGGGGAAGCCGCGGACCTTATGGGCATTATGGAGACCTGGTTGGATCCGGAGGGGGGGGTCCCCCTTGTGGAGTTATGCCCGCCAGGTTTCCGAGCATTTCATCAACCGAGAGCCCAAGGTAGGGGTGGGGGGGGGTAGCGGTTGGTAGGGGTGGGGTGGTAGAGCCGAGGGAGGCCACTGTACCTCAGATTGCCGGCTGTGAATCCCTCTTTGTGAAGTGGGGCCATCAGAATCAGTTGGGCTTGTTGATCACGTACCTGGCTCCTTGCTGCGTGACTACAGCCCTACCTGAGTTGTTGGAGGTGCTCGCCGGGATGGCGGTTGAGACCCCCAGACTTATAGTCATGGGGGACTTTAACCTGCCATCGACGGGCTTGTCATCGACAACGGCTCAGGAGTTCCAGGCTTCCATGACGGCCTTGGACCTGATTCAAGTAATTGATGGCCCTACGCACACAGGGGGTGGCACACTGGACTTAATTTATATCTCTGGTCAGTGGCTAAATGATCTGGAATTAGATAATTTAGAAACAGAACCGGTGTCATGGTCAGATCATTTTCTCCTTCGCCTAGATTTTCAGACCGCTACTCACCACCGCAGGGAGACGGAACCAATGCGTTGGTTCCGTCTCAGGCGCCTGATGGACCCAGAGAGGTTCCTGATGGAGCTTGGACCGTTTCGTGCCCTTGGGAACGGGCCACGGCTGGAGCTTTGGACCGTGTCGTGCCCTTGCGGCCTCTGACCCGGCGTAGATCTCGGCCAGCCCCTTGGTTCTCCGAGGGGCTGAGGGAGATGAAATGCCGGAGAAGACGCCTAGAGAGTGTTTGGAGGTCCAGCCGTTCCGAAGCTGACCGAACACTAGTTAGGTCTTATTCTAGGACCTACCTAGTGGCAATGAGGGAGACGAAGCATTCCTACGGTTCCACCCTCATTGCATCGGCAGATAACCGCCCGGCCGCCCTGTTTCGGGTGACCCGCTCCCTCCTGCATCAGGAGGTGCGCGATGACCTGTTGCAGGGCTGTGCCGAGGAGTTTAGTGGTTATCTATACGACAAAATCGTTCAGCTCCGGGATGGCTTGGACCGAAATTGGGATGATCCAGGTGAGAGGGCGGAGTCGCGTCTTGTGGAGATTGTTTGGGATGAGTTTGATCCTGTGACTCTCGAAGACGTGGACAGGTTGCTGGGGAGGCTGCACACTACGACATGTTTACTGGACCCGTGCCCTTCCTGATTGGTGCTGGCCTCCCGGGAAGTGACACGAGGCTGGCTCCAGGGGATTACCAACGCTTCTTTGTTGGAGGGAGTTTTCCCTGCCGCCTTGAAAGAGGCGGTGGTGAGACCCCTCCTCAAGAAGCCTTCCCTGGACCCAGCTATTTTAGGTAACTACCATCCGGTCTCCAACCTTCGCTTTATTGCGAAGGTTGTAGAGAGTGCTGTGGCACGGCAGCTACCCCAGTACCTGGATGAAGCTGTCTATCTGGACCCATTCCAGTCTGGCTTCCGACCCGGATATAGCACGGAGACAGCTTTGGTCGCGTTGGTGGATGATCTCTGGAGGGCCAGAGACAGGGGTCATTCCTCTGCCCTGGTCCTATTAGATCTCACAGCGGCTTTTGATACCATCGACCATGGTATCCTGCTGCGCCGGTTGGGGGGGTTGGGAGTGGGAGGCACCGTTTATCGGTGGTTCTCCTCCTATCTCTCCGACCGGTCGCAGACGGTGTTGACAGGGGGGCAGAGGTCGACCGCGAGGCACCTTACCTGTGGGGTGCCACAGGGGTTGATTCTCTCGCCCCTCCTGTTCAACATCTATATGAAGCCGTTGGGCGAGATCATCAGTGGCTTCGGGGTGAGATATCAGCTGTACGCTGATGATACTCAGCTGTACTTTTCCACCCCGGGCCACCCCAATGAAGCTGTCAAAGTGCTGTCCCGGTGTTTGGAAGCCATACGGGTCTGGATGGGAGGAACAGGCTCAAGCTCAATCCCTTCAAGACGGAGTGGCTGTGGATGCCGGCACCCCGATACAGTCAGCTGCAGCCGCAGCTGTCTGTTGGGGGCGAGTTATTGGCCCCAAAGGAGGGAGTGCGCAACTTGGGTGTTCTCCTGGATGCACGGCTGTCGTTTGAAGACCATTTGGCGGCCGTCTCCAGGAGAGCCTTTCACCAGGTTCGCCTGGTTCGCCAGTTGCGCCCCTTCCTTGATCGGGATGCCCTATGCACAGTTACTCATGCTCTCATTACCTCTCGCCTGGATTATTGCAATGCTCTCTACATGGGGCTCCCCTTGAGATGCACCCGGAGGCTTCAGTTGGTCCAGAATGCAGCTGCGTGGGTGATAGAGGGAGTCTCACGTAGCTCCCATGTAACACCTCTCCTGCGCAGACTGCACTGGCTTCCTCTTGCCTTTCGGATGCATTTCAAGGTTCTGGTTACCACCTTTAAAGCGCTCCATGGCTTGGGACCTGGATACTTACGGGACCGCCTGCTGTTACCTTATGCCTCCCACCGACCCGTACGCTCACACAGAGAGGGACTTCTCAGGGTGCCGTCCGCCAGGCAGTGTCGGCTGGCGGCCCCCAGGGGAAGATCCTTCTCTGTGGGGGCTCCTACTCTTTGGAATGAACTTCCCCCTGGTTTACGCCAAATACCTGACCTTCGGACCTTTCGCCGCGAACTGAAAACATATTTGTTTGTTCGCGCGGGGCTTTCTTAAATTATCTAGATTTCGAATTTTAAATTTTATTTAAGTTTTAAACTGGGGTTTTTAGATTTTTAACCATTTTAATTTTCGGCCAAATTGTATAATAAGTTTTTTAATTTACTTGTAATTGTACATTGTTTCTTTTTTACCTTGGCTGTACACCGCCCTGAGTCCTTCAGGAGAAGGGCGGTCTATAAATCTAATAAAATAAATAAATAAAATAAATGTCTAGTTTAATAAAAAGAAGGACTAGGGGAGACATGATAGCAGTGTTCCAATATCTCAGGGGTTGCCACAAAGAAGGGGGAGTCGGGCTGTTCTCCAAAGCACCTGAGGGTAGAACAAGAAGCAATGGGTGGAAACTGATCAAGGAAAGAAGCAACTTAGAACTAAGGAGAAATTTCCTGACAGAACAATTAATAAGTGGAACGACTTGCCTGCAGAAGTTGTGAATGCTCTAACACTGGAAATTTTTAAGAAAATGTTGGATAACCATCTGTCTGAGATGGTGTAGGGTTTCCTGCCTGGGCATGGCGTTGGACTAGAAGGCCTCCAAGGTCCCTTCCAACTCTGTTGTTATATTATATATTATGTACAATGAGAGCAAATGCACCAAGACAAATTCCTTGTGTGTCCAATCACACTTGGCCAATAAAAATTCAATTCAATTCTATTCTATTCTATTCTATTCTATTCTATTCTATTCTATTCTATTCTAGAAATGAACAAGGTGATTGCTAGAAACAGCATAGGTTTATTAAAAACAGATCATGACAGACAAACCTTATTGCCTTCTTTGATAAAGTGACTAAATAAAGCACCATAGTATACTTGGATTTCATTAAGGCATTTGACAAAATAGACCACAGCCTATTTCTTGATAAAATATAAATTGTGGGAATAGAGAATTCTGGATTTGTAGATCCAGATAGATTTGTAGTTGGCTGACTAACCTTATAAACCTTATAGCCCTAAAAGAACTACATCTACATGGAGGAAAGTATGCAGTGGGCTACCTCAAGGTTCTGTCTTGAGCCCAATACTCTTCAAAATCTTCATAAATGATCTAGTGGTACCAGGCTCAACAGCAATAACTATGAGAGAGATCTAGATGTCCTAGTGGATCACCACTTAAGTATGAGCCAGCAATATGCTGCAACTTTCAGAAAAGTTAATGTAGTCATGGACTGCATCAACATCAAGATCACAAAAATTAATTGTACTTGGAATATTGGATATAGTTCTGGTACATACTGTATATAAAAAGATGTGAAAATCCTAGAAGGGGTGCAGAGAAGAGCAACAAGAAGAAATTAGGCTCTGCGCAGAATTCTTTAGAAGGGTCAATGCCAGATGGGGCTTTCCAGGAAATGGAGACTTGGCTGACTCACCAGGCTTCTCCGGTCCCTCGGTGTGGGTATGATCTATCTGGCTGCCGTTGGAGGTTTGTGGCCTCTCGACATCGGCAGCCGAGAACGGGCCGAGGGCGGAGAGGCGGTCGGAAGGCGGCCATTTTGGAGGCGGCGAGGACGTGAGAGAGGCGAGGGAGGCCTGCGGCTTGTTGCGGGCTCCGGCCCTGGCTCCGGCCCTGCCCCAGCGGTGATTTCAGCCCTGCCCCAGCGGCGATCCCAGTGGCGATTCCAGCAGCGACCCCGGCGATCCTGGCCAATTTCCAGCGGCGGGAGATCGTCGGCGGTCCCGGCCTGGCTCCGACAGCTTCGGGTTGTGGATTGAATCCCGACCCGTTTTTGGCTGTCAGTGGGCCTGCCAGCTCTGGCGCCAGCTCCATCGGCGCCAGTTTCTTCGGTGCTGGTTGGGCCCGGCGAGGCTCAGGATCTGCAGGCGCCTGCCCAACGGCGCCTGTGTTTGGCAGTCCCACCAATGGATGGGTGTGGCGAGGCCTCGGTGGGAGAGGAGGCGGATTCATGGCTGAGGTTTGTCCCTCTTGTGGCCTGTTTTGCGTGTCATCAAATGGCCCTTGGAGGCCTGGCTTGCTCCATCGTATTTCTACCTCCCTCCCCTCCCATACCGGACTTTGGATCACCTAAACTGGTCGGTCATGCATGTCCATCTGCGGGTTATGGAGAGGATTGGACTGGATTGGAATAGCTTGGACTGGTCTATGGACCCGGACAGACCGATAGCCATTTCTACTTGACTAAGACCTTGTAGAACTATTCTCCATAGGCACACTATGGAGATTGCCGGCCTGTCTGTTCCTGCTCTGTCATCGCTATCCGGTTCCTGCTCCATCTGTCCTTTACCAACTGGACTCCCGCTGGCAGACTTACCATCTTATCTCTTTGGGATTTTACCATCTTAGCATCCTCGCCGACCAAGACTTTTTCTATGCGCTACACTGTACATGAACTCTGCGCCTGCGAGGTGCCCCCCCCTCGGAGGAATGGCCCATATCGCTACCAAGGGCCGGCCTCAATGACGGGTCTTGGGACCCACAGAGGTGGCATGCGAGAAGAAAGAGCCTTTGGGGGTTTTTAGACAGGGCAATTTTAAGGGGTGGGAGGGGTAGGGGTGATGGGGTAGCCCGTCGGGAGGAAACCAGTTCCAGCGCATGCTCGTGGCGACTGTCAAATGGGTTCGGAGGTTATGGGGGAGTGTGTTCCTTTGTGTGAGGGTGAGTCTATTTGCACGGTAAGTGGGAGGGGCAGATATGGCGGAAGGGGATCGTATCGATGCAGGGTCACGCGTTCGATGTATGCAGGCGATCACGTGCCCGATCCCCTGACTTCACCCGTTCCCGGATGGTCAAGACTCTCAGAGCCTGGGCCTTCGTCTGATGTTATACAACGCCGGTCCGTGGCCAATAAGGCCCCTAATATATGATCTGATTCAGGGGTGCCACGGATATTATAGGCGCACGGAGACCTGGTTGGGTACTGAAGGGGCGTGCCCTGGTCGAGATGTGCCCACCGGTTTCGCATTCCATCAGCCGAGGCCCAGGGTAGGGGTGGAGGGTGGCGGTTGTTATTAAAGAGAGTCTAGAGCCGAGGAGACCACTGTACCTCAGATTGCGGGTGTGAATCCCTCTTTGTGAGGTGGGGTCATAGATGTCAGATGGGCTTGCTGGTCGCGTACCTGGCTCCTTGCTGCGTGACATCGCCGGGCGCGGTCCCGCCTGGCTCCGACAGCTTCGGGTTGTGGATTCAATCGACCCGCTTTTGGCTGTCAGTGGGCCTGCCAGCCCGCTGGCGCCAGCTCCATCGGGCGCCAGTTTCTTCGGTGCTGGTTGGGCCCGGCGAGGCCTGTGGACTGCAGGCGCCTGCCCAACGGCGCCTGTGTTTGGCAGTCCCACCAATGGATGGGTGTGGTGAGGCCTCGTGGGAGAGGAGGCCGATTCATGGCTGAGGTTTGTCCTCTTGTGGCCTGTTTTGCGTGTCATCAAATGGCCCTTGGAGGCCTGGCTTGCTCCATCGTATTTCTACCTCCTTCCCCTCCCATACCGGACTTTGGATCACCTAAACTGGTCGGTCATGCATGTCCATCTGCGGTTATGGAGAGGATTGACTGGATTGAATAGCTTGACTGGTCTATGGACCCGGACAGACCGATAGCCATTTCTACTTGACTAAGACCTTGTAGAACTATTCTCCATAGGCACACTATGGAGATTGCCGCCTGTCTGTTCCTGCTCTGTCATCGCTATCCGGTTCCTGCTCCATCTGTCCTTTACCAACTGGACTCCGCTGGAAGACTTACCATTTTATCTCTTTGGGATTTTACCATCTTAGCATCCCCGCCGATTCGCACTTTTTTCTATGCTACACTGTACATGAACTCTTGCGCCTGCGAGGTGCCCCGCCGCAGGAATGGCCCATATCGCTACCAAGGGCCGGCCTCAATGACGGGTCTTGGGACCCACAGAGGTGGCATGCGAGAAGAAAGAGCCTTTGGGGTTTTAGACAGGGCAATTTTAAGGGGTGGAGGGTAGGGCGGGTGATGGGGTAGCGTCGAGGGAAACCAGTTCCACATGCTCGTGGCGACTGTCAAATGGGTTCTGGAGGTTATGGGGGAGTGTGTTCTTTGTGTGAGGGTGAGTCTATTTGCACGGTAAGTGGAGGGGCAGATATGGCGGAAGGGGGATCGATCGATAGGGGTCACGCGCTCGATGTATGCAGGCGATCACGTGCCCGATCCTGACTTCACCCGCTTCCCGGATGGTCAAGACTCTCAGAGCCTGGGCCTTCGCCTGATGTTATGTAACGCACGGTCCGTGGCCAATAAGGCCCCCTAATATATGATCTGATTCAGGGGTGCCACGGATATTATAGGCGCATGGAGACCTGGTTGGGTACTGAAGGGGTGCCCCTGGTCGAGATGTGCCCACCGGTTTCCGTGCATTCCATCAGCCGAGGCCCAGGGTAGGGTGGAGGGTGGCGGTTGTTATTAAAGAGAGTCTAGAGCCGAGGAGACCACTGTACCTCAGATTGCCGGGTGTGAATCCTCTTGTGAGGTGGGGTCGAGATGTCAGATGGGCTTGCTGGTCACGCACCTGGCTCCTTGCTGCGTGACAGCTGCCCTGCCCGAGCTTCTAGAGGTGCTTGCCGGGTGGCAGTGGAGACCCCAGACTTTTAGTCATGGGGACTTTAATCTGCCATCTGCTGGCTCCATCGACGGTAGCTCGGGAGTTCTTGGCTTCCATGACGGCCTTGGACCTGACTCAAGTAGTGGATGGCCCCACTCACATCGGGGAGGCACACTGGACCTGATTTTGTCTCTGGTCAGTGGTTGAGAGATCTGGACTTAAAGGAAATAGTCATTGAACCTTTGTCATGGTCAGATCACTCTCTCCTTCGCCTGGACTTTCTGACCGCTACCCAACACCGCAGGGAGACGGAACCATTACGTTGGTACCGTCCCAGGCGCCTAATGGACCCAGAGAGGTTTCAGACGGAGCTTGGGCCACTTCCTGAGGTCTGGCTCACGGCACGGCAGAGGAACTAGCTGCAGCCTGGGAACGGGCTGCGGCTGGGGCCTTTAGACCGTGTCGCGCCTTTGCGGCCTCTGACCCGGCAGATCCCAACCGCTCCTTGGTTCTCCGAGGAGCTGAGGGGATGAAACGCCGGAGAAGACGCCTAGAGAGTTCCTGGAGGTCCAGCCGCTCAGAGGTTGATCGGACACTAGTTAGATCCTATACTAGGACCTACCTAGTGGCACTGAGGGAAGCGAGGCTACGCCTCCTCATTGCGCCGGCAGATAACCGCCCAGCTGCCCCAGTTTGGGTGACCCGCCTCCTTCACCAGGGGAGCGGGATGACCCGCTGCAGGGACGTGCATGAGGAGTTTAACGGTTATCTATACGATAAAATCGCTCAGCTTAAGGACGGTCTGGACCAAAATTGTGGCGATTCGGATGGGCGCCGAGGCGGTCTTGGTGATGTTGTCTGGGATGAGTTTGACCCTGTGACTCCCGAGGACATGGACCTGGGTAGACTGAATGCCACCACGTTTATTGACCTGCGTCCTCCTGGCTGGTGCTGGCCACCGGAGGTGACACGAGGCTGGCTCCAGGATTACGAGTGCTTCCTTGTTGAGGGAGTCTTTCCGCCGCCTTGAAAGAGGCGGTGGTGAGGCCCTCCTCAAGAAGCCTTCCTGACCCGCTGTTTTAGGTAATTATCGTCTGCCTCCAACCCGCTCATGCTAAGGTTGTAGAGAGTATGAGGGCATATCAGTTTCCCCTGCACCTGGAGGAAACTGTCTATTCAGACCTGCCCAGTCCGCTCGCCCGTTACAGCACTGAGACGGCTTTGGTCGCTGGTGGATGATCTCTGGAGGGCCAGGGATAGGGGTTGTTCCTCTGCCCTGGTCCTATTAGACCTCTCAGCGGCTTTTGATACCATCGACCATGGTATCCTGCTGCGCCGCTGGGGGATTGGGAGTGGAGGCACCGCTTATCGGTGGTTCTCTCCCATCTCCCGACCGGTCGCAGACGGTGTTGACGGGCAGAGGCCCACCTCGCCGCGCTCACTTGTGGGTGCCGCAGGGGTCGATCCTCTCGCCTTCTGTTCAACATCTATATGAACTCTTGCCTCAGGTGCCCCCGCCTGCAGGAATGGCCTCTCGCTACCAAGGGCGGCCTCAATGACGGGTCTTGGGACCCACAGAGGTGGCATGCGAGAAGAAAGAGCCTTTGGGGTTTTAGACAGGGCAATTTTAAGGGGTGGGAGGGTAGGGCGGGTGATGGGGTAGCCCGTCGGGAGAAACCAGTTCCAAGCGCATGCTCGTGGCGACTGTCAAATGGGTTCGGAGGTTATGGGGGAGTGTTCCTTTGTGTGAGGGTGAGTCTATTTGCGTAAGTGGGAGGGCAGATATGGCGGAAGGGGGATCGTATCGATGCAGGGTCACGCGTTCGATGTATGCAGGCGATCACGTGCCCGATCCCCTGACTTCACCCGTTCCCGGATGGTCAAGACTCAGAGTTTGGGCCTTCGCTGATGTTATACAACGCCGGTCCGTGGCCAATAAGGCCCCCTAATATATGATCTGATTCAGGGGTGCCACGGATATTATAGGCGTTCACGGAGACCTGGTTGGGTACTGAAGGCGTGCCCTGGTCGAGATGTGCCCACCGGGTTTCCGTGCATTCCATCAGCCGAGGCCCAGGGTAGGTGGAGGGTGGCGGTTGTTATAGAGAGTCTAGAGCCGAGGAGACCACTGTACCTCAGATTGCGGTGTGAATCCCTCTTTGTGAGGTGGGGTCGTAGATGTCAGATGGGCTTGCTGGTCGCGTACCTGGCTCCTTGCTGCGTGACAGCTGCCCTGCCCGAGCTTCTAGAGGTGCTTGCCGGGTGGCAGTGGAGACCCCAGACTTTTAGTCATGGGGACTTTAATCTGCCATCTGCTGGCTCGTCATCGACGGTAGCTCGGGAGTTCTTGGCTTCCATGACGGCCTTGGACCTGACTCAAGTAGTGGATGGCCCCACTCATCGGGGAGGCACACTGGACCTGATTTTGTCTCTGGTCAGTGGTTGAGAGATCTGGACTTAAAGGAAATAGTCATTGAACCTTTGTCATGGTCAGATCACTCTCTCCTTCGCCTGGACTTTCTGACGCTACCAACACCGCAGGGAGGCGGAACCATTGCTTGGTACCGTCCCAGGCGCCTAATGGACCCAGAGAGGTTTCAGGCGGGAGCTTGGGCCACTTCCTGAGGTCTGGCTCACGGCACGGCAGAGGAACTAGCTGCAGCCTGGGAACGGGCTGCGGCTGGGGCCTAGACCGTGTCGTGCCTTTTGACCTCTGACCCGGCGCAGATCCCAACCGGCTCCTTGGTTCTCCGAGGAGCTGAGGGGATGAAAGCCGGAGAAGACGCCTAGAGAGTTCCTGGAGGTCCAGCCGTTCAGAGGCTGATCGGACACTAGTTAGATCCTATACTAGGACCTACCTAGTGGCACTGAGGGAAGCGGCGTTGCTCGCCTCCTCCTCATTGCGTCGTGCAGATAACCGCCCAGCTGCCCTGTTTGGGTGACCCGCTCCCTCCTTCACCAGGGGCGGGATGACCGATGCAGGCGTGCTGAGGAGTTTAACGGTTATCTATACGATAAAATCGTTCAGCTTAAGGACGGTCTGGACCAAAATTGTGGCGATTCGGATGGGGTCGAGGCGGTCTTGGTGATGTTGTTTGGGATGAGTTTGACCCTGTGACTCCCGAGGACATGGACAGGTTGCTGGGTAGACTGAATGCCACCACGTGTTTACTGGACCCGTGCCCCTCCTGGCTGGTGCTGGCCACTCAGGAGGTGACACGAGGCTGGCTCCAGGGGATTAGTGCTTCCTTGTTGGAGGAGTCTTTCCGGCCGCCTTGAAAGAGGCGGTGGTGAGGCCCTCCTCAAGAAGCCTTCCTGGACCCGGCTGTTTTAGGTAATTATCGTCCGGTCTCCAACCTTCGCCCGCGAAGGTTGTAGAAATATGGTGGCATATCAGTTTCCCCTGCACCTGGAGGAAACTGTCTATCTGGACCCGTTCAGTCCGGTTTCGGCGGTTACAGCACTGAGGCGGCTTTGGTCGCGTTGGTGGATGATCTCTGGAGGGCCAGGGATAGGTTGTTCCTCTGCCCTGGTCCTATTAGACCTCTCAGCGGCTTTTGATACCATCGACCATGGTATCCTGCCGCGGTTGGGGGATTGGGAGTGGGAGGCACCGTTTATCGGTGGTTCTCCTCCTATCTCCGACGATGTGAGAGTGTTGACGGGGGGCAGAGGTGACCCAGCGGCGCCTCACTTGTGGGGCTCCTACTCTTTGGAATGAACTTCCCCTGGTTTACGCCAAATACCTGACCTTGGACCTTTCGCGAACTGAAAACATATTTGTTTGTTCGCGGGCTTTCTTAAATTATCTAGATTTCGAATTTTAAATTTTATTTAAGTTTTAAACTGGGGTTTTTAGATTTTTAACCATTTTAATTTTCGGCCAAATTGTATAATAAGTTTTTTAATTTACTTGTAATTGTACATTGTTTCTTTTTTACCTTGGCTGTACACCGCCCTGAGTCCTTCAGGAGAAGGGCGGTCTATAAATCTAATAAAATAAATAAATAAAATAAATGTCTAGTTTAATAAAAAGAAGGATTAGGGGAGACATGATAGCAGTGTTCCAATATCTCAGGGGTTGCCACAAAGAAGGGGGAGTCGGGCTGTTCTCCAAAGCACCTGAGGGTAGAACAAGAAGCAATGGGTGGAAACTGATCAAGGAAAGAAGCAATTTAGAACTAAGGAGAAATTTCCTGACAGAACAATTAATAAGTGGAACGACTTGCCTGCAGAAGTTGTGAATGCTCAACACTGGAAATTTTTAAGAAAATGTTGGATAACCATCTGTCTGAGATGGTGTACGGTTTCCTGCCTGGGCAGGGGGTTGGACTAGAAGGCCTCCAAGGTCCCTTCCAACTCTGATGTTATATTATATATTATGTACGCTGAGAGCATATGCACCAAGACAAATTCCTTGTGTGTCCAATCACACTTGGCCAATAAAAATTCTATTCTATTCTATTCTATTCTATTCTATTCTATTCTATTCTATTCTATTCTATTCTATTCTATTCTATTCTAGAAATGAACAAGGTGATTGCTAGAAACAGCATAGGTTTATTAAAAACAGATCATGACAGACAAACCTTATTGCCTTCTTTGATAAAGTGACTAAATTAAAGCACCATAGTATACTTGGATTTCATTAAGGCATTTGACAAAATAGACCACAGCCTATTTCTTGATAAAATATAAATTGTGGGAATAGAGAATTCTGGATTTGTAGATCCAGATAGATTTGTAGTTGGCTGACTAACCTTATAAACCTTATAGCCCTAAAAGAACTACATCTACATGGAGGAAAGTATGCAGTGGGCTACCTCAAGGTTCTGTCTTGAGCCCAATACTCTTCAAAATCTTCATAAATGATCTAGTGGTACCAGGCTCAACAGCAATAACTATGAGAGAGATCTAGATGTCCTAGTGGATCACCACTTAAGTATGAGCCAGCAATATGCTGCAACTTTCAGAAAAGTTAATGTAGTCATGGACTGCATCAACATCAAGATCACGAAAATTAATTGTACTTGGAATATTGGATATAGTTCTGGTACATACTGTATATAAAAAGATGTGAAAATCCTAGAAGGGGTGCAGAGAAGAGCAACAAAAATGATAAAGGGTCTGGAAACTAAATTGTATGAGGAACGGTTGAGGGAGCTAGGTATTTCTAGCCTATCAAGGGGAGGATTAAGGGCGACATGATAACTGTCTTCCAGTACCTGAGGGGCTGTCAGAGAAGAGGGGATTGACTTATTCTCCAAAGCACTAGAGGGCATGACAAGAAGTAAAGGGTCAAAGCTTATTAAAGAGAGATCCAACCAAGAAATAAGGAGAAATTTTCTGACAGGGAGAACAATTAATCAATGGAATAACTCACCTCCTGGAGTTGTAGGTCCTCCATCACTGGAGCGTTTCAAAAATAGATCAAATAACCATTTGACCAGGGGTGGGCTTCAACAATTTTAGCAAGGGGTTCTCTGCCTGGTTGCTGGCTGGGTGTGGCCATGGTGGGTGTGGCTTAATTGGCTTCCTGCACCAGGGCGGAGGGGGGCATTTTTGCTCTCCCCAGGCTCCAGAGGTTTTTCTTGAGCCTCCAGGAAGGCGAAAATGGCCTCCCCAAGCTCTGGAGGCCAGAAACTTCCCGAACTTCCAGTAGGCCCGTTTTTTGCCATCCACGAGCCTCCACGCCCTGCACTTACCTGCATCCAAAATGGGCCACATGGGAACTCCTGGGAGGGGTGGGACGGGCAGGGCCAGCCAGGAGTGGGATTTGGGGGTTCTCCAAACTGCACAGAATCTTAGCTAGAAGTTCTCCCAACCCCTGAAAACCCCCCGCAGCCCACCCCTGCATTTGGCCAGGATGGTATAAGGTCTCCTGTCTTGCACAAGGAGTTGAACTAGAAGACCTCGGAGGTCACTTCCAGCCCTATGAACCTAGGCTCTATGAGAGAGTTTAATACATCCGCAAAATCTCCCAGAGTTCTGCCCCCAAATGCCAATCTATCTTCTGTCACCATTTAAAATAGTGTTTTGTAATTTAAATGATAGAGATTGCAAGTGGAATTTGCATTCATGCCAGACTTCTAGGCTTACTGGAGGCATCTGGCTACCCTTTGTTGGAAACAGGATGCCTAACTAACTAGGGATTTGAATCTAGTCCAGAAGGATTTTCTTAGATCTACCAACCATGGCAGTAATATAAGAGATGCAAATATAAGTGTGTTTATAAGCCAGGTAACAGAAGGGAAACAAAATGTGCCCAAAAATGACAGAGAAGCAGCTGCAATTAATATCAGACAATTGGTTTAGCCCAACTGCTGTCCTATTGCTCTTTTCAAGGAAACTCCATCAAGCTCCCCAAGGAAGAGAGTTGATATCTCTCCTTGTAAAGCCTTCATGCCGAATCTATTGCAGGAGATAAATAGGAAAAGCATCTCCATCCCTCAAGAGCCTCCTTTTGACAGCAACATTAATAACCATCGACAGGCAACAGACAAGATTGCTTTTCAGCAGCCAAATCTCCAGTCTGGGCTGTGGTCCTGCTTCAACCTTCGGCCAAACCAATCACAGTCACAGTTTTGTCTGATAAACTGAAAAATGAGGTCGTGGAAGAGTCGGGCAACTGACCATGCTGGCTGAGTATTCTGGAATGATAAGGAGGACTCAAACTGAGATAGGTTGTTTCAGATATTTACACTCAGAGGTGATAGAATTACAATAGAAGCCTGGTTATTTTTTTTTAACGTGGAATCTGTAGGATAAAGGCAGTAGTGTTTACAGTGAATTATTTACATATAGAACCCTGAAATCCCATCACATTAATCTAAGGCCACAAATCAGAGTGAAAAATCAGTGCTTCTAGATCAGCACTGGACTAGGAATTCTGGGAGTTGAAGTCCAAGCATCTGGGAGTTGAAGTCCAAGCATCTGGGAGTTGAAGTCCAAGCAAAAATATAACCGGCTATGGAAAACCTCCTTCCCAGGCTGAAGGTAATCAACAACTGGCAGATGACCTGAATGAGTTTTACTGCAGGTTTGAAAGGAAACTACAGCCACCTATCTCCACAACCCCCATCTCAGACACACCAACAACAGCCAAGCCTCCTACAAACTGACCCCATTTCATTGGGTTCACAACCCCTAGTGATCACAGAAAAAGAAGTGCAGGACCTATTTCACAGACAAAAGCCAGGAAAAACTCCAGGCCCAGACAAGATAACTCCTTCTTGCTTAAAAGTCTGTGCTGACCAATTGGCCCCCATCTTCACCCATATTTTCAATAAATCACTAGAGATGTGTTATGTTCCTTCTTGCTTCAAACGCTCTACCATCATCCCAGTGCCGAAGAAGCCCACCATCAAGGAACTGAATGACTACAGACCAGTTGCTTTAACATCTGTAGTCATGAAAACCTTTGAAAGGCTAGTGCTTTCCTACCTGAAAACCATCACGGATCCGCTGTTAGACCCCTTGCAATTTGCATACCGAGCAAATAGACCAACAGATGATGCTGTTAATATGGCTCTGCACTACATCCTACAACATCTTGAGTCTCCAAAGACCTATGCAAGGGTCCTTTTTGTAGACTTTAGTTCAGCATTCAATACCATCATTCCAGACATTCTTCTAACTAAGCTAAACCAGCTACAGGTACGGAACAGACTTGTAAGTGGATCACAAGCTTCCTAACAAACAGGAAGCAGCAGGTGAAGCTAAGCAAGATCACATCAAATACCTGTACAATTAGCACAGGGCCCCCCCAAGGCTGTGTGCTCTCCCCACTTCTCTTCTCTCTGTATACCAATGACTGCATCTCCAATGATCCATCTGTTAAGCTACTGAAGTTCGCAGATGACACAACAGTGATTGGTCTCATTCGAGACAATGACGAATCCGCATATAGACGAGAGGTCGAACGACTAGCCTTGTGGTGCAACCAAAACAATCTGGAACTGAACACACTCAAAACCGTAGAAATGGTGGTAGACTTTAGGAGAAACCCTTCCATACTTCCACCTCTCACAATACTAGACAACAAAGTATCAACAGTAGAAACCTTCAAATTTCTAGGTTCTATCATATCACAAGATCTAAAATGGACAGCTAACATCAAAAACTTCATTAAAAAAGGACAACAAAGAATGTTCTTTCTGCGCCAACTCAGTAAGCTCAAACTGCCCAAGGAGCTGCTAATTCAGTTCTATAGAGGAATTATTGAGTCTGTCATTTGCACCTCTATAACTGTCTGGTTCGGTTCTGCAACCCAACAAGAAAAACACAGACTTCAGAGGATAATTAGAACTCAGAAAAAATAATTGCTACCAACCTGCCTTCCATTGAGGACCTGTATACTGCACGAATCAAGAAGAGGCCGTGAAAATATTTACAGACCCCTCACATCCTGGACATAAACTGTTTCAACTCCTACCCTCAAAATGACGCTATAGAGCACTGCACACCAGAACAACTAGACACAAGAACAGTTTTTTCCCGAAGGCCATCACTCTGCTAAACAAATAATTCCATCAACACTGTCAAACTATTTACTGAATCTGCACTACTATTAATCTTCTCATAGTTCCCATCACCAATCTCTTTCCATTTATGACTGTATGACTATAACTTGTTGCTGGCAATCCTTATGATTTATATTGATATATTGACCATCAATTGTGTTGTAAATGTTGTATCTTGATGAACGTATCTTTTCTTTTATGTACACTGAGAGCATATTCACCAAGACAAATTCCTTGTGTGTCCAATCACACTTGGCCAATAAAAATTCTAGAAAGTGGAACTTCCTGTAAAATTTTAGAAGTAAGCCAAAACATTAATTGTCAGTTCCAGGTTTAGTGGGGTATTCTTGGCTTCTATGTTCTTCTAGTAACACAATGCCTGATCAGGTTTGCTCAAAAGGAAGAGCTGCCTCTTTTCCCTGCCCTCCCAGAGATGCCCCTGGGAGCTCAACAAATAATTCAACAACCTTTGCCCTCTATTCTCTCTCAAGAATTCACCTAATGATGTGCTCTTGAATCTTCAAAACAGTAAAGTGAACTCTCAGTATTTTCAACAACTAGAATCCCCATAAAGCCAAAGAGAAGTATCTTGAGAGGACACCAATCCTGATTTTAAGGAAACTTTCCATTCACTCTTAAAAGTGAATATTAGGCCAAAAACACCTGTCTGCATTCGCTACTGGAGTCTTGAAAAACAATCAAATCCTGAAGTTGGAACTGTCTACTTAGGCCAATGAGCCCAACTTTCTGCTCAGTGCAGGAATCCAGGTTAACACATCCCCAAGAGATAATTGTGTAGTCTCTGTTTGAACACATCCTGTGAAGGAGACTGTGAATAATTGGTTTCACTCTCAAACTGTTCTCACAGTAGGGAGTTTTTTCTAACATTCGGTAACTCTAAGATAAACCCTACAATTTTAGAGGTAAATTAGTTGGAGGAAAGCCAGCCCTCTTATGGATAAATATAGTAATTTTAAAAGGCAGTCACTGGTTCTTTGATTTCAACTGCCCAACCCAACTGTTGTTACTTGTTTCTAACATACAAGGTAGATTAATCCTAAATTATGGCATTATGTGAAAGGAAGAAACATTTATCTCTTTCTGTGTTGTTTTATAAGTCTCTCTCTTAAGATATGTTGTCTTTGTTTTCTAAACAAATCTCCCCGTCAAATGCTTTGATCTTTTCAAAGGTCCTTGAAGGAATGAATTGGCTTGTAATTTCAGGGGTGGGGATGGGAAAAGAAGGGAGGATCTATTAAAATTTTGGAATGTTCTGCAGCTGTTGTTAATTTGGAGCATTCTGCATCTATTATTTATAACTACCTTGACTTCCAATAGATCAGTTGGGATTCTTTGCTGTCTAATGACAGTCTACCATTTGAATTACATGATCTGGTCCAGACGAATAATTACTTTATTCTCAATTGCTGTGGATGTTTTGATTGTCTTTTGCAATGCATATTTCATGATTTTGTTGAAACCCAAGCAAAACCATGTATCTTGCAATCTGGAAAGGCATTGCAAGTTAATTGGTTTCTAATCAGTGAGCAATAATAACGAGCAACTGCGCTTTCACTTCTTAATAATTGTTGGTAATAAATACAGCGCCATTCCCAAAGGCAAGTACACCTGCTTGATGCATCTTCAAAGATGAATTGCTGGCAAAAAGGGAACAGGGGATTCTTCCCAAATCCCCAATTGTCACCTGCAAAGCTTTTTGAGAAATATTGTTTCTTGTTCTTAAATGTTTGGCTAACTTTCTCTGATGTTTTGCCTGAGGAGAAATTCACAGACTGAACTCAAATTTTGCTCCAAGGCAAAATTGGGATGGGATCTGGAGTAAAAATAATATCAAAGGGGTATAAATGGTTTTCTCTAAACAACCATGCATGGCCAAGTTCCACACAGTCAAATTAATAATTGTCTTTCAAAACACTTGGGCATCATGGATTCATGCACTACAAGATGAGGAACCTTTTATCCATTAAGAAGCATCCAATTCTTAACATTATTTTCCAGGGCTAATACCTGAGGAGATGGGGCATCACACAAATGGCTGAAGCAAATTGGATAGGAAAGTTCTAAATTTTCAGGAATTCCTTGGTGGGCAATTATTTTTTATGTGATAGGCCTATCTAAAGGTTTAGTGTACCCATGAGTGGGAAAAAATGGGAACAGTTTCTCATTAACTGTATATTTGGCCAACCCATTTCATAAGTAGGCCACCAATGGCAGCTATTTTGGTGGCAACCAGAAATTATCAAAAAAACTATGTCACTCATTTCCCCGTTTTTTTATTCCCATAAAGACCAAAAAGTTATTTAATCTGATTGATTTTAAATAGTTTATTAACAGTCCTAAATAGCAATAGCACTTAGACTTATATACTGCTTTACAGCCATCTCTAAGTGATTTACAGAGTCAGCATATGGCCCCCAACAGTTTGGGTCCTCATTTTACCCACCTCAGAAAGATGGAAGGCTGAGTCAACCTTGAGCCTTTGGAGGGATTTGAACTGCCAAATTGCAGGCAGCTGGTAGTCAGCAGAAGTAGCCGGCAGTACTGCACTCTAACCACTGCGCCACCGTGGCTCAGTCAAAAGCAACATCAACAAAAGTCAGCAACATCAACAAGAATCAATACAGTTTGAGAAGATAATTGCAAATAACATTTCCAGGGAACTAGTGGCCCTAGTGTGGCAAAATCATCCAACATTAGTGTGATGAAAAATTATTACAGCATAAACTATAATGGATCATAAGATCCTAGTGTGCTCGCCAACACAATCCTGGGCACCCATCAACTTCCCAGCGGAAGTAGGTGTAGGCATCTCTCAGAACTCCCCTCTTCTTCCAGTCCCAACCCTCATTTTAGGAAGAGTGATTGGTGGATATTTTTCCACAGTAAGAAAAACCACCAATCATCGAACCTTCATTTGCTCTGCAGTGAACTGTTTGGACAGCATCATTTTCCAGGTTCACTAATGAAGCAAGTCAGTTCCAGGGACAAAGCAAAGGTACAATGACATAATTTGTGCTCCCTAATGGGGATGGAGGACCATGTGCTAAGCTGGCTGACCGGATGTCCCCTTAGTTAAAATGGGTTTGCAGTGGGGTACCACAAGTTTCCGTCTTAGGCCTGGTGTTCTTCAATATCTTCATAAATGACTTAGATGAAGGAATAGAAGGGGAATTCATCAAATTTGCCAACACCCCAGAAGACAAGCTCAGGATCCAAAAAGATCTTGACAGACTTGAATAATAGGCCCTAAACAACAACATGAAATTTAATGTGGAGAATAGCAAGGTTTTATACCTGGACAGGAAAAACCAAAGGTACAAGTACAGATTAGGCGAAACCTGACTCAAAAACAGTAACTGTGAGAGGGACCTTGGAGCCCTAGTGGAGGATCATTTAAACATGAGCCAGCAATGTGTGGCCGCAGCCAAAAAAGCTAATAAAATCCTTGGTTGTATAAACAGAGGCACAGAATCAAAATCAAGTGAAGTATTAGTACCGCTTTATAAAACCTTAGTTAGGTCACACCTGGAATACTGCATCCAGTTTTGGTCACCATATTACACAAAAGATGTTGAGGCTTTGGAAAAAGTGCAAAGAAGAGCAACTAAGATGATTAAAGACCTGGGGACTAAAACATACGAAGAACAGTCGCAGAATTTGGGTTTGGCTAATCTAGAGAAAAGAAGGATTGATTGGGACATGATAGCAGTATTCTAGTATTTAAGAAGCTGCCACAAAGAGGAGGGGGTCAGTTTATCTTCCAAAGCACCAGAGGGCAGGATAAGAAACAATGGATGGACACTAATCAAGGAGAGAAGCAACCTGAATTAAGGAGACACTTGGCCCCAACAGAAAGGGTGCACAACTTGGGCATTCTCCTGGATGGACGGCTGTCGTTTGAAGACCACCTGGCGGCCGTCTCCAGGAGAGCTTTTTACCAGGTTCGCCTGGTTCGCCAGTTGCGCCCCTTCCTTGACCGGGATGCCTTATGCACGGTCACTCACGCTCTAGTCACCTCTAGTCTGGATTATTGCAATGCTCTCTACATGGGGCTACCCCTGAAGTGCACTCGGAGGCTTCAGTTAGTCCAGAATGCAGCTGCGCGGGTGATTGAGGGAGCACACGTTTCTCCCGGGTAACACCGCTCCTGCGCAGTTTGCACTGGCTACCTGTGGTCTTTCGGGTGCGCTTCAAGGTGTTGGTTACCACCTTTAAAGCGCTCCATGGCTTAGGGCCCGGGTACTTACGGGACCGCCTGCTGTTACCGCATGCCTCCCACCGACCTGTACGCTCACACAGAGAGGGTCTTCTCAGGATGCCGTCCGCCAAGCAATGCCGGCTGGCGGCCCCCAGGGGAAGGGCCTTCTCTGTAGGAGCACCTACCCTCTGGAACGAACTTCTCCCTGGTTTGCGTCAACCACCTGACCTTCGGACCTTTCGCCATGAATTGAAAACGTACTTGTTTATTCAAGCGGGACTGGCTTAATTCTTAATTGTTTAAATTTTGAATTTTTTGAATTTTTTGAATTTTAATAATTTTAAATCGGGGTATTTTGTTTTATTGGGTCAAATTTGACGGTTTTTAAATTTTTCGGCCATTATAGAATATGTTATTTTAATTTGTTGTTTTAAAATTGTATATTGTATTGTTTTAATCTGGCTGTACACCACCCTGAGTCCTTCGGGAGAAGGGCGGTATAAAAATCTAAATAATAAATAATAATAAATACTTTCTAACAGTGAGGACAGTTAACCAGTGAAACAACTTGCCTCCAGAAGTTGTGACTGTTCCAACACTGGAGGTTGTTAAAAAGAGATTGGACAATAATTTGTCTGAAATGGCATAGGGTCCCCTGCTTGAGCAGGAGGTTGTACAAGAAGACCTCCAAGGTTCCTTTAAGCTCTATTTCATTCTGATTATATTGTATATATTATATTATATTATATTATATTATATTATATTATATTATATTATATTATATTATGTTATATGTTATATGTTATATGTTATATGTTATGTTATATGTTATATGTTATATATTATATATTATATTATATTATGCCATTATATTGTTGATTTGGTTGGGCAGAGCAGATTGCTTGAACACAGGAATTATGTTATCTTAAAGCAGATTTAGGATGTAGCTGTTCTATGAACTCAGCCTCAGGATTGCTGTAAAACAAAAAAGATGAAATGGAAGAAAGGCAACCCTGAACATGTTTAAACTTATCAGGATGAAGAATGAATTACTATGAAAGTTAAAAGAGAATATATATGATTAAAAATGGAGAAATTAGAATTTGAGGGCGGAAGAAGATGTTGTTTATATAATAAGCCTAGAAGTATTAAGATAAGATTTAAAAATATGGAAAAAGAACATTTTTGGCAGAAATTGTGACTATGTAAAATGTATTTGGATATGACAAGTTGTATAAGATATGATATGGTCAATACTCTGTTGATAAAATATGTGGGGGTGTGTGAAAGAAAAAAATCAATAAAACGTGATTCCAAAAAAAAAAAAAGGAACTCAGTCTTAGAAGAGAGCGTGCAGAGTGAAAATGCGAGAGGCAAAGAGATGGACACTGAGTTTGCACAGAACTTTAAGTCCTAATATTGTGAAGCTATTTTGGTTTTGTTTGTCCCATGAGCCCAGGCAATTCAGATATAATTAGAGATAATTAAAGCAATCATAGTTTAGCAGAGGGGTCCCCAACCCTTGGTCTATGAACTGGCAACCGTCCATAGCATGGCAGTAATTGGGCCACGCAAACAAGGAAAGCCCTATCTGTGGGATGCAGCCAGCATGCAAAACGATGCCCCCTCCAGTCAGCAGAAAAACTTTTCTCCATGGTGCCCAAAAACTGGTCCCTGGTGCCCAAAAGGTTTGGGGGCCACTGGTTTAGCATACTGTATGCATCCAGCCAGAAACAACATATGGATAGGATAGGATAGGATAGGATAGGATAGGATAGGATAGGATAGGATAGGATAGGATAGGAGTCTTTATTGGTCATGGGCTGTGGTGGAATGCTGCCGGTTTAACAACTGGTTCAGTAAGAGCGTGCTGACCACGCTTCGCATGCACACCCCGCGTGCACGTGCCTAAAGCACTTATGCACACAAGTGAAACTGGAGCATTTAGAAGCTCTGCTACTTACCTTCCAAGTCAGCAATGATAAGTAGAACAATGGGGGGGGGATCAGCTGTGCCGCGCGATTGAGATGAGCTACTGTAGGAAGTTAGCACCCACCCCTCTCCTAAAAGAATGAAATATTTTAGGAAATATTAAAAAGGGCAGAATATTATATTTCCCTGGATGAGAAATGGAGAAACATGTTTTAAAGACAAAGCAGCTCCCTGTAGCTTCCTGCCTCCCCCACCTTTGTCAATGGGCCAGAGATAGAAACTTATTCCCCCCACCTTCATCAAAGGGCCATCATCTGCAACACAATAGGACCCATCTAGCAACAGAAACTCACCACATGTCAAGCTTGAGAGACAACCTACAAAGTTAGCTAAGACGAAGACCACCTGAGAGTTTGACAACCAATCAGGATACATTTCTTATACAGGAACAGGAAACACTAAGGTGTGGCCCAACAGAGGGTATAAACTCAGGCACTCTCAGCATCTTCTGTTCTTCTTTCCTCTCTTTGGTTCTTCTTCCAACACCTTGAAGCATGTGATCACCTTTTCTACTCAGGAACTCAAGCCATGTGATTCCTGTCCACCATTAAACAATCTTTCCAAGCAGTCTCCATGTTTCCAGTGTCTTTTTCCCCACTTGGAACTGAACCCAGAAGGATATTTCTTCCAACACTACAAAGCAGGAAATAAAGGACAAGATAGAGGGGGGCGGGTGGCTGGGGCCAAATGATCGTCGGAGCTACCGGTTCTCCCGAACTGGTCCGAACCGGCTGAATTCCATCTCTGATCATGTGTGATTCAACACACAAGGAATTTGCCTCTGTTGCATAAGGTCTCAATATACACACAAACAATAAAATGATACAATTATAAGATACCAATAGGAGAAGGTAGTAGGAAAGATGAAAAAGATAACAGTAATACAGCCAGTAATACAGTATTATAGTATACAGTAATATATTATTACAGATAATAGTAATGCAATAGAACAGTAGAGTAAAATTCACTTATGACAATTGGTAGTTTCTTTTCAAATGGCCATATAGTCATTACATATAAGTTTATAAATGTAACTACCCAAATTCTGGTCAGTCAGATTATACAATCTTCATACTCATCTTTTTAGGATGTATATAATTCTCATAGGCTTCCCTTGTAAAGCATCCCCATAGCAGCCCCTTTTAAGATTCTCCAGCCAGGCCCTCACAGAGACTCAAGATTTATCCAAATGCCACCAAGTTTGTTTCCCATTTCTCCACTTTCAGAAATTGCAACTCCCGGCTGCCTAGCTTTTCAAATTTCTGGACAGCTGATTCTCAGCAATTGTTTAATATCTCCACTGCTGCTGCTTCCTTTTATCTAGGAAAGGCTGCTGCAATTCATTGGAGGAGCCGGCTTTTTTTCTCCCTTTATTTCAGCATGTGTACTTGAGAAAGCTTTCATTGTCAGCTGAAATACGTGCTGCTAATTGATGCTTATTATTTCTTATAATTGCTTTTCCTTTCTGAAATTTAAATAGCCTCCATTTCCTCCCCTAATGAGTGAGTCTAGCTCCATTCCTAATCTTACAGGGACATTCTGAGTTTTAAAACACAAAGTTTTCTGTACATAGTATATGGTTTCCATAAGGGTCTGCCTTATGGAAGATGTTAGATATTGACAGTTGGTAAGGTTTTCTGTCTGGTCCGGTGTTTGAGTGGGAAGAATACTCAAACGTGATTGGCTGAGCTCTATAAGGGCGCATTGTCAGAGAGGCTAGCTGCTGGATTGTACATAGCTGCCAAATAAAGAGCTGTTGTCTGAAGCCTGTTTCCATCTCCTCATTCTCCCAGCTTAACAGAAGAGGTTGAGATTTGAACCATTTGCAAACTGATAGCGAAGGTAAGTGAATACCACCCCTGGTCCAGGTACTCCAACACCTAACATGATCCTTGTTGAACTGGGTGACAACAAACCTGGTATGAATTTCTGTAAATTACATCTCGCCATATTGTTTACAGGAGAGACACGCTGCTTCGTCTGACTCCTCTGATGAGACCTGTCCAGTATGGTTGAACCTTTGACATAGTTCTCATCTTCATCAGAGCACACAAGACCCACAACCACATCAAGGTAGTGCCTCACTGAGGGCTTATTATTATTAATCTGTTTATTTATTTGTTTATTTAAATTTACAGGTAATTTTGACTTACAACCATTGGTGTAGTGACTGCTCAAAGTTACAACAGCACTGAAAATTGTGACTAATGACCATTTTTCATACTTACAACTGTTGCAGCATCTTCTCCATAGTCACAAGAACAGAAAATTCAGACATTTGGCTTGTATTTATGATGGTTGTTGTGTCCTGGGGTCAAGCGATTGCCTTTTGTGATCTTCTGACAATTGAAGTTAATGGGGAAGCCAGATTCACTTAAGAACCATGTTACTAACTCAACAACTGCAATGATTCACTTAACAAATGTGGCAAGAAAGTTATAACCCATGGGTTAAAACTCACTTAACAAATATCTCACTCAGCAGCAGAAATGTTTGGCTCACTTGTGGTCATAAGTAGAGGACTGCCTGCATTCGTCACCCAATTCCAGGAGACTTTAACAAACTGAAGCATAAGTTGACCTAAATACACATCCCAAAGGATAGGATTTCAGTTGCAAAATTGCACCCATTATCCCAGCTTCCCTCTCACTCACAATGACACTTCCGGACTTGCTTTTAGCTATCAAGAACCTGAGACACACAGATGGCGCCCCCCACCCCGCTCCTTTTATAGGGCCAAGAGAAATCTTATTGGTCCTTTTCTATCACCTGAGATAGATAGATAGATAGATAGATAGATAGATAGATAGATAGATAGATAGATAGATAGATAGATAGATAGATAGATAGATAGATAGATAGATAGATAGATAGGCAGGCAGGCAGGCAGGCAGGCAGGCAGGCAGGCTGGCTGGCTGGCTGGCTGGCTGGCTGGCTGGCTGACTGGCTGACTTCTGCAAGTTTTCCACCAGGTGATACTGATTTTATTTGTTTCTAGATGATTCCTAAGGGAATGAAGTTGATGCTAATTTTCTGCCAATTGATTCTCCTGCTTCCACGACAGTCACCTTCTCTTTTTTCCGTGGTGTTGCATGGTTTCTCCACTATTACCATCACCTCAGGTTTTCTTTTTTTCCAGTTTTAATGACCTTACATGAATTTAATCTGAACATCAGGCAGGGGAACATCTCCGACAACAGCACCTTCTAATTAAACGAATTATTAACGTGGCAAAGCCCATCCTGAAGAAAACCAACTGTGTTTGCTTAATTAAAAAAGAAGAAGAAGAAGAAGAAACATACTAAATAATTAAGGTTGTTTATACTATTCCATACGGGCCACTCTGCCACTCAGATTAACACTCCGCTGACTTGAAAGCATGAATTGTTCTTTCAAAATAAACAGAGGATGACATTCCTGCCATGTTCATAAGGTCCACAGAAACCATTTTCCCCGTCAACTTTGCCAATTTTCTCTTTGAACTGGAAGAAATATTCCAAGACTGATCTGTTGAACCTTTCTTCTCTAGCCCACCAGCTAAAATTAGTTTATGCTCCATTTATCTCCGACTTGCCTGCTGCAACTTTTTCTACTTTGATCTGCTCTCATTATATCTCAATCCTCTTGCTTATGCCACAGAATGGCACAAAAAAAAAATTTTTTTAAACTTCTTTGGGCCATGCAGCTTCTCTCTTCACGAGCTTCTCATGCAATCCTGAATCAAGACCATGAGCTTGTCCCTCATTCCTCTGGGTTACCAGCCTTTGATCTTTCAAATATACCTCCTCAAAGAGCCCAAATCACCTTGTCACAGCCTGAAGGCCATAAAGCTTGCGCTTGGCCACAGTGGGGAATGAATGCTAGATGCGATTGCTGTTTGGTTTCTTCCAGTACTGCTGTTCTTCTGATCTATATTAGTGTAATTGACTAATTAATTTTTATTTTAAAAAACAAAACAAAACCAGAGATTCACAACCTTTGCCTTGCTCCCAAGAACAGAAAATTCAGACATTTGGCTTGTATTTATGATGGTTGTTGTGTCCTGAGGTCAAGCGATTGCCTTTTGTGATCTTCTGACAATTGAAGTTAATGGGGAAGCCAGATTCACTTAAGAACCATGTTACTAACTCAACAACTGCAATGATTCACTTAACAAATGTGGCAAGAAAGTTATAACCCATGGGTTAAAACTCACTTAACAAATATCTCACTCAGCAGCAGAAATGTTTGGCTCACTTGTGGTCATAAGTAGAGGACTGCCTGCATTCGTCACCAATTCCAGGAGACTTTAACAAACTGAAGCATAAGTTGACCTAAATACACATCCCAAAGGATAGGATTTCAGTTGCAAAATTGCACCCATTATCCGAGCTTACCTCTCACTCACAATGACACTTCCGGACTTGCTTTTAGCTATCAAGAACCTGAGACACACAGATGGCGCCCCCCACCCCGCTCCTTTTATAGGGCCAAGAGAAATCTTATTGGTCCTTTTCTATCACCTGAGATAGATAGATAGATAGATAGATAGATAGATAGATAGATAGATAGATAGATAGATAGATAGATAGATAGATAGATAGATAGATAGATAGATAGGCAGGCAGGCAGGCAGGCAGGCAGGCAGGCTGGCTGGCTGGCTGGCTGGCTGGCTGGCTGACTGGCTGACTTCTGCAAGTTTTCCACCAGGTGATACTGATTTTATTTGTTTCTAGATGATTCCTAAGGGAATGAAGTTGATGCTAATTTTCTGCCAATTGATTCTCCTGCTTCCACGACAGTCACCTTCTCTTTTTTCCGTGGTGTTGCATGGTTTCTCCACTATTACCATCACCTCAGGTTTTCTTTTTTTCCAGTTTTAATGACCTTACATGAATTTAATCTGAACATCAGGCAGGGGAACATCTCCGACAACAGCACCTTCTAATTAACCGAATTATTAACGTGGCAAAGCCCATGCTGAAGAAAACCAACTGTGTTTGCTTAATTAAAAAAGAAGAAGAAGAAACATACTAAATAATTAAGGTTGTTTATACTATTCCATACGGGCCACTCTGCCACTCAGATTAACACTCCGCTGACTTGAAAGCATGAATTGTTCTTTCAAAATAAACAGAGGATGACATTCCTGCCATGTTCATAAGGTCCACAGAAACCATTTTCCCCATCAACTTTGCCAATTTTCTCTTTGAACTGGAAGAAATATTCCAAGACTGATCTGTTGAACCTTTCTTCTCTAGCCCACCAGCTAAAATTAGTTTATGCTCCATTTATCTCCGACTTGCCTGCTGCAACTTTTTCTACTTTGATCTGCTCTCATTATATCTCAATCCTCTTGCTTATGCCACAGAATGGCACAAAAAAATTTTTTTTTAAACTTCTTTGGGCCATGCAGCTTCTCTCTTCACGAGCTTCTCATGCAATCCTGAATCAAGACCATGAGCTTGTCCCTCATTCCTCTGGGTTACCAGCCTTTGATCTTTCAAATATACCTCCTCAAAGAGCCCAAATCACCTTGTCACAGCCTGAAGGCCATAAAGCTTGCGCTTGGCCACAGTGGGGAATGAATGCTAGATGCGATTGCTGTTTGGTTTCTTCCAGTACTGCTGTTCTTCTGATCTATATTAGTGTAATTGACTAATTAATTTTTATTTTAAAAAACAAAACAAAACCAGAGATTCACAACCTTTGCCTTGCTCCCAAGAACATTTCCTTATTCAAATGTAGGGCTATGCATTTATCCTGGTTGAAATCCATACCGCTGGATTCTGCCCAATAGTACAGCTTGTCAAGATTCCCATGGATTTGGTACTGCCTCTAAGGTGTTTGTGTCATCTGCAAAACTGCAAATTGGATAAACATATGTTTCTATCTCATCATCCAAGACATTTATAAATATGTTAACTTAATAAAGGAGCTAGAATGGAGCCCAAGGTACACTGCTGAACAGTTCAATACAGCTTGATGCAGAGTGACTTATGTATATTTGTTGAATATGATTGTTTAACCAGCTGTCTATTAATCCAATGGTGCCATAACCCCACGCATAATTTGCTCTTTTGTCATCTTCACTACCCTATTCAATAGCTGGGTTCGCAGAAGATGCTAAACAGAGGTGGGTTTCAGCAGGTTCTGACCAGTTCTGGAGAACTGGTAGCGGAAATTTTGAGTAGTTCGGAGAACCAGTAGTAAAAATTCTGACTGGCCCCGCCCCCATCTATTCTCTGCCTCCCAAGTCCCAGCTGATTGGGAGGAAATGGGGATTTTGCAGTAACTTTCCCCTTGAGTGGGGAGGGTATGGAGATTTTACAGTATCCTTCCCCTGCCATGCCCACCAAGCCATGCCACGCCCACCAAGCCACACCACAGAACGGGTAGTAAAAAAATTTGAAACCCACCATTGGTGATAACCTCTAAATGCCTAGCCAACTGAGTTTAATTAATTTAAGTTAAATTTAGGTGGGGAAAACAAGAGCTATGTATGATTTGATTTAAAACATGGTCATAAAGGCTACCTTATCTAGCAATGGAATGATGTATAATGACCAGGGATAAGGATTAGCATGGAATATGGATTAAACTACATGATTCCAAATTAGGAAAGGACTGTGCTAAAGTTGTACATTGTCACCTTATTCATTTAACTCATGTGCAGGATGAGTTAATGCTAGATTCATGAGAAATGCTAGTCTCAAAGAAACAGAAAGCATTATTAAAATTGCCAGAAGAAACCTCAGCAACATTCCAATGCTAGAAGGGAGGAAATCTTAAGGAAACTCTTGCTGAAGATGAAAAAAATAGTGCATAAAAGCTGGTTTACTACTGTGTCATTACAAAAAAATAACAAGAGATCATGTCAATATATAAAAGGTGAAGAAGTTGAAGCAGGAACAAACTATGGTCAAACATCCTATGGTCAAGTATAAGTTTAGCCATGAGAGAAAGAGATAACTGCTGCTTAGGAGAAGGACTGTGGCAGATCTAGACAAACTATTAAAGGTCAGAACTGCACACTTTAACAACCTATAGCTGTTTGAGTTGTACCAAATACTGTAGTTGTGAAAGCCAGATCATCAGAAAAATAGATGCTTTCCAATAATGGTGGTGCTAGCGAAAGCTGTTGCTGGCTTGCATGAACTGATGGCATCCTTTAAGGGTTTTATCCAGGTGGATCAACAAGCTGATTTAGCCTTTTCCACTTTAAAACTACTGTGTGACTCAGAAAGAGCAACAGAAGATTTTGGGAATTGCAGGGAAGGATTCAGGACTTTCCAAAAAGAAAGAAAAACTGTTTTTCTGGGATGTAACAACATCTCCTGTTTTGGGCCGAGGGTTGGAGTAGAACAGGGGTCCCCGAACCCACTGCCAGGCCGCATCCCATTCAGAACCAGGCCCCATAAGTGGTAGGGGAGCTTGAATGTTAACACAGTTCTACTAGCGAAAGCAGCAGACGCCCATGCTCTCAGTCCTACTTGTGAATGGTGGGCACTTGCATTCTCAGCCCCATGTGTGTGAATGGCAGGTGCTTGCGCTCACAGCCCCACTTACACAAATGGTGGGCACTTGTGCTCATACCCCCACTTGTGTAAGTGGCGGGCACTTGCATTTTCAGCCCCACTCTTGTGAGTGGCAGACACTTGCGTTCTCAACCTCACTTGTGTGAGTGGTGGGCGCTTGCATTCTCAGCCCTACTCATGCCTGTTGCTCACACAAAACCATCCCCTCTTTCCCACCCCCCACCCCTAGAAAGGCTGGGGATCTCTGGAGTAGAAGACTTCCAAGGTCCCTTCCAGTCTTGTGTTTCTATAATGCTATGAATATCTTGGAGTGCAAGAAATCATTCAATACTAAGAAAAATAAAAGCAAGTTCTTTATCTGAAGTGCTGATAAAATTTGGGCATATGATGAGAGAGAAGAGACCACCATGCCTGGAGGGGGGAGAGGCTGAGAGAAGACACAGTGGCTAAATATTATTACAGATGACTGTAGCATGAATTTACAAGAATTCAAAGAAGGAATTACTGACAGATAATTGCCACCAAGTGATGTCCATCTGGTCATGAAGAATCAGAAGGGACTAGATGACAAAACAACAATAAAAATAAAATGCAGCTAATGATTTCCCCCTTCTGCCACATTAAAATTTAAAATTATAGTTTGGTATAAATTATAGTTTGGTATACTAATCTAGAAACTTGGAAATAGTAAGTCCTCAACCCATTAGGGGATGGTGCTATCATTAGAATGCAGTACAGGTGGTCCTAGACCACAATTGAGCCCAAAATTTACGTTGCTAAATGAGATATTTGCACAGTGAATTTTGCCCCATTTTACCAGCTTTCTTGACACAGTTGTTAAATGAATCACTGCAGTTGTTAAGTTACTAACACCTTTGTTAGGTGAATCTGGCTTCCTCGTTGACTTTGTTTGTCAGAAGGTCACAAAAGTTGATCACATGACCCCGGGACACTGCAACCATCATAAATATGAACTGGTTGCCAAGCATCCAAATTTTGAACTCATGACTATGGGGATGCTGCAAAGGTTGTAAGTGTGCAAAATGGTCATTAGTCACTTTTTTCCATGCTGTTGTAACTTTGAATGGTCACTAAATGAACTGTTGTAAATTGAGGATTACTTGTATTGCAAGCTAACTCTGCCGACTGCCAGTAGTTCGATTCTGACCAGCTCAAGGCTGACTCACCCTTCCATCCCTCCAAGGTCAGTAAACTGAGGATCCAAATTGTTGGAGGCAGTCTGTTGACATTTGGAAACCACTCAGAGAGTGCTGTAAAGCACTATGGAGCGGTATATAATTCTAAGTGCTTTTGCAAGTGCTAAGTGCTATTTTAGGCATGAAAGTCAGCTGGGTGACTTTGGGCGAGTCTCTCTCTCTCTCTCTCTCTCTCTCTCTCTCTCTCTCTCTCTCTCTCCCTCCCTCCCTCCCTCCCTCCCTCCCTCCCTCTCCCCAACCTATCTCACAGAGTTGTTGTGGGACGATTATTACTTGCCACCTTGAATTATTTATAAAAAAATGATAAAAAGGGAGATTCAAAAAGAATCTTTAAAAATTGCAAAGATGACTAATCAGAATCAGTGTTGGCATAGGCATGATCAACGGTGGGATTAAGCCGGTTCTATCCGACTCGGGAGAACCAGTAGTGGCAACTGCGGGAGGCTCTGCCCGCCCACCCGGATGTAATGTGAGAATAATGCTCATGCACGGAAGGCTTACATTTGCGAAATGGTCAGGAAGGTAAGTGAATCCCACCTCTGGGCATGATCTATGTATGTGTGTGTTTATGTGTATACTGTACACACATTCCAATGTTCCAATGGATGGAACTAATCAAGGAGGAGAAGCAACCTAGAATTTAGGAGAAAATTTCTAACAGTGAGGACAATTAACCAATGGAACAGCTTGCCTTCAGATGTTGTGGGTGCTTCATTGTGGGTGGAGGTTTTTAAGAAGAGACTGGACTGTCACTTGTCTGAAATGGTATAGGATCTCCTACTTGAACAGGGGGATGGACTAGAAGACCTTCAATGTCCCTTCTAGCTCTAGTCTGATTCACTTGATTCACCTAGGCTCAGCTTTAACCACAACAATACAAGAGCACACAATATATATAAACTTAAAGTAAACCACTCCAAACTCAATTGCAGAAAATACAACTTCAGCAGCAGAGTGGTCAATGCCTGGAATACACTATCTGACTCAAACCCCCACAACTTTAACCTTAGACTGTCTACTGTTGACCTCACCCCATTCCTAAGAGGTCTGTAAGGGGCATGCATAAGTGCACCAACGTACCTACCATCCCTGTCCTAGTCCCCATTTATTTGTATCCATTTCATGAATTCATAATCATGTTTATACTTACATCTGTTATCTTATACATGCTTGACGAATGAATGAATGAATGAATGAGACAAAAGAACCTATTTTTTAAAGAGGTCCAGAGGAAAATTGAAACTAGAGATCCACCATCTCTAGTGGGCCGTAATAGCTCAGGCTGTTAGTAGCCTGTTATTAGAACACAGTAGCTTGCAATTACTGCAGGTTCAAGCCCGGCCCGAGGTTGACTCAGCCTTCCATCCTTTATAAGGTAGGTAAAATGAGGAGCCAGATTGTTGGAGGGGCAATAAGTTGACTTTGTAAATATACAAATAGAATGAGACTATTGCCTTATACACTGTAAGCCGCCCTGAGTCTTCGGAGAAGGGCGGGATATAAATGTAAATAAATAAATTAAAAAAAAACCATCACTCTGCGCCAAAGACAGGGGTTTTCCACAGAGTACGATTAAGAAAAGAACTCAAGATGTTGGCCACAACAATGTGATCAAAGCTCTACCTGTGTTTCACATGCATCACATGGTGTTTTTTTTTAAAAAAATGGAGAGAATCACACTCTTGGGGCACGATCTTGACTATTATTTTTTTACCATGCTCTGTGGACATCCCTGGGGGAAGAATAAGAGAGAGAAAAAGATTGTGTTTCAAATGCTTATCAGGGGAATGAAAAAGGGGGAGTCAGTTCCAGTGCTGACCAAACTCCCCTTGGGCAAAAACACTCCGATTCATCCACAGATATGAAGAACTGCAGTTTTTCCAGCTCAGTGGCCTATCCCTGCAAAAAGGAGAAAATGCTGATTAAAGAGCACTAAAACATGATAGGAAAAATTCATAATGAACCATTGCTGATTCACCTAGAAGCAGCCAGTTCATCCAATCTTTATTTTATTTTATTTTATTTTAAGATCCTGAAGGCCCAGATGGGGAACTTTTGGTTTCTGGAGGCTAAAACATATGAAGAACCTAGGAATTGGGTATATCTAGTTTAATGAAAAGAAGGATTAGGGGTGACATAGCAAACAGTGTTTCAATATTTGAGGAGCTGCCACAAGGAAGAGGGGGTCAATCTATTCTCCAAAGCACCTGAAGGCAGGACAAGAAGCAATGGATGGAAACTAATCAAGGAGAGAAGCAACCTAGAACTAAGGAGAAATGTAAATCTCCATATTCGATCGATGCCGAGCCGATCCATTGCATGTGCTGTGACCTATTTGTATTGGACATGACAATTTGTCAAGGCTCAGTACAGTGTGGCGAGACGCGATTATGAGATACACAGGAGAATTGTTTTGAGAGAGTGTACTGCATGCAAGAGTGCGCCATGCACAAGAGTGCACCGCACGCAAGTGGCTTTGTTTACTTCTTACCGAAACATGACACGGCACACATGCACACATTAGACTCACTTCTTTCTCAGTGAATATTCAATCATACACAGGTGAGCACAATAATTCACATTTTATTAATTCATTATCTATTTCATAATTTCCAAAAATGTATAATTTTATTTACAAGTTTATTTATTCAATGGAAAAGTACTCATTTAAATAATAATTAATAGGCATGTAAGCATAATTACAATATAAAATGTTATTGTTACAAATGTTTTTATTATGCATTTATCATATTATAGTGTATTCTGTATTATTGTTGCAATGAATAAAATGTTTTTTTTTATTTACTATTTTTTTTTCTTCAATTTATTTGTGTCTTCCTTCTCATTGTAAAAAAGTTGGTCACCTTAATTTACATCACACAGATAGTACTTAAAACCAAGGACTATGACTCAGCAACTACAGCCAGCCAATCACACAACCTGAAATCAGACCAGGACAGACCAGAAAGATATTTAAAGGCCAGTGCTCCCCAAACAAGCACAATTCAAAGCGCACTGAAGATGTCTCCTCGAATGGGGACGAAACGTTTGCAACCAAATCGCCAAGATCAGAGCTCAAACCAACAACATAACGCTATAGGGTTTCCTGCTTGAGCAGGGGAATGGACTAGAAGACCTCCAAGGTCCTTCTAACTCTATTATTCTGTCCATGCTCCATCTGTAACAGAGATGTAGCATGGAAACTTATCTTCCTGTTCTGCTTATGAACTTCCTTCAGGCAGCAGATCAAACCTGTGGAAAATTGGAAGCAGCATCAGCTGGGCTTTGCTCTTAACTTAGATGGCTTTTCTTAATACTTGCTTATGCTAGCTCCCTTCCAAATAAGCTATCACAACTACATAAGCATTTCTGGAAATCGGTCGATGCTTTGAAGTTGATTTTTTTTTTAAGTACACAGTGCTATCATTTCTCTTCTTGCTCCCTTTTGGCACAAAATATAAAACATGAAAAATAGTATTAGTTTATCACAGACGGTGGTGCACAGTAGATGCAACCTGGACTGCATCAGGGTGTTTTTTTTCCAGGAAATGTGAGGCATAACAAGGTTATGTTATTTATAAAATCAAGAACATTCAAAATATATTTCCAGCTATAACTCAGGAGGAGGGAAAAATCGTTCACAGTGAACAATCTGCAGTGCAGTGAAGACAAACAAATGAAATCCTTATTTGTCCACGTCCAACCTGGAACGTCCAGAATTGATACACACTGTGCTAACCTCAATAAGATGAAGTGTGTGTTGTGACTACTCTTCAGCATCACCTATTGAGGTTGGCTAGTGGATAACAAACTAAGGATATTTCTGCTTTGCTGCTATTTTCAATTCCCAAACTCTCAGAATCGGTTGGAAAGTGATCCATATTTGTTTTCACTTCTACTAACTTGGAAACACTGAAATCAAACTGCAAACATTTTTGCCTAAAGGTCTTGCAGCAAGAAAATTCTTCATGTACAGAAGGGAAAGAAATGAACAAGAAAAATAATAATAATACCCTGGTGCTTTGATAGGGCTGGTCAAGGGCAGGAGGAGGAGGAGGAGGAGGAGGAGGAGGAGGAGGAGGAGGAGGAGGAGGAGGAGGAGGAGGAGGAGGAGGAGGAGGAGGAGGAGAAGAAGGAGAAGAAGAAGAAGAAGAAGAAGAAGAAGAAGAAGAAGAAGAAGAAGAAGAAGAAAGAAAGAAAGAAAGAAAGAAAGAAAGAAAGAAAGAAAGAAAGAAAGAAAGAAAGAAAGAAAGAAAGAAAGAAACTAACTGATGTGGGTCTTGTCAGTTTCAAGACCTGACCATCATCTCTAGAAAGCTCAGGAGGATCTGCAAGGCCCTTAAACTAGTCTTTTTCTTACAGAACCCAAAACTTGAAGAAAGTACAAAGTAATTGAAACAGAGAAAGTAAACCTAAAAAACACAACGGAAATTAATGTTTTTCCTCCCTGTCTTTTGGACATGACCAGGGTCAGACCCAGTTCATCTCTTTGCCTAGTCCTCATCTCTTTATCTAATCCAAGGGTATCAAACACACATTGTCACAGTGGTGTCACATGACGTGTCATGACTTTTTTTTCCCCTTCACTAAATTGGGCATGGGCGTGCCAGCGCATAATGCATCCAGCCCTCATGTGACGCATCCAGCCAGTTTGACAGCCCTGGTCTAATCCTATCAAATCCAAATTAACACTCCCTATTTCCAAACAAAGCCTCCTGCAATCCCAACTAAACTAAAAAAAAACCTCTCCTCACCAGCTCATGGTAAAGACCCAGGACAACCCTCACAAAGAAATTGTAACTTAGAGAACCCGACCTTCCATCCTCAATCAAGCATATACTCCCCAATTATCTTAACATTCCATCTCCTTAACAATGGATTCCCCAGTTCTGCTGCCCTCCCCACAAAAAAGTCCCATTTTGCCTAGTAATAGATTGTTGTTAGATCCCCTGTTAGACAATGATGACTTGCCTAGCTTCCCAAAATGGTCAGCCAAGCAGATCCCTATGGTTTCCTGCATTTAGCCTTCAACTTCTATAAAAAAAAAAATCTTTGCTTTTCCGAAGTTTGAGATCCCTTCTTCTTGTAAAACAGGCCTCTGAGGAAATAATCATAGACCACTTCAGTTTTGTGCTTCAAACTGAAACCACGACACAAGAAATTCCTCCTCCAGTGCGGTAATGAAATCACAATATTTAGCTTTGCCATGCAGATAGTCCTTATTTAGTGACTTCCTTGTACAGCAACCATTTACAGTTACAACAGCAATGAAAAAAAACTGTACAACCAATTCTCCATATGTACAACCTTCGTGGGTCTGCAAAGCAGAGCAAAGCTGAAGTAAGATCATGGGAACAGTCGTGCTTTGCTTAACAGCCAGTTCAAATTGTGCTCACTAAACAAGGATATCTGTAATTTCAAAAGTACTATAAGAGAACTGGAAATAAAGCACCACCATTTACTGATAGTGGGAATTGGAGAACCGGTAGCAGAAATTTTGAGTAGTTAGGAGAACCAGAAGTAAAAATTCTGACTGGCCCTGCCCCCATCTATTCTCTGCCTCCCAAGTCCCAGCTGATCAGGAGGAAATGGGAATTTTGCAGTATCCTTCCCCTGGATTGGGGAGGGAATGGAGATTTTACAGATTTTTACAGTATAAGATGGCTTATTGTGGGTCTTTTCTTACAATTAAACTACTTGAAACAGGAATACTGAGGAGCAGAGCTGCTTTTTAATGAGGCAAATCCTCTTACAAGAAAGTGCCTTCAGATAAGTCAAGACCAATGGTGGGTCTTGCCAGTTCTGTCCGGATCGTGCAAATCGGTAGCGGCAACTGCAGGAGGCTCCGCCCACCCACCCGGACGTAATGCGTGACTACTGCGCATGCTCACATTTGTGAACCAGTAGGGAAGGTAAGTGAATCCCACCTTTGGTCAAGATCATTTTGTCACTCACGCTCTGGTTACATCTAGGTTGGATTACTGCAATGCTCTCTACATGGGGCTGCCCTTGAGGTGCACCCGGAGGCGACAGTTAGTCCAGAATGCGGCTGCGCGAGTGGTAACGGGAGCCGCTCGTGGCTCCCACGTAACACCACTACTCCGTAGCCTGCACTGGCTTCCTGTGGTTTTCCGGGTGCGCTTCAAGATTTTGGTCACCACCTTTAAAGCGCTCCATGGCTTAGGACCCGGGTACGCCTGCTGTTACCTTATGCCTCCCATCGACCCATACGCTCTCACAGAGAGGGTCTCCTCAGGGTGCCGTCCGCCAAACAGTGTCGGCTGGCGGCCCCCAGGAGCAGGGCCTTCTCTGTGGGGGCACCGACGCTCTGGAACGAACTTCCCCCTGGCTTACGTCAAGTGCCTGATCTTCGGACCTTCCGTCATGAGCTCAAAACACACCTATTTATTCAAGCGGGACTGGCATAATAGTGTTAAATTTTAATTCGGGGTTTTATTAATATTTTTAAAATTTTAGAACTAAATTTTAATTATTAGCCTTTTTGTAATTTGCTAGGTTTTAAATATTTTAAATTTGTATATATTTCATGTTTTATCTTGGCTGTACACCGCCCTGAGTCCTTCGGGAGAAGGGCGGTATAAAAATTTAATAAAATAAATAAATAATAAATAAATAAATAAATAATCAAAGAGGAATTAGCAACCGAAGAGCAAATAAGCTAAGATAAAAATCCAAGTTTGAAATAAAGCCTGATATTCAATTCATGTCAGATCAAAAGTGGAAGAAGGTAGGAAGATTCAGAATCAAGCCAAACATCGGGAACAAAGGACAAAAGACAAAGGAATATGCCAGAGTGTATTTGCTTGAGAAAGGTTTAACTGGAACGTCTATGGAGATTCTCAGTCATCCAGGTCGTGGTTGTCCCAAAGGTGCTTTTTCAAGAGGCAACTGGGCTTTCTTTCTTTCTTCTTTGAAGATGTGAAATGTCTTCAAAGAAAAAACAAAAAACTCCAATTGCTTCTTGAAAAAGTACCTTTGGGTTTAACTGAAACTTCTTCTTCTGCCCTTGACCACCCCTATCAAAGCACCAGGGTATTATTATTCAGGAAGCACCAAGGAGCCCTCATTCCAACTCTGAGCTACAAAGATTCTCCTTCGTTAGAAACCCATCTGCAAGTCTTCATTTTCAGAAGATTCACTGACTTATCTGAATAGGAAGGGTCAGTCCAGAATCTGACGAACTGCTGGCAGACATTGCAGTGTGTCATTTTTAAAGATTTCTAGTTCATATTTCAGCAGCCACTGACACTGCTATTACAAATGACCGACGTTCAGCTAGGAACGGGTAATACAGTGAATGTCAGGCGCAAGACAAGAAATCAGGAAGCAAAGTGGTTCAAATGAATGCAGGTTTATTACGTGCTAATACTCTCTTCAGGAATCTGAACTACTAACAGTCAAAGCAAATTGGTGATAGTAGATAGGAGTCAATGGAATTCAATGTGGGCTGGACTTAGATCTCTTGTGGGCATGAAGAGACTCGAGACTAATGACACACTTGAACCCACCCTCGGACTCAGCCTGGCCATCTCCTACAATGAAGTGAAATTGTAAGCTGGCTCTATAAGACTTTTTACTCTGATTCTTGGACCAATGTGATTATAAACACATCATTGCAATTCAATCACTGTATATTTGCTTCTTGATAGCAATTATCTGACTCAATCTGTTGATTGACAAATATCATGGAAAAATAATATAACAGTTGGGTTACCCCACTTAACCTATGAAGAGCTGGGTTCTTAGAGCATGCTTAATCAAGTCAGTTAAAGCTTAAGACTGAGTTGGTACAACATGCAAATGTCCATGGAGATTCTCAGTCATCTCAGTCAGTCTTTCTGGTTTTATAGGTTTTTCTCTGAAGACGTTTTGCTTCTCATCCAAGAAGCTTCTTCAGCTCATCTTGGATGAGAAGGAAAACGTCTTCAAAGAAAAACCAGAAACTCGAGTTGCCTCTTGAAAAAGCAGCTTTGGTACAACATGCAAACTTTGATCATTTTTCCTTGCATTGGTGTGAGTGATATTCGACATGCTATATGGAAGAAGATTCAATATATTATCGTTCAGCGAACATGGGTTGATTCTGTAACTAGGTTAAACATGTTTCATGCACCAAGCTGTCATGTAACAATGCACAGCAGGGATATTTTTGACAGCATGTTATTAGCACTGTCACAAATGATGACATGTTAGTTGTAACTAATCATAAAATAGTCATTTACAGTAAGACTGAGCCACCATCTCTTCTTGTTCATTTCCCCAAATTCTCCCTATCAGTTCTTATTTTTCTCAGTTGTTCTTTCTGGGCAAATGATATACTTTCCAAATTGAGCTTGGGACTGTGGCTATTACCTTATTTTTTTCTCTCTCAGCATTTATTTTTATTTATTTATTCAGTTTCTATAGCTGCCCTTTTCAATCTACCAGTATGACTAAGAGTGGCTTACAATTCCAAAATTATAAAAACAATTTAAAACAAGAATGCTAGCGTTTATGTCGGATGCCAAGGCATTGTTGGAAATACAGATTATATTTCAGGGCGGTGTCAGGAAGGGCAACCGGCCAGTAAACACTCTGCTAGCTTTATTCAGTTGCACAGACTTCACCCTGCAAGGGATTATGGGGTCATTAAGCGATGATGATGGTGATTTCAGGGCTTTGCTTTCCAGCATACCGATGGCCCATTCATTTTTTTTAATAGAAATTATATAAAACCTAAAAAGCATGAAATCAAATGGAACCAGGAGATGGATTTGTGGTTGAGCACCACATTGGTTTCCCAAAGTATATAAATCCATTATCTTTCCATATATCAATGCTATCAAATGATAAGTATAGAGTGTGTGCTATCTATCGGTTATCAAATAAAAGTCTACATTTCACACTATGTCAAATAAGAATAATCCTTACCTATTGATAACACTTAGAAATACACTTTTATAGCAATATAAAAATAATTTGGGGGGAAATACTAAACATTTGGAAAGATTTGCTCATTATCAGTTTATAAAATATCATAGATACGAAATGTCAGGCGCCTTAGCTAAGCTCAAACTTGGCTAAAGACTCCAAGAAGCACAACAAAGAGCGACTTGAATTTTAAAGTTATTATAACTTCTGAATTGAAGCCCTTGATAGCTTCTTAGAGTTCAGGTTAATCCTTCTGGATTCATACTCAGTGCTTTCACTTCTTATCTTTTCCATAGAGCAATGGTAAACTCATCTTACAGTGCCCTCAATCATTTCTAAGTGACAGCAGCCTGTTTACATGTTGTGCATTCGTGTTCTACAAAACTTTAGTTTCTAGAGTTTCTAACTTAAACTTAAAAGCAAAACTGATAAGCATCCTTCAGAAGATTTAGACTACAATCCCTATCACCCCAGCCATCAGGGATGATGGGACTTGCAGTTCAACAACTGGTATATATCAGGGTTTGGAAGTTTTCAATAAACATATAGACAGACTTCCTTAAATCTTTAAATTTGATTAAATGACCAGTAACAAATGCAAACCAGATTAAATAAATGTTAAATGTATTTTTTCTAATGTTATTGCTTTTTTTTTTACATTCAGGTTTCAACCAAATTTAATCAAAATTAAAATTATCAGGAATTTTTCAAATGTTTCAGGGATTTATTATTTTGATTTATATACTGCCCTTCTCCCGAAGAACTCAGGGATGGGAAGACGTAGATTCTAAACCTGTAAGCATGTGGAAAGTTCCTTTCTCTTCTTATTGAAAAACTATAATTAAGTCCATCTTAACATCTGGGAAATTTTAGATCAGAGAACTTAGTTAATAATAATAATAATTATTATTATTATTATTATTATTATTATTATTATTATTATTATTTAATTTTTATACCGCCCTTCTCCCGAAGGACTCAGTTTACAAGCAAGCTTCAACCCCCAGCATTTCTCCTATAGCAGGGGTCTGCAAATTTGGCTCTTTTAAGACTAGTGGACTTCAACTCCCAGAGTTCCTCAGCCAGCTGGCTGAGGAACTCTGGGAGTTGAAGTCCACAAGTCTTAAAAGAGCCAAGTTTGCAGACCCCTGTCCTATAGCAATAAACTACCACATTTTTGTAACATCCATTTCAAGAGCCAGATATTTGCACCATTACAGGTAGTCCTTAATTTATGTCAATAATTGAAGTTGGCAATTATGGTCATAAGTCATGAAGGTCGTAAAGTGGGTGATCATGTGATTAACCTGATTTATTTGTTTTGTAGTGGTCATTAAGTGAATATGGTAGTCAATAAGCAAATCCATTATGGCTGGAAATTGTAACTGCTAACTGCTGGTTTTCAATAAAAACATCAAAAATCACAGTCATGTGACTGTAGGATGCTGCAAACAGTCGTAAATGTTGGTCAAAATGTAGTCACGTACCCATGGAAAGTGGCCATTGGAACTTTGGAACCAGGTCTTAAATAACTTTTGCAGGGGTTGTCATAACTTCAAAGAGTTGCTAAGTAACCAGTCATAAGCCGAAGACTACCTGTACTCTGATTTTCTGGACACCACCTTAAAACGCTGGAACTGGTGGTCCTCCACAACATGTGAGAACTGGTTATTCGGCGCCAGTAATCAAATACCATTTGTTAGAACAATGGCACAAAGCTCACTGTAGAAACCTGAGCAATAGTGACCCAGTGGTTAGAATGCAGTATTGCAGCCTAACTCACTGCTCACTGCCAGGAGTTTGATCCTGACTGGCTTAAGGTTGACTCAGCCTTCCATCCTTCTGAGGTCAGTAAAACGAGGCCCTCAAATTGTTGGGGGCAATATTCTGACTCTGAAAACCGCTTAGAGAGGGATGTAAAGCACCACGAAGCAGTATAGAAGACTAAATGCTATTGCTATAATTAAAACTGAACCAATATGGATTTTCTTCTTTAAAAGAAAGCTACTTCAGTTCCATCATACAGCAAGCCTGACTGAAGGGCATTTTTTGGTGAATAAGACAAACTTTATGCGTGGATGTGTAAAGGTTTTAGAGGATTTTTTTTCCCTGAAAAAACTTAGCTCACAAGCAGAAAAGGTCTCCCCTTTTTTTTTATTAAAACTGATTATTCTCAGACAAGACTCAAAGCTTGTTTGTGTGCCCTCTCTTTCCAATTTCAAACCCGGTTGCTTTTCAAACGCATAACATGCATCAGAGAAGATGGGGAGAGAAAACACCACAAAAGCAGTTTTGTGTAAAATGAACAAGGAGAAAAGTGTTTACAGCCTCTGGATCCTTTGTACTGGCAGCTGCCATTCTTGAGGGCTAGAGAAAAGAAATGGAACCCAGCTGCCCACAGAGCAGTGTGATTGTTTAAAATCACCTTTTTTTTTCGCTCACATTCTTACCGGACTTCCCCAAATGACAGGGATATTTTGCTAGAGACAGAAGACAAATTTGCTTCACCAAAAAGCATCTCTTTGATGGGACCTCGACTTAAGGAAGCTATTCTTCCAGGTGCTATAAACTTGTAAATAATTTATGTGTCACCTTTTAAGGTGCCAAAAGAGACCCCCTTCCACTAGCCACCCAAACTTGCAATACGATTGAAGAATTCTAAATGCAAAATCAAATTACTAAGGGTGACAATATGAAAATAACCACTACAATTACAGAAATCCGATGTGCCAATTCTGTGCAAATGGCTGCTAGAATTTTGGCACTACAGATAGAGGAGGCTCAGGGGGTTTCAAAAGACAGATCTGTAACAGATTAACAGACTTAGAAGGGACCTTATAGGTCATCTAGTCCAACCCCCAGCCTAAGCAGGAGACCCTACACCATTTCTGACAAATGGCAGTGCAATCTTTTGTTGAAAGCCTCCAGTGATGAAACTCCCACATCTTCTGAAGGCAAGCTGTTCCATTGGTTGATTGTTCTGACTGTCAGAGAAGTTCCTCCTTATTTCCAGGTTGAATCTCTCCTTGCTCAGTTTCCATCCACTATTCCTTGTCTGGCCTTCAGGTGCTTTGGAAAATAGCTTGACCCCACTCCTCTGTGGCAGCCTCTCAAATATTGTAACACTGCTATCCTGTCTCCCCTGGTCCTTCTCTTCACTAGACTAGCCATGCCCAGTACCTGTAACCGTTCTTCATATGTTTTAGTCTCCAGTCACCTCATCATCCTGGTTGCTCTTCTCTGCACTTTTCTAGAATCTCGACGTCTTTTTTATAGTGTGGTGACCAAAACTGGATGCAGTACTCTAGATGTGGTCTTAGGCTTTATAGAGTCAAAAGGGGTTCAGGGGCCATTTGCAGCTGGAGAGGAAAGGGTCCCACACTTTACTCCCTTTAAGTACTTGACTGTATTCACAAAACATACTTAACCACGTCAATTTTTTTTAAATTATTTACATTTATATCCCGCCCTTCTCCGAAGACTCAGGGCGGCTTAAAGTGTGTAAGGCAATAGTCTCATTCTATTTGTATATTTACAAAGTCAACTTATTGCCCCCCCAACAATCTGGGTCCTCATTTTACCTACCTTATAAAGGATGGAAGGCTGAGTCAACCTTGGGCTAAAGAGCTAGAGACTGAATTTGCATCAGATGAGAAGCTTGGTTAGTATTCATCACTGCTAGGTTTTCTGTAGCCTGTAGCATGTTTCAATACACAGCAGGTACTGCACACTGAATGAAGGGAATGGTATGTTGATTTGAAAGGCAGTCACTGAATTAGACATTCTTACTTGCAGAGAAATAGCACGAAACATTTAAGGTAAAACTGAGTTCCTTGCATACTGGCCTAAATGTGCTAAGATTGACTGGTAACATTCTTACGTGAATGATGTGTCTCATCTTAGTATGATTAAGACGGGTAACTTTGCTTATAATTTTTCACTAAAAAGTGTTTGTGAAACCCACAATAATCCAAAGCCATGGTAGTCCTTGGAAGTCAATATCTGTTGTGCACCATTTAGAGTTAATTTCTGTTGTACACCACCTAGAGATGGGTGACTATATAAATTTGATTAATAAAATAAACATCTATGGGCTCATCTGGTGTTGATTATGCTGTATATGGAAGATTGTGGAATGTAAGAAGAGTAAATAATGACATTCTCGATGCTTTCTGAGCTTGGTTGTTTGCCTGCAAATGTGTCATCACCCAAGTATCTAACATCATCAGAGAGAGGGTAGGGTCTGCTACCAGTTTATATATAGTAACAGGGCATGTGTAGCACAGCCAACTCTGTCCTCCCTCACATTGATGATGTTACCTAGTTGGGTAATGAAATGTCTTCAAGCAAACAACCCAGCTCAGAAAGCACCAATAATTCCACAGTTCAACCATGAGCTACAAATATTTTCTTCTACTGGAACAAGTAAAGTCTGTGAATTGATGAATGACATGAAAGAAAGAAAAATGGATAAGTTGCCAAGGAAACAAGAATAAGGGAAAAATATAATAAATCTGAATGAAGATGGTTTGATCATGAGAAGTCAAGTTGATGAATACATGCAGAGAAATGAATGGGTATGTTTCCTTGTGAATCAAAGGGCTAAAATATATGACAAAAAAGCACGAATTGGTGTAATTTATGTTGTGGTGGATGTATGAATCCATTAGCTGATGAAAATTGTATACTATACTCTAGCGAATGCTGATAATGGAAATAGTACAGAAGAGTTTTGGGGAAATTATACCATATAACTGCCTTAATTAATCCATTCCAATAGGAAAAAACATTCAGTCAGGTGACATGAATGAATGGAGTTGGAGCCAGATGAAAGAGTCCTGAAAAGGGTGTTGGGCGATTTGGAGACCCAACAATGAACAAGAATGGCCACTCTGCAGTGAATATGTGTTTGAAAAATATATCTTTAAGATTTAAACATGAACCTATTCATACACATACACATGGTAGGAAATGAATATACATCTAAAAGCATGACTGATTTCATTGTTAGTGATGAAAGAGTCAGAGACTGAAGCTGGAGTTTCATAGGAAGATTCACCTCTTCCTTATGGCTATAAAAACACAATTACAAACATGTACTCATTATCAATGTAAGATGACCCTTGCTTCAAATAATGGAAATACCATTGAAAAACAAATAGTAGAAACATTACATTATTATCCACCTACATAACTGAACATCAATATACTCTCCACTTACATCGTGAGTAGAACATCATTAATAAGACAAGAGTTTTCTTCAAGTCAAATGAATTTCCCTAGGGAGGAATTTCAATAGAAAACAGATCCTCTCCTGCATTACCACCCACAATATTGGGAAAAGAAACAATCCTCATGAAATGGGATCTATAAAAAGATCTTAGCATTGCAGTAAGATTTAAAAAAAAGAAATGGTCCTAAAGTTAAGCTGGGCTCAGGCTCCTGAGGATTTTGAAATGGCACTAGACCAGGGGTCTCCAACCTTGGCAACTTTAAGACTTGTGGACTTCAACTTCCAGAATTCAATAGCAAAACTGGCTGAGGAATTCTAGGAGTTGAAGTCCACAAGTCTTAAAGTTGCCAAGGTGGAGACCCCTGCACTAGACAGCCCCATGATCTCTTCAGTCATTCATTCAGAGTTATTTTCTTACCAGATTCCTCAATGTTTTCAACGATGGTAGAGATTCTAATGTCCTAGAAAAGTTCTTAGAAATTCAGAGATGCATCTGCTTTGAAAGTAGCCCATGTTGAACTGTATAGCACAGTCAATCTTCACCACCACAGGAAACGTTTCAAGATATTTCGCACTACGTTATAAAATGTTTTATGATCATGTTTATGCCATAAAAGGTTTTATAAAATTTGCCAAATTTTAATTCCACAGGAGTTTTGGGACCTGGATTTCAGACACTAATTTAGCCCATTTGAGATATCTTGATTCAAAATATTTTGCCCTATAATGCACCATTTCGCTCAGTTAAAAATAAAGTGGTTTTAATAACATAGAGGTACCAGCAGTTAAAACTATATGCAAGCATATAGGCATACCATAATTTATATCCTTATATGATTAGACAGTAATGTGCCTCCTGAAACTACTATGAAAGGTGCAGTTTCTTTTTACTTTGACATTAGTCAAAAATCAATTGAGAGCCAAGGAAATCAATGTGTATTTTAAACTCTATCCCTTTACCCTCCTTTAATGAAAAGAAGGACTGGGGGTGACATGATAGCAGTGTTCCAACATCTCAAGGGTTGCCACAAAGAAGAGGGAGTCAAACTATTCTCCAAAGCATCTGAGGGCAGGACAAGAAGCAATGGGTGGAAACTAATCAAGGAGAGAAACAACTTAGAACTAAGTTAGAACAATTAATCAGTGGAACAACTTGCCTCCAGAAGTTGTAAATGCTCCAACACTGGAAGTTTTTAAGAAGATGTTGGATAATCATTTGTCTGAAGTAATGTAGGGTTTCCTGCCTAAGCAGGAGGTTGGACCAGAAGATCGCCAAGGTTCTTTCCAACTCTGCTATTCTATTCTATTCTATTCTATTCTATTCTATTCTATTCTATTCTATTCTATTCTATTCTGTCGATACTTTTGCCAGCCAAATTTTAAATGTGTCTTAGGTATGTGTATTTTCCAATGCATTTTTCAAAAGTGGCAGGGTAGGCAAGCAGATTACAATTATCTGACTGCAAAAATAAGAAAACAAATGTCAAATAAAGGGGGGGGATGCAGAATTCCTCAAAACAAGATGAGTAGTGTGTAATTTGCCTCTTCTATAAAGTTATGCAGCTGTGTCTAAGAATTTGTGTTTTGTCCATGCAACAATTTTCAAACTGCCTTAACAAGGTACAGCAAATCTATCTCAGGAAATCACAAAGACCAGCACAAGATTTTGCTGCCGTGCAATAAAAATAAACAAGAAAAGCCCTTTGTGGTCCATTCATAATTATCAGTAACCTTTGTCTAAGAGAGATGAAAGCAATAGTCAAAGGAGTTGTAGATTATTTCTCATTATCTCTTCTTTGTTATGCGAGTAGGCTTGACTTCAAAATCGCACATTCATCCAGATTTCATTTATTTTTATGATTGCATATTTATAACAGTTGAGACCTGGCTTTCCTTCTCCTTCCAGCAAAAAAAAAGGGGGGGGGAAGGGAAATCAATTGATGTTTGGGAAATTAGCTGATTCTCCAGCAGAAAACTGGAAGTGTGGGAGAGATAGAAGGTGGGGGGAACCCATCAAACAGAATCATATACCAGAAGGAAGATAATTTGAGCTCCTGTTTCAACTCTCCTTGTCCCTCACCTGACACTAAGATCATTCTCCAGTTGGAGATTTCCATATCAAAACCAAATCACCAGCAGAGAGCTGTGACAGTCTGTATCATTTTCTTCATTATATCACATTTCATTGAGCCCCACGTGAGGCATAGGGATGGTGCCACATTTAATTGAGCTCTGAAACTATTCTACAGCCAACTTGTCAGGAAAAAGAGATTCATAACACAGAATAGAATAGAATAGAATAGAATAGAATAGAATAGAATAGAATAGAATAGAATAGAATAGAATAGAATAGAATAGAATAGAATAGAATAGAATAGAATTCTTTATTGGCCAGGTGTGATTGGACACACAAAGAATTTGTCTTGGCACATATGCTCTCAGAGTACATAAAAGAAAAGATACCTTCATCAAGAATCATAAGGTACAACACTTAATGATAGTCATAAGCTACAAGTAAGCAATCAGGAAACAATATCAGTATAAATCGTAAGGATACAAGCAACAAAGTTACAGTCATACAGTCATAAGTGGAAGGAAATGAGTGATAAGAATGATGAGAAAATTAATAGTAGTACAGATTTAGTAAATAGTTTGACAGTCTTGAGGGAATTATTTGTTTAGCAGAGTGATGGCATTCAGGAAAAAACTGTTCTTGTGTCTAGTTGTTCTGGTGTGCAGTGCTCTATAGCATCGTTTTGAGGATAGCAGTTGAAACAGTTTATGTCCAGGATGTGAGGGGTCTCTCACAGCCCTCTTTTTGACTTGTGCAGTATACAGGTCCTCAATGGAAGGCCTGTCCTGACTTCTGAGTGTCAAGGTAACCCTGAGGTTGTTTCCCATAACATTTGTCTAGAAAAGCTTAAAGGAAGCATGAGCTTACTCTGATTAACTTTCTTTTTCAGCTAAACTCTGGATGCACACAAACACCCTCTTGTGAGCACACTCCCAGGAATGCAATCTTCAAGTTATTTCTTGTGAGCACTGTCCAGTGCATCTTCATTCAACATAAGCTCCTCTATGTGAAATGTAGCTGACTCTCAGATAAATGTATGTACGATTACAGTCTCATATATAACTACCACTGATATCAATGCCAGTAATCCTCAATTTACTACTGCAATGGAGCCAGGAACTTTCACTGTAAGTCATGATGGTCGTAAGTCAAGGCATCCAGATGACCCAACTTATTTTTATGATTTTTTTTCCCCAGCAGTCATTAAGCAAGTGCTACAGGCTGTTAAACCAATCCATGTATTCCAAAGGACGTTTTTCCCAGGAACTGGTCAAAACGGCCAGAAACCAGCAAAAAAAACCATTGCAGATTGTCGCCACCTGATTATGGAACGCTGCAACCAGCCATAAAGGTTAGCTGATTGCCATGCATCTGAAATCCAGTCTTGTGACCATTCAGGGATGTGCAGCCATAGGAACATAGGAACCAGGCTCTAAGTAGCTTTTGAGGAGTCTCTCATAACTTCAAAAAGCCTTGCTTAATGACTGGTGTGTCGTTAAGCGAGGACAACCTGTGGAGCCCTGTGAGTGGCAGAACGCTGATGAACTTGGCTGGTGTCAAAAGATCTAGCCTGGTTAGAACTTGGATGTAAGATCTACAGAGACTATAGAGGAAAGTCTAGACAATAGCTCAGGAAATTTTCTATCCATTTGCCATCTCAAAATAGCAAAGGACTGAGCTATTCATGGCAGTTGTTTGGAAGGGGTTCCAGGGACCATATCAGGGGGGGCTTCAACCAACTTAAGGCTCTCTTTGCCAGGCCTGATATAGCAGTTTCCTATCATGCAAAAAGAGAAGCTGAGGTAGAGTGTGTGTGTGTGTGTGTGTGTGTGTGTGTGTGTGTGTGTGTGTGTGTGTGTGTGTGTTATAATGAACTTTCTCTCCAGCACCTCAATAGACTTGATGAATGGGCCTTCACAGCAGTTTAGAGGGAAGAGAAAGAAGAGGAGGAGGAAGAGAAAGAAAACTTACTCTTATGTCATGGTCCCTGAGTTTCCATGTTTATGGAAATCATCTATCATTTTTCTGCTAGTTGGGGCCAATCTGCATAAAAAGCTCCATATAACCCAAGGCGCCAGCGATATTTTACAAACTCCGAGCACTGCATTTTCTAATAGAAAACATCAATCCCCGAGAGGTAGTAGCCTCCAGGAAGAATCTTCATTTAATCATCTTCTGTAAGAGAAAAGGGGCTAATCTGAGGCACAAATGGAAGCCTTGTGGATAACCACCTATATCTTAAAAATTTTGCAGGCAACGGTGAAAGTCTCACTGTGGGCAACAGGAGATGAGGGGGTAAAAGTCTAATCTCCCTCAGAACCACAGATTTGGCACCCAGCCTTAATCACTAGAGAATTATCATCCATCTCCAAAGGAGAATCTACGTGCTGTCAGCTCTAGTAATGAGGCCCCAAACACTACATAAAAATATTTGTAAAACTAATGAAGAATTTTACCAGTCTGGTAGATCTTAATATTATAAAATAAAATATTTTATTGGTGAGTAAATGACCCCTAGGTATTAATTTTTCACAGGTTGTGCCTTTATAGTAAATGGGTGAGATGTTTAACCGCTCCATGAATGGTCTCGACTAGGAAAGGAGATTAAGATGGGGATGATGTAACTATCCAGAAGGGAAATTACAGGATTGAGATCTTCTCTAACCCCCCTGGCAGGTTTATCTCCTTGTTTGTGGATTTCTGCAACCTGTAAGAATGGGAGCTACTCCGTTCTGCTGAAAAAACTAGAGCAAAACTGTAACAAGGAAACAGATATAAACAGCCTTTGTAGGGTTAGTTTTTGTGGCAATTTGACGAGGGATTGTTAAACCCCAGAAAGAATGCAGGACCAGAGATCACAATCCTTTTTTGTCTAATTCTGCCACAAGGGTCCATATCTCTACATGCACCAAGGCCATAATCTTCAAACTCATAGAATCAGAGGATTGGAAGGGATCTTAGATGTCTTCTAGCTCAATCCTCTGCCCAACGCAGAAGCCCTTATACCAGAGGTCTTCAAACTTGGCAGCTTTAAGACTTGTCGACTTCAACTCCTATGCTGGCTGGAGAACTCTGGGAGTTGAAGTCGACAAGTCTTAAAGCTGCCAAGTTTGGAGACCTCTGCCTTATTCAAATGGTCATCTAATCTTTCTTGAAAACCTCCAGTGATGGAACACCCACAACTCCAAGAGGCAAACTCTTCCATTGATTAAGCATTCTCACAGTCAGCTACTCCATTGTATCTCAAGCCTTTTTTCCAAGAAGCTTAGGGTGCTATACAAGGATGAGATTACCATAATTCGATTTTATTTTTCCCCAACTTTGAAAAGCAGGGCAAACAGAGAGCCTCTTGGCCTGTGTTTTAGCAGAAATAAATTGTGGTAGCATTAGTGTTTTCTCAAATCCAGATCAGCCCTTGAGCTACACTAAAGCCATAAGTAAACTTTCTCTGCCACAGTCTCCCTCCACCCGACCTCACCCCCCAAAAAATCCCAGGTACAGCAATCAATTTGTGGGATTATTCAAAAGCCTGGATCAAAATCAACAGCCTGGCTAGGTGGGTCAGTGGCTAAGACACTGAGCTTGTCAATCAGAAAGGTCGGCAGTTCGAAGAGGCAAGATTGTTATTGCCGCAAGGGGTTACATTGAGTACCCTTTGAGCAGGGATTGGATTAGAGCAGGACAGTTGAACTCAAGGCCAGGGGGCTGGATTCAACCCACAGAGTGCTTAGATCTTGTTGTGACCCAGGCCCAAATAGGTATTATTAGACGCAATCAGTTTGAAAACAAACAGACTTTATTAGAACAGCTGAGAATTAAACTCATTCTCAGTGTAGTCCAAACTAATTCAAAACAAATTATTCATAACACAATTCTTCAGTCTTATCACCAACCTTGGTCTAATTAGACAAAATGCCAAAGGCTTTTCTTGGCAAAAGTTCAGAAGCAGCAGACGGCAACAAGAAATAAATGCAGCAAGACAAGAAACAAGTCTATCAACGTTGTTTTCCAACGAAGAGCCCAAGAGCTGTTGCTGGTCTTTTAAGCCTTATGGGAGGAGCCAATCATCTCTTGGCCCTACTCCCGTGTCATCGTCTTTGCTTTAGCTGCTTTTGCCTTCTGGCAGCTTGTCTCGTGCGTGCACTAGGAACAGACTCCTCCTGTTCCTCTGCCTCTCTATTGTCAGCCTCTGGAGTCTCTGGAGTCCACACATCACTCCCCAAGAGCCCTGGCCACATCTCTGCCTCTGATGCAGAGCCCTCATCCAGGCCTTCCCCAGCCTCCAGGACTGGCCCATGTTCTTCCTCAGCCTCATCGCTATCCGACTCCGTTGCCAGCTCTGCAGGCTGCTGGCAGACCACAACAGATCTGGCCCAAGGGGCCACCCTGGAAATAGCGAAGGACTGGCCCGTGGTGCCTCTGCCAGCATAAACAGAGCTATGGGAGGGTTGCATGCAGCTCTCCAGAGCTCCCTTTTTGCTGGCAGAGGGTTGCAGGAGGCCGTTGCAGCTGAAAACGGAGCTCGGGAGCCCATTTCCCTGGCAGAGTGCTCGGGCCACCATCTGTACCCCTGACATCAGTGATGTCAAGCTGGTCACGCCCACCCAGGCCATGCCCACCCCTACCCCCCCCCAAGGTCACACACAACCTTGATGTGGCCATCATGAAATCGAGTTTGATACCCCTGGATTAAAGCATCTCTGCAGCTCCTCCCAAATCTATCATTCTGTGAGTTCAGACTTTCCTCAACTCTCTAAGTTGCACCAATTTTGACCAAAAGAGGAAAATGTTTATTTATTCAAAAGTCTCTCACATCCATTGAATTGAACAAAATGAGACAAGCCATAGCACAAAGTGTTTATGATCAAACAAAAAATTCCTTCCCAAACTTCACATATAAATAAAAGGGAGGGGGGGTCAGGATCTCAACACATATCCACTACTTTGCTGGCTTTGACCCTTCCCAAAGATACCACTGATCCCAGTATAATTACAATTACAGTACAATGAACAATTAGTAGTTCCTACAAAAGAAACCTCAGATAAAATCATAAAACAACCAATCAAAACGCAACATAAACAGATGGGGACGCAACACGTTGTGAAATAAAATGAAGGAAGGGAATCAGTTTGAGAGATGGGGAAGAGAGGGGCAGGGAGAGACCAAGCTCAGAAATTTATATGAGACTTTAACATTGGGGGTAGCAAAGGAGAAGGTAGAAAATGAAAAGAGAAGGGGAGGAGAGATGGGAGAGAAAATGAGAGAGAAAGAGGTAAAGAAGAATGCTTGGAACCAGTGGAAAGATCCACACAGGCTCCTTTGCTGGTTTAAGGACCACTCAGGAGCGAGAGGCAAAGGAGGGCAAGCAGGCAGGAGCCTTTGCCCAAAGAATTCCAGAGCAGGATCAGCAACGGAGTCAAAGGGATGAGAAGAACTGGCAGGTCAGCTGGAAGAAAAGGCTGAGAAGCAATTGAGAGACCTCACCTGGGAAGAAAAAGATGGGAGGATCAAAGGAGGATCAAAGATCTGCTGCTAGCTGGTCACAAGCAAGACATAGACATGCCTACAGATTCCCAATCATCCAGGTCATGGTTGTCCCAAAGGTGCTTTTCAAAAGGCAACTGACTTTCTTGGGGTGTTGTTTTTTCTTTTTTTAATTTCACTTTTCTTCCAAGAAGCTTGAGTTCAAGAACAGAAGAAACTTCTTGGATGAGAAGTTCAAGAACTGAAGAAACTTCTTGAATGAGAAGTGAAACATTTTCAAGGGGAAAAAAACCAAAAAAGTCAAGATGGTCTTTGAAACACACCTTTGAGACAAGATCTAGGTAGTTAACCCAAGCGAAAGGGTCTGCAGTGATCAAAAATTCAAGATGGTAGCTGCAACAGTGTGATTGAAGCTGCACCTGTTGTTGTTGTTTTATAAGCATTGTACAGTCATACACTGGATATTTTGGGCAGATCTTGCAGATACCCATGCAAAGAGAATGTTTTAGAAACATTGGGGTTTGTTGTTGTTGGTTGGTACAGTTGGTTGCCTAGTCAACCAGATGTTTTGACCAGAGCTGGCATTTTTATTCACTTATTGGGTCCTTTCCAAGGACACGGAATAGGCAGATGTGGTTGTTTGATAGTATTTAAGATATCATTGCATGATGTAAGCTGTTCCAAGAAAAGCTGCCTTTTGCCATTGCTGATAGTAATTTTATTACTATTCAGTTATTGGACTGTTAATTTAATAGCTTAGTTAGTATATAGTTCCTATTACAGCTATGGATCGGGGTGAAATACTCCCGGTTCTGACGATCCGGTAGCCATCATGGGCTGTGGTTCAGCGATCCAGTAGCGCTCACCGAACCACCAGCAACCCCTGCTGCCCAAGTGTCAATGTGGTTTTCACCTTCTACGCACACGCAGAAGGTCTGTGCATGGATATGACACACAAGCGCGGCGTGTAGACTTCAGAACTGGTAAGGAAGGTAAGTAGATTTCACCCCCTGCTATGGATATACTGCGCATGCTGTTGTATGTTGTTTCCTAATGACAGAAGTACAAACTGGTGACACCATTTGAAAAATGGTGACAGTTAGAAGTGGGATATTGATTTTTCCTATTGGGTGCCCGGTGGGGAAGGAATGTGCCCCTTAGAGTCCCCTGTTGCTGGCAAGCTTTGATAGTAAGTGCAGTACACAAAGAATAAATTCCATAAGAACTGCAGAAGATGCTGTTCATTTGGCAGATCATCAGCGGGGAAGTCAGCTCCCATCACACCATTATGCCTGCCATCTTGATTTTTTTTTATCACCTCCTGCAGACACCCCTGAGCAAAGTCTCTTCTATAAGCTTTCACACTTTTTTGAAAAATGTATGTGTATGTTAAAATGTTGAGCTAGCTTCACAGATTTTCTTTAGTTCCTATGAATGATACTCACTTATTCATTATTGTTTCACACACACAATCAATCCTGTCCTTTTAGGGCAGGGTTAGTTCAATGTACAGTAAGGAGCCAGTTAGCATGTCTAACAAAGAATTCATCCACAAAGTTTATACCTTTCTTTACCTCATTTCTCTAGAAGATCCTGCAGTCTGGCTCCTTTGCTTATAACTTTGCAACCGAGCAGCCAACATGTAGTTAAAATTCAATTCTTTTGATTATTTTAGTTCAATATATCATGCAAGCTCCCAAAAATGGGCTAATTCTCCAGCTGGTCTTTGTGTAGAACAAGAAATTCAGCAGGCACGGTTTGCTTCCCTGCCCTACAAATGTGGTGTGTCTGCAGTTTTGTTCTTTTCTTTTTAAATATATATATATATATATTCTTTTAATCATTTGTTTCTAATGTTTTCCCATCCACACAGTTGCCAAAGGTCACGTCCAGCCCAACGGCACCCACCTACCAAAACTAACTAAAAGTTGGAAGACTCAAAAGTGTTTTGATCTTTTTGCAGTTTCATCTGTTCGAGAAGAATTTAAAAGCCAAGCAAGTTTGCAGTAATTCATCCATGAATTATTGTAAGCTCCAAAGGAGTCCTGTTAAAATACTTTTTGTATGTGCTCAAAGTGATGAAAAGTTTACACCTGAAATGTATGTGTATCTTTTTCTGTAAGAAGATAATTTCTGCTGGTAGAAAACCATATTCACAGGCTTATCTTTAATTGTAGTTGTTGAATACAATTATTTGTACTTCTTTAATCTTGCAATGATCAAGGCAGGACTTGATCCTAGAAGAAATGGAATGTTTTCACCATTAATACACATGCTGAGTGAAGTAATATATTATCAGAGCAGAGGTGAAGGTGAAATAATCTATTCGCTTTCTCTAACCATATACAGAGTACCAAAAAAATGGGAATTGGACAAGAACAAAGCAGCTGGTTACAAGATGAATTTTGAATAAATATGAAAAAGCTACTCATTTCATTTCATTTCATTTATTTGATTTTTATACCGCCCTTCTCCCGAAGGACTCAGGGCGGTGTACAGGCAAATAAAAAAAAACAGACAAGACAATATTCTATAAAATGCAAAATTAAAAAACTTATTATAATTTGCCTAAAAATTTAAAATATATAGAAATTAAAACCCCGTTTAAAATTAATAATAAAAACTATAAAATCCATAAAATTTAAGCCAGCCCCGCGCGAATAAAAAGATGTGTCTTCAGTTCATGAAAGGTCCAAGGTCAGGTATTTGGCGTAAACCGGGAAGTTCGTTCCAGAGTGTGGAGCCCCACAGAGAAGGACCTTCCCTGGGGCCGCCAGCCGACATTGCTTGGCGGACGGCACCCTGAGAAGTCCCTCTCTGTGAGAGCGTACAGGTCGGTGGGAGGCATATGGTAACAGTAGGCGGTCCCGTAAGTACCCAGGCCCTAAGCCATGGAGCGCTTTAAAGGTCATAACCAAAACCTTAAAGTGCACCCGAAAAGCCACAGGTAGCCAGTGCAGTCTGCGCAGGAGGGGTGTTACATGGGAGGTACGCGACACTCCCTCTATCACCCGCACAGCTGCATTCTGGACTAGCTGAAGCCTTCGAGCGCACCTCAAGGGGAGCCCCATGTAGAGAGCATTACAATAATCCAAGCGAGAGGTAACAAGTGCGTGAGTGACTGTGCACAAGGCATCCCGATCAAGGAAGGGGCGCAACTGCCGAACCAGGCGGACCTGGTGGAAGGCCCTCCTGGAGACGGCCGTCAAATGGTCTTCAAACGACAGCCGCTCATCCAGGAGGACACCTAAGTTGCGCACCCTATCCTTTGGGGCCAATAACTCGCCTCCAACAGTCAGCTGCAGCTGCAGCTGACTGAATCAAGATGCCAGCATCCACAGCCACTCCGTCTTGGAGGGATTGAGCTTGAGCCTGTTTCTCCCCATCCAGACCCGTACGGCTTCCAAACACCGGGACAGCACTTCGACAACTTCATTGGGGTGACCTGGGGTGGAGAAGTACAGCTGAGTGTCATCAGCGTACAGATGATATCTCACCCCGAAGCCACTGATGATCTCACCCAGCAGCTTCATATAGATGTTGAACAGAAGGGGCGAGAGAATCGACCCCTGCGGCACCCCACAAGTGAGGGCCCTCGCGGTCGACCTCTGCCCCCCTGTCAACACCGTCTGCGACCGGTCGGAGAGATAGGAGGAGAACCACCGATAAACGGTGCCTCCACTCCCAATCCCCAGCCGGGCAGCAGATACCATGGTCGATGGTATCAAAAGCCGCTGAGAGGTCTAATAGGACCAGGGCAAAGGAATAACCCCTGTCCCTGGCCCTCCAGAGATCATCCACCAATCGACCAAAGCTGTCTCCGTGCTGTAACCGGTCGGAAGCCGGACTGGAACGGGTCTAGATAGACGGATTCTTCCAGGTATTGGGGTAGCTGTGCCACAGCACTCTCTACAACCTTCGCAACAAAGCGGCGGTTGGAGACTGGCCGATAATTTCCCAAAATAGCCGGGTCCAAAAGAGGGTTTTTAAGGAGGGTCTCACCACCGCCTCTTTCAAGGCGGCAGGGAAAACCCCTTCCAACAAAGAAGCATTTATAATCCTCTGGAGCCAGCCTCGTGTCACCTCCTGAGTGGCCAGCACCAGCCAGGAAGGACACGGATCCAGGAAACATGTAGTGGCGTGGAGCCCTCCCCAACAACCTGTCCACGTCCTCGGGAGCCACAGGGTCAAATTCATCCCAAACAGACTCAACAAGACGTGCCTCCTCTCCCTCGCTTGGATCATCCCAATTTCGGTCCAGACCATCCCGGAGCTGAGCGATTTTGTCGTATAGATAACCACTAAACTCCTCAGCACGTCCCTGTAAAGGGTCATCCCGCACCTCCTGATGAAGGAGGGAGCGGGTCACCCGAAACAGGGCGGCCGGGCGGTTATCTGCCGACGCAATGAGGGTGGAGGCGTAGGAACGCCTCGCCTCCCTCATTGCCACTAGGTAGGTCCTAGAATAGGACCTAACTAGTGTCCGATCAGCTTCGGAACGACTGGACCTCCAAGTGCTCTCTAGGCGTCTTCTCCGGCGTTTCATCTCTCTCAGCCCCTCGGAGAACCAAGGGGCCGGACGAGATCTGCGCCGGGTCAGAGGCCGCAAAGGCACGACACGGTCCAAGGCCCCAGCCGCAGCCTGTTCCCAGGCCGCAACTAGTTCCTCAGTCGTGCCGTGGGCCAGATCCTCAGGGAATGGCCCAAGCTCCGTCAGGAACCTCTCAGGGTCCATCAGGCGCCTGGGACGGAACCAACGTGTAGGTTCCGTCTCCCTGCAATGGTGGGTGGCAGTTCGGAAGTCTAGCCGAAGGAGAAAATGATCGGACCATGACATTGGTTCTGTTACTAAATCGTCTAGTATCAGATCATTTAACCACTGACCAGAGATATAAATCAGATCCAGCGTGCCTCCCCCCATGTGCGTAGGGCCATCATTTACTCGAATCAGGTCCAAGGCCGTCATGGAAGCCTGGAACTCCCGAGCTGCAGTCGATAATAAGCCAGCTGATGGCAAGTTGAAATCCCCCATAACTATAAGTCTGGGGGTCTCAACTGCCACAGTGGCAAATAACTCCAGCAGCTCGGGCAGGGCTGTGGTCACGCAGCAAGGAGCCAGGTACGTGATCAACAAGCCCAACTGATTCCTATGGCCCCACCTCACATAGAGGGATTCACAGCCGGCAATCTGAGGAACAGTGGCCTCCCTCGGCTCTAGATCTTCCTTAATGACAACCGCCACCCCTCCACCCCTACCCTGGGCCCTCGGCTGATGGAATGCTCGGAAACCTGGGGGGCACAGTTCAACGAGGGGAACCCCCCCTCTGGCCCCAACCAGGTCTCCGTAATGCCCATAAGGTCCGCGGACTCCCCCTGAATAAGATCGCAAATCAAGGGGGCTTTATTTGCCACGGACCGGGCATTACATAACTTCAACCGAAGATCCAGGCTCTGAGGATCACGGCCGCCCGAGGAACGGGTAGGGACTAAGGGGCCGGAGCACGTGATCGCTTTCAGACATCGACACGTGCTCCCACACTCGACACGCCCCCCTCCGCCATATCTGCCTCCCACTTACTGCATAAATTGAACCACCCTAGTCCTGGAACAAACCCCTCCCCTGCCTTCAGACCAGATGTAGTAGTGCAGCGAACTGGCACCAGGGCTGGATCCCTCCTGACGGGTTCTCCCCACCCGCCTTGTCCCTCCCCTTTAAAAACCCTTGTTTAAAAATCTATTTAAAAAACCCCATACATTCTTCTTAGCAGCATGCCACCTCTCTGGGTCCCAAAACCCTTCGTTGAGGTAGGCCCTCGATAACTTGGAGGGCCATTCCTGCGAGGCGGGGGAACCTCGCAGTCGAAGGAGGTCAATAGGCGAGTATAGACAATACTCAATAGGCGAGTATAGACGATACTCAATAGGTGAGTATAGACGATACTCAAATAGTAAGCACCAGTTTGGGCTAGTGGTTAAGGCACCAAGCCAGAAACCATGACCAGATCAGACCTAAATTCTACTCCTGTCTTAAACATAAATCTGGCTGGGTGGCTTTAGACCAATGACTCTTTCTTTAGCCTTAAAAAGAAGCAAGAGCAAAAACAACGATGCAGATCTTGCCAAGGAAACTGTAGGAACTTGTCCAGCCAATTGTCTAGAGCAGTGATAGCTAAACATTTTGCCATCACGTGCCAAAAGCAGGAGGACCGGGGGTGGGGGTCATGCACGCATGTGCCCACACAGTGATGGGATTCAAATAATTTAACAGCCGGTTCTCTGCCCTAATTATTTCTTCCAACAACCAGTTCACCAAACTGCTCAGAAAGTTAACAACTGGTTCTCCTGAAGTGGTGCGAACTGGCTGAATCCCACCACTGTGCCCACACCCATAATACAACACACACACCACTCTCCCCTCGCGCATGCACGTGTGACTCCACCATGCTCCCCCCCCCCCCGTGCAGACCAGTGCAACCTCCTGCAGCCTGTTTTGGGCCTGGCAGGCCTCCCTGAAGCCTCCTGGGACCAAAAACAGGCCACGAGGGCATGCCACCCCCACCCTCACCCCCACCCCTGCAGCCTGTTTTGGTACAGACGGGGTTTTTTTGTTTTTTTTAATTTACATTTATATCCCACCCTTCTCCAAAGACTCAGGGCAACTTACAGTGTGTAAGGCAATAGTCTCATTCTATTTGTATATTTACAAAGTCAACTCAACTGGTGTACTAGTCCCCCTCCCTCATCCCCACGCATGTGTGTGCGACCCCGCACACGCACACTTGTCTCCCGCATGCATCCCTCCCCAATGCCAGAGACCCAAAAATCAGCTGGCTAGCAGAAGCACATGCACGGTGGAGCTGAGCTGGGCGATAGCTCGGGTGCCCGCACAGTGGGCTCCATGTGCCACCTGTGGCACACGTGCCATGGGTTCGTCATCACAGGTCTAGAGTCAAGGCTGCTTGAAAGCTCACCAATAATTATAACGTGAATAATTCTATGCATATGTAGCAAAAACATAAACTGTAGGATTGAGATACAGGTAGTCCTCAACTGATGACCACAATTGAGCCCAAAATTTATGTTGCTAAGTGAGAATCCGTTAAGCAGCAACCATGTTACTAATTTAACAACCGCAGTGATTCATTTAACAACTGTGGAAAGAAGGTCGTAAAATGGGGGACTTCATAAATGTCTCACTTAGCAACAGAAATTTGGAGCTCAATTGTGGTCGCAAGTCAAGAACTTCCTTGCCTTGATGGCACAGAAGCAAGGAGTTGGGGGGGGCGGGTGCAGCACTGGGGTCCAAAAAAGAGAGCAGGAGCCACTGGTGGAAGAGGAAAAGGTTGGAGCTCAGTAGAAGAAGCAGAAGGGCTTCATCCAAACACTCACCTGGCTATAAAAGCTTGCAAACTTTCAAGGACGATCCAACTCAAGTGAACCTTCAGGGGAATTGCACAGCAAGGCATCCCACGAATGTGTGAATTTTATTGCCACATGTTCAATAAGCAACCTCTGGACATCGAATGGCAATACATCATTTTCGGTTGCATTTCAAAGGGTGAGACTCCGCTTCCAAAGCCTTCGGAATCTGAAAGTCGCAATTAATTCATGCCCTGAATCCAGAATTTGCCAAGTGGGTGGGGAGTAACAGAAGAAGGATCATCTGCTGGTCAACAGATGGGAGTTTAATGAAATAGCTGAAGGAAAGCTACCAAGTACCAAGTCAGCGTATGAAATTTGAAGGTGATCAAAGGTAGTGCATCCAAATTGGATTAAAGATAAACATGCCGCTTATTTCCCTAATAAGAGGGAGCAAGATGAAAGCCTTGCCACAGGGCACCACCAGAGGTTCAAAAATCACTCCCTGGAAAACTGCCAGCAGCTGATAATTAAGGGAGTTCCTGGGAGAATTGTTTTGTTTTATTTTTTCAGTGAATTTTGGATGGGTCTGGGAGAGAAGATCTTCATCACCGATTCAGGCAGAAGATGAAATCCAGAGAGAATTCTTTCTCTAGCTTTCTAAGAAAAACTAGCAGGTTTTTCCTAAAAGTTACGGTGCTTATACAGATCACACAGCTTGGAAATATATCACATACTCACACACACAAAATCACATATTCACCTCAAGGAAAATAATTCATTCCTGAACAGAAATGAGATCATAATAAATAGATCAGTGAAATGTCTCATGCGATTCTCAATGCTTTACATTTATGCTGCAGAAATGCAGGCAGTCCTCGCTTAAGGTTGGTAATTGGGACCGGAAACTCTGTTGCTAAGTGACACAGTCACAAAACACAATGTCCCATGAGCACACTGATTTATGACGGCAGTTGCAACTGTTCCAGTTGCTGTCATTAGGCAAATCCAGTGGTGGGATTCATCCAGTTCGCACCACTTCGGGAGAACCGGCTGTTAACTTTCTGAGCAGTTTGGCAAACTGGTTGTTGGAAGAAATCATTAGGGCAGAGAACTGGTTGTTAAATTACTTGAATCCCACCACTGGGCAAATCCCACGTGGTAGCAGTGTTTCCCTGTTCATCATTTGCAACCTCCTGATAACTTCCCCGTTGACTGTTTGTCAGAAGTTGGCAGTGAAGGTTGCGGATGACATTCACATGACCAAGGGATATTGCGACCATTGTAATTGTGAGCTAGTTTCCAGGTACCTGACTCACGATCTTATGACTGCAGGTGTCAGGGTTCCAAGTAACACCCCCAATGAAAGAAGACTCCAAGGCTTGAATTTCCTCAAAGTTCCATTTTATTGAAAATGTCCCAAATCTGAAAGCTTCCAGGTTTTCCCCACCCAAAAGAAAGTTCAAGTCCCTGCCCAGCACCCACTTGTCCATCACATGATCTAATCAGGCACCATCTAAAATGGAAGATACCTCCCAGTCCTGTCATGGCAGCTGTAGAGCACCATGGCCTTGACTCTCTGAGAAAAGAATGTTATTTTGACTACCGTATATACTCGAGTATAAGCCGAGTTTTTCAGCACATTTTTTGTGCTGAAAAGCGCCCCCTCGGCTTATACTCGAGTCTACGTCTTCGGGAACCCCGCACAGGAGGGGGTACCAAATGGACTCCCATGGGAGGGACGGGGAGCGGGCCTGCCGAGGTCTCGATTTGACAGGCCGCCCCCATTCCCGTGTCTGGTGGGCGGACGGGCAAACTTCGGGCTGTGCATTGGCGCGGGAAGCCCTGGTGGTGCAGTGAGAGGGCTGGGCAGGGGAGCCAGTTCTCGGCTGAGGGAGGAGGCGATCGGCACCCAAAGGCCAGAAGAAAGGTCATTCCATCGAGTAATGGAGGCTCCTTCCTCCCGCCTTACCCATGCTGCGAGCCCGCTGGGCTGCAACATGCCGCCGCTCCTTCCTCAGACTCCCGGGCCTCGCGCTAGCAGCCGCCAAGCTCAGGCCGGACTCGCAGCTCCCATCAGCACTCGCACGGCGCGATTCGGGCAGGAGGAGTCGGGCTCTGTGGCGGTGGCGCCTCGCCGCCGCCGCCGCCGCCACCGCCACCGCCACCACAGAGCGAGCCCGACCTCCTGCCCGAATCGCGCCCGTGCGAATGCTGATGGGAGCTGCCGAGTCCGGCCTGAGCTTGGCGGCTGCTAGCGCGAGCCCGGAGGCTGAGGAAGGAGCGGCGGTGGCGGGGTTGCAGCCCAGCCGGGCTGCACAGCATGGGTAAGGCGGAGAGGAAGGAGCCTCACATCTCCGATGGAATGACCTTTCTTCTGGCCTTTGGGTGGCTCGCGGCGGCGACTGCGGGTCGAAACCTCCTCCTCAGCCGAGAAGGACTGCACCGCCAGGGCTTCCCCGCGCCAATGCATAGCCTGGCGGGAGTTACTGCGGCTCACCCGGCTCCCGCCCCAACTGGTGGTGTGGGGGCGGCCGCTGCCGCTTTCTAGCAAAGGTCGCCGCCCAAAACTCCTCGCCTTCTCCTGGGAAGGGCTGATGGCTAAAGGGTTGAATAAGCCAACCTCCTCCCTCCCTCCCTCTCCCCCAAGCGAAAGAGCGTTTTCCCGTTGGAAGAGAGAGAGAGAGAGAAAGGAGGGGCCGTTCCTCCCCTTCTTTCATTCTTTCTTCTCCCTCCGTGCTTCAGAAGCTGGGCGTGTGTGTGCGCGCCTGTGTGCCCTAGTCCCCTTCTCTTCGGCGGCGCTGGGAGAGGGGGAGAGAGAGAAAGGAGGGGCCGTTCCTCCCCTTCTTTCATTCTTTCTTCTCCCTCCCTGCTTCTGTGAAGCTGGGCGTGTGTGCGCCTGTGTGCCCTAGTCCCCTTCTCTTCGGCGGCGCTGGAAGAGAGAGAGAGAGAGAAAGGAGGGGCCGTTCCTCCCCTTCTTTCATTCTTTCTTCTCCCTCCGTGCTTCAGAAGCTGGGCGTATGTGTGCGCGCCTGTGTGCCCTGTTATGTATTCTTGTCTGTACCTTTAAATATTTGAGCGGGAAATCAGCACGTTGCTGATTGGAAAACCTCAACAGAACTGTATAAAAGGAGAGGTTTTCCCCAGCCTGTTGCTGGGTTCACCCTATAAAGAGCTGTTGTCACTACCTGGTCTCCAGCCTCGTTACTTCCAGAACTTAACATTGGCGGCGAGGTGGGATCTCGAGGCTAAGGAGAACCAGAACCGAGCTGAAGCACGATGGGCCAGACCCAGCAAACACAGGGCAGAAAAGCGGAGATGGCCAGTTACACTCCGCCCGCACCGTTTGACCCGGCTAAGAGAAATGGGGCATATATGACCCGTTTGAAAGCTTTCTAAAGCCAACGAACTGCAAGGGTTCCAGATAACCGAAAAAGGGCTTATTTCTTAAGCCACTGTGGTCGGAGGTCATTGATATCGCGGAAGCCCTGGCAGAGCCAACGCCGATACAATCGGTGTCGTGGCCAACTCTGCAGACTTTACTAAAAACCGCCGCACGCCGTCCAAATCGTGCGGCGGTTTGAATTCGGAGCGAAGGCAGATGGGCGAAACCGCCGGTGACTACATGGCCGCCCTAAGCGTCCAAGGACTGCGGATACGCGACCTGGGCGAGGTACTCCTCGAGCAACTCATCCGAGGTCAAAGACATCCGTTTGCGGCGGCGGCTGCTGGAAACAACCTGACACTGGCCACGCTCTGGGCGAAGCCAGAGCACATGAAATCCACCCAGCGGCGGAGACACTGCAAAAGCCTGTCCACCAAAGCGGCGAAGAGGAGGTTCAGACCGAATCCGGCGGTGAAGATGAGGAAGGGTCTGCCGAACCGAGAAAGCGACAAAGGGACCGAGATGAATCACGGGAAGCTGCGGTGGTCAACACCAGCGCCAACGCTGCAAGTTTAAGGGCCGCGACATGTCGGCGGTGTGGGAAGAAAGGGCACCTAGCTCAAGTTTGTCGGCGGCCCAACCTTCCGAAAATTCAAATCGGCCAATCAGGCCGCGGAATCGGCAGGCGACCCGCGATTGGCTCAAACAAAAAAGCGCGGTTCAACCAAACGACTGTGGTCATAGGCGCGCCTCGGCAGTGGAGAAGAAGATCTTCACCAAGCCAAAAATAGAGTCGGTGCGGCTTGAAGTAGACACGGGATCAGCGATCACCATCATGTCCTGGGACACTTTGGCGAAGTCACTGCCGTCAGTCGCGGCGCCACCTGCAAGCACAACGGCTCTGAGTCCCACGACTACCAGGGGAATCGCATCCCTGTTCGAGGACCACCTCCGTCCAGTCGAGTCGGACCACACAGAAGACCCTGCCCATCACGATCGTCGAAGGACTCTGCCCAGTCTGTTGGGACTAGACTGGTTTCGTGCCCTGGGCATGGGAGTGACCGGCATCTACAGAAGTGATTGTAACCTGAAAGACATTCTCTTTAACGAGTTCGAAGATGTCTTCAAGGACGGCCTGGGCAAGTACAAGGGACCCCTATTTCCTTCAACTTAGACCCCAGGTAGCTCCCATTAGGCTTAAGGCGAGGAGGTCCTTTGCCCTAAAACCAAAAATCGATAAGGAGCTGGACAAGCTCATAAATCAGGGATTTTGGTGCCAGTCGATCACGCAAAGTGGGAGGCATGTAATCACCCAATAAACCGGACGGGTCAATTAGAATTTGCGCTGACTACAAGGCGGCTAACAAAGCCTTACAGAAAAGCGCTTACCCGGTTCCGTGGTGCAACACTTATTGCACTCTTTGGGGCAAGGGCAAGTCTTTGCAAAGTTAGACTTGGCCCAAGCCTACCAACAACTGCCGTGAGCGCTGGCCGAAGCCCAAAGCGATTGTCACAGGGGGCCTTCAAGTGCACCGATTGCAATTTGGGGTTAGTGTGGCACCAGGGCTGTTCCAAAACCTAATGGAACGACTTCTGCAAGGGCTCCCAGGGTAGTTCCCTACTTGATGATGTCCTAATTTCAGGGAAAACATGGAGGAATTGGGGAGGCGGTTAAGAAAGGTTTTGGGCATTTTCCGGACAGCGGATTAAAAGTCAAAGGTAAACAAATGCCAGATAGGGGTCGAATCATCGATTTCTTGGGCTACGGATAGACAAGAAAATTCACCCACTGAGAGCAAGGTCAAGGCAATTAGAAGGCTCCAGCGCCCAAAAACAAAGCAGAGCTGCAGGCATTCCTGGGTTAGTGAATTTCTTTACGCGGTCTTTTAAAGAACAAAGCAACTGCTGAACCGCTGCATAGGCTCTTAGGAAAAATACTGTTTGGTCTTGGGAAAGTCGGAAAATAGGGCTTTTGAGGCAGTAAAGAACCTGCTCTCAAGTGATAGCCTGCTCATCCAATATCACAACTCATTACCCCTAGTGCTGGTTTCGATGCCTCCCCTTATGGGGTGGGGCTGTACTCAGCCATAGACTTCAAAGCGGCACAGAAGCCCTATAGCTTTTACTCTAGAACGATGTCCTCCCCAGAGAGGAACTACAGCCAATTAGATAAAGAAGCACTAGCCATTGTGTCAGGGGTTAAAAATTCCACGAATATGTCTTTGGGCGGATTTTGAAATCGTGACTGACCACAGACCGCTACTAGGGATACTGGCTGGCGACCAACGCCTGTGGCACTTTCGCCACGCTGACCCGATGGACTATTTTCTTAGCCGCTTATTACAAGCTGCAGCATCGACCAGGAAAGAAGTGGGGCATGCAGATCGTTAAGCAGATGCCCACTACCAGGGGCAGACCCGGCGACCCTCTTATTGACTCTTTGGACTCTGGCCCAGTCACATCTAAGGAAGTGGCTCGGGCATCATGCGGGACATTATGTTAAGGACTGTACTCGGTTGGGTACAGAGAGGGTGGCCGCTGCGCCGGGCGAGCAGTTCAAGAATTTGTTAAAAAGCGAGATGAGCTCTCGGCTCAAGGGGGTGCCTGTTATGGGGTGATCGTGTAATAATTCCTGATAAATTAAGGGAAAGGTATTGGACCTCCTCCACGAGGTCACCCAGGGATCGTAAGGATGAAGGGTTAGCTAGAAGCTATGTGTGGTGGCCACTCATGGACTCAGAGATTGCTGAGAGGGTAGGAAATGCCAGGCTTGCCAAGAGTCCAGACCTCTACCCCAACGGCCCCAGTCAGGAATGGGAAAAACCCCAAGGGCCCTGGTCAAGAATCCACATTGATTTTGCTGGCCCTTTCCATGGCCAAACTTTCCTAGTGGTTGTTGATGCATTCTCTAAATGGTTGGAGATCATACTCATGAAATCCACTACGGCCGAGGCAGTAATCGCAGCCCTCGCCACCTATTCGCAACTCACGGGTTGCCTGACACTCTGGTGTCCGACAATGAGCCTCAATTCACGGCAGCCCAGTTTGAAGAATACCTGGCAGAGGGCATCCGACATGCCCTCTCTGCGCCTTTCCACCCTGCGTCGAATGGCCTTGCAGAGCGTTCCGTCCGGGCGCTAAGGAGGCATTGTCCAGGCTCAAGCCAGGTGACTGGCAAACAAAGATAGACTTCTTTCTGGCCTTTCAGCACAGAACCCCAAGCACGGCCACGGGAAAAGCCCAGCCGAATTACTAATGGGACGAAACTCCGGTGCCCACTTGACCGTTTGAATCCCATTACACACCAGAGGGTTACAAGGAACTAGACAAAACAAGGGAAATGAGCATAGGCGACCAGTGTGGGCCCGAAACTATGGGGGCAGCCCTAGTTGGCTCAGGGCAAATAATAAAACAACCCCAAAAGTCGTACTTGGTAGATTACAAGACAACCGAGTATGGGCGCCACATAGATCAGATAAGGAAGCGAATAACTGAACAAACTAACCACAGAAACAAATTATGACCCCTCCTTATTTGAACCCACAGCTGACCAATGACCGGGGGCGCAAGACTTAGCTGAGGTCCCAGAGTTCCAGCGGCCATCAGGTTCGAGGAAACAGCAGGAAAATTCAAAAATAATCCAAGGCGGATGGCCAAGAAAAATCTGCCAATAATCCAGGGCCCGATGGCCCAGAGAAAGAGCTGGGAGGAAAACAGACCCTCCGAACAGCTCAAAACACAACCCAGAACTGAACCGCGCGGGTCTGAAAGAACTAGGAGACGCCCAGGTTATTTGCGTGACTACGTCGAAAAATAACATGTAAATAAATAAATAGAGGCAAAGTGTTTTCTGGGAGGGAGGAGTGTTATGTATTCTTGTCTGTACCTTTAAATATTTGAGCGGAAATCAGCACGTTGCTGATTGGGACGAAGCCTCAGTAGAACTGTATAAAGGAGAGGTTTTCCCCAGCCTGTTGCTGGGTTCACCCTATATTAAAGAGCTGTTGTCACTACCTGGTCTCAGCCTCATTACTTCCAGAACTTAACATGCCCTAGTCCCCTTCTTCGCGGAGAGAGAGAGAGAAAGGAGGGCCGTTCCTCCCTTCTTTCATTCTTTCTTCTCCTCCGTGCTTCAGAAGCTGGGCGGTGCGCCTGTGTGCTCTAGTCCCTTCTGTTCAAGTGCTGGAAGAGAGAGAGAGAGAGAAAGGAGGGCCGTTCCTCCCTTCTTTCATTCTTTCTTCTCCTCCGTGCTTCAGAAGCTGGCGTGTGTGGCCTGTGTGCCTAGTCCCTTCTTCTCTGGGCGACCTGGAGCAGCTGCTCTTCAGCCAGATGCTCGGTGAGTCAGCCCGTCCCTTCCTTCCGTGGGGTCTGCCTTGCTGGTGAAGGTTATTGGGGCTTTTGAGCAAGGGAGGAGGAGCACACCGCCTTTCGCGCTGGCATTCCGGGATTTCCTTTGTTTAGAGCTGGGAATCCTCCTTCCCTTGCACTCCTCCTCCCTCCCTCTCTCTCTCTCTCTCTCACACACACACACACACACACACACAGACTTCTAAAGTCGATTGGCACAATGCTAAGCAAACACAGCAGTGGGTCAAGGGTGAAGGGCTAGGAACCTGGCAGGTGAAAGGTTGAGCGACATGAAAGGCAAAGACCACAATTGTTTTAAGAAAGAAGCTTTAGCAGGGAGGGGGGGATGGGAGGGTGTTTTAAGTTTTGGCAAACAGCCAGGCCAACTGTATTGGAGAAGGTCACACAACTGGCCTTAACATTTTAGCTGCTGTCTTTTTCCTCACACTTGGGTTTAATGATATTAGAGACCCTTATTGCCCTGCCAAAAAAAAAAAAGAGCCACCCCAACGTCTATGAAAATTAACCTTCTCTGCCAAGAGACACTGTGCAGGGTATTTTCACTATTGGTGTGCATACAGGCTTAGATTTGTGCTGGGTTCTTAGTGCTTAGAGCACTGACCTTCAGAGGCACCCTGGTCCCTTGGAAGCTAAAGGAGGACTCATTTTCATGCTTGCAGTTGTATTGTCAATTTCTGTGAGACAATGTTGTTGAAGTAACTCACTCACTCATTCATTCATTCATTCATTCCTTGTGTGTCCAATCACACTTAGCCAATAAAAATTCTATTCTATTCTATTCATTCATTCATTCATTTTATTTTGTCAAATACATATTAAATAATTATATAAATATAAGCATGAATTGAATACATAAAAGGAATACAACTAAAGGGAACATTAGGACAGGGACGGTAGGCACGCTGGTGCTCTTATGCACGCCCCTTACAGACCTCTTAGGAATGGGGTGAGGTCAATACTAGATAGTCTTTGGTTAAGGCTTTGGGGATTTTGGGAAGAGAACCAGAGTCAGGTAGCACATTCAGGCATTAACAACTCTGTTACTGAAGTCACATTTTCTGCAATCTAGATTGGAGGTTCACTTTAAGTTTGAATCTATTGTGTTCTCGTGTATTGTTGTGGTTGAAGCTGAAGTAGTCATTGATAGGAAGTACATTGTAGCAGATAATTTTATGAGCTATGCTCAGGTCATACCAAAGTTGGCGTAGTTCTAAATTTTCTAAAGCTGGGAATCCTCCTTCCCCCTTTTGCACTTTTTTTGTTTTTCGTTCAAATAAATATTCATGTTATTTTACTTGGCTCTATCTTTAAATATTTGAGCGGAAATCAGCACGTTGCTGATTGGACGAAGCCACCAGTAGAACTGTATAAAAGGAGAGGTTTTTCCCCCAGCCTGTTGCTGGGTTCACCCTATATTAAAGAGCTGTTGTCACTACCCTGGTCTCCAGCCTCGTTACTTCCAGAACTTAACATGCCCTAGTCCCCTTCTCTTCGGCGGCGCTGGAAGAGAGAGAGAGAAAGCATTCTTTCTTCTCCTCCGTGCTTCAGAAGCTGGGCGTGTGTGCGCCTGTGTGCTCTAGTCCCTCTCTTCGGAAGAGAGAGAGAGAGAGAAAGGTGGGGCCGTTCCTCCCCTTCTTTCATTCTTTCTTCTCCCTCCGTGCTTCAGAAGCTGGGCGTGTGTGTGCGCGCCTGTGTGCCCTAGTCCCTTCTTCTCTGGAAGAGAGCTGAAACCGTGGGGTCTGCCTTGCTGGTGAAGGTTATTGGGGCTTTTGAGCAAGGGAGGAGGAGCCTTGCACCGCCTTCGCTGGCATTCCGGGATTTCCCTTTGTTTAGAGCTAAATCCTCCTTCCCCTTTGCACTCCTCCTCCTCCTCTCTCTCTCTCTCTCTCACACACACACACACACACACACACAGACTTCTAAAGTCGATTGGCACAATGCTAAGCAAACACAGCAGTGGGTCAAGGGTGAAGGGCTAGGAACCTGGCAGGTGAAAGGTTGAGCGACATGAAGGCAAAGACCACAATTGCTTTAAGAAAGAAGCTTTCGCAGGGAGGGGGGATGGCAGGGTGTTTTAAGTTTTGGCAAACAGCCAGGCCAACTGCATTGGAGAAGGTCACACAACTGGCCTTAAGACTTTAGCTGGTGCCTTTTTCCTCACCCTTCGGTTTAATGATATTAGAGATCCTTATTGCCCTGCCAAAAAAAAAAAAAGAGCCACCCCAACGTCTATGAAAATTAACCTTCTCTGCCAAGAGACACTGTGCAGGGTATTTTCACTATTGGTGTGCATACAGGCTTAGATTTGTGCTGGGTTCTTAGTGCTTAGAGCACTGACCTTCAGAGGCACCCTGGTCCCTTGGAAGCTAAAGGAGGACTCATTTTCATGCTTGCAGTTGTATTGTCAATTTCTGTGAGACAATGTTGTTGAAGTAACTCACTCACTCATTCATTCATTCATTCATTCCTTGTGTGTCCAATCACACTTAGCCAATAAAAATTCTATTCTATTCTATTCTATTCATTCATTCATTCATTTTATTTTGTCAAATACATATTAAATAATTATATAAATATAAGCATGAATTGAATACATAAAAGGAATACAACTAAAGGGAACATTAGGACAGGGGGTAGGCACGCTGGTGCTCTTATATGCACGTCTTAGGAATGGGGTGAGGTCAATACTAGATAGTCTTTGGTTAAGGCTTTGGGGATTTTGGGAAGAGACCAGAGTCAGGTAGCACATTCCAGGCATTAACAACTCTGTTACTGAAGTCACATTTTCTGCAATCTAGATTGGAGAGGTTCACTTTTAAGTTTGAATCTATTGTGTTCTCGTGTATTGTTGTGGTTGAAGCTGAAGTAGTCATTGATAGGAAGTACATTGTAGCAGATAATTTTATGAGCTATGCTCAGGTCATACCAAAGGCGTTCTAAATTTTCTAAAGCTGGGAATCCTCCTTCCCCCTTTTGCACTTTTATTGTTTTTCGTTCAAATAAATATTCATGTTATTTTACTTGGCTCTATCTTTATTTTTTACATTGACCAGTAGCTGCCTCATTTCCCACCCTCGGCTTATACTCGAGTCAATAGTTTTTCCCAGTTTTTTGTGGTAAAATTAGGTGCCTCGGCTTATATTCGGATCGGCTTATACTCGAGTATATACGGTATATATCATCCATACTCTATACCAGGGGTCACCAACCTTTTGGATCTCAGGGACCACTAAATTCATAATTTTAAATTCCGCAGACCACTAATATGATTTTTTTTAAAAAGATAAATAGTATTTAGTGCAATATAAAAAATACAAATACTTTTTCTGCGGACCACCAAAATTTTCTCGTGGACCACCAGTTGGTGATCACTGCTCTATACAATCCCCCCTCCCATTTTCCCACAGTAGAAAATGTGGCAGTCCTGAAGGCCCTACTTTATAGATGGCTTCCAGGTCTGACAGCAGGGACATTGCAAGGGCCACAACTATAAGGAACAGTCATAAGTTCCCTTGTTCAGCAATTTCATAACTTTGAACCAACCCTGAACAAGTAGCTGCTGAATGAGACTACCTGCATATATTTTTTTTGCAATTAAGTACAAGATATTACTCTAAATGTACACCCCATGAAATGAATTCTAGTTAGTTGATGGCTTGTTTATGAGCTGCTCCCAGCTCCTTTCCTTGAGGGAAACTGAAGACAGTGGTTCAAACTTCTTTGGACAGGAAAAAAAATGGTAATAGGGTTATTGTCCAGCTGGGACGATACCCTATTGAAGTGAGAGTCATTTAGGCTGTCTAGTTGAAAATAAGTCTTGCTTAAAGAGACCCAGTGGTAGAAATAAACTTCTTACCTTTTCCATTTATCCTACTGAGGAATTGAGAATATAGTTCAGCTACGATTTAGATTGTGGTAGTGTGTAAGTGGATCATGGAACAAATCAATGCAGAATTCTCACTTGAGACACAAATCACCAGGGTCAAATGATCATACTTTGGTCACATTATGCAAAGACATTATGCAAATGTTAGGAAAGATGGAAAAAAAGAGAAGAGATGACCATCAGCAACACTGATAGACTTGGATACACCATTGGAAGAGCATGTTAAGAGACAGATCATTCTAGAGAAAATCTATGTGGTCACTAGGAGGTTATATCAACTTTCTGGTATGGGATTATCAAAGGAAACTGATTGGCAAGCCAGAAAAAAGACTGTCCATATGAATATTCAGTTAATGAATTTCATTTCACCCAAGAGATTATCATGGTTAATTATGTAAAATCAGAAATGTCTATTGAGATCAATTTGCTATAATTACAAAGTGGAATCTTCAAACTTAGAAGAGCATGTCTCTGAACAGAGTTGCTGTAGATCTTCTCAATTTACTTTTAGCCCTGGCCCAGGATGTAAGTGTGAAATGAATAACCATATGTTGCCTGTCCATGGACATTCTCAGTCATCCAGGTCATGGTTGTCCCAAAGGTGCTTTTTCAAGAGGCAACTGGACTTTTTAGTTTTTCTTAAAGACATTTCGCTTCTCATCCAAGAAGTTTCTTCAGCTCTGACTGGATGGTGGAGAGTAGAAGGATTTATACTCCTTGCAGGTCATTTGCATTCTTTTAGTGAGTCATTAAGGTCACCTGGAGGTTTATCTGTGTCATCAGACCCTTTTGAAAAAGAGGTCAAAGAGGCCATCTATGTCAAAATTGAACAGCCTTCTCTTAACAGAGGGGGAGGGGTACAACGTCATCTATCTCCAATCTACAACACAGTCCTTTCAACAGTTCCAAGAAGGCTCTGGCACCCATTTGCACCACTCAGGTGACCCTGAGGACACGGATAAAAGGATTTAAACAACCAAAACAACCACTTCATAAACACATGGCACAACATACAAGAACAAACCCATTAGGATTAGATTCAGCAGTCCATCTGCGTTTAAAAGGCAAAGGCCAGTCTTTTGAAGACAGCAAAGTTCACATTTTGGACAGAGAGAATCGCTGGTTTGAAAGAGGGGTCAAAGAGGCCACCTGTGTCAAAATTGAACATCCCTCTCTCAACAGAGGGGGAGGGATATGACATCATCCATCTCCAGTCTACAGCACAGTCCTTTTAAGAAGGCTCCACAGTCATTTGCACTACTCAGGTGAACCTGAGGACATAGACAAATCTCCAAGTGGCTTTAACGACTCCCTAAAAGAATGCAAATGACCAGCTGTCTGCAAGGAGTATAAATCCTTCCATTCCACACCATCCAATCAGAGCTGAAGAAGCCTCTTGGGTGAGAAGTGACATGTCTTCAAAGGAAAATCAGAAAGTCCAGTTGCCTCTTGAAAAAGCCCCTTTGGGATACGTTCTGAATCAGCTATAGCTTCCACATGCCATCTGAAAGTGACTAGTGATCCTACTAAGATTCCTCGATTTATTACCGGTTGCTTAGCAACCATTTGACGTTACAATGGACACCCGCACGCCCCAAAGCTACTTACGACTCAGCCTTGAAGTTATGGTCACTACAGTCCCCCTGCACAGGATAGGGTTTCCTGCCTGAGCAAGGAGTTGGACTAGAAGACCTCCAAGGTCCCTTCCAACTCTGTTATTCTGTTCTGCATTCATTTACTCATAGGCTTAACCACAGGGATGCTGCTGTACCCCTGCCACCTATTTCCCCCCTTCTCATATCAGGTGCCCAAAGGCCTTGGGCCTACTTTTTTTTATCCTTTAACATTTATTTATTTATTTATTTATTTATTTAATTAATTAATTAATTGTCAACAAGTACAAGGAAACAAGTATCAGAATAGACATAGTCATGGACATATGAAATAAATGGAATAAATAAATGGATATAAATAATCAAAACGTGGGGATGCGGTGGCTCAGGGGCTAGGACGTTGAGCTTGTCGATCGAAAGGTTGGCAGCTCAGCGGTTCGAATCCCTAGTGCTGCTGTGTAACGGGGTGAGCTCCCGTTACTTGTCCCAGCTTCTGCCAACCTAGCAGTTTCGAAAGCACGTAAAAATGCAAGTAGAAAAAATAGGGACCACCTTTGGTGGGAAGGTAATAGCGTTCCATGCACCTCTGGCGTTGAGTCATGCTGGCCACATGACCATGGAGACGTCTTCGGACAGTGCTGGCTCTTCGGCTTTGAAACGGAGATGAGCACCGCCCCCTAGAGTCAGCAACAACTAGCACGTATGTGTGCGGGAACCTTTACCTTTACCTTTAATCAAAACATAGCCATAAACACATAAAATGAGTACATATAAATGGGGAGAGTAGGACAGGGACGGTAGGCATGCTGATGCACTTATGCACAACCCCTTAGGGACCTCTTAAGAAACGTGTAAGGTCCATGGTAGACAGTTCAAGGTAAAAGGTATGGGGGTTAGAGAAACTAACAACAGGATTAGGTAGAGTGTTCCAGACATTTACTACTCTATTGCTGAAATCGTATTTTCTGCAATCAAGATTAGAGCGGATTACATTTAGTTTGTATCTATTGATAGTCCTTGTGTTATTGCGGTTGAAGTTAAAGTAGTCATTAATAGGTGTGATGTTATGGTAGATAATCTTGTGTACTAAACTTAGGTCAGAACGTAGAAGGCATAGTTCAAGGTTATCCAGGCCTAAAATTTCAAGCCTGGTGGTATAAGGAATTTTATTGCGAGCAGAGGAGTTGAGTACTCTTCTTGTAAAATACCTCTGGACCAGTGGTGGGAGTCAAGTAATTTAACAACCGGTTCTCTGCCCTAATGATTTCTTCCAACAACCAGTTTGCCAAACTGCTCAGAAACTTAATGTAATGTATCTTTAAAAGTTTTGGCGGGAAAAAAGCACGTTGCTGATTGGTTGAAGCCACCGGCCAAACTGTATATAAGGAGAGGTTTTCCCGGGCACTGGTTGCTGGGTTCACCATATAGTAAAGAGCTGTTGTCACTATCCTGGTCTCCTGCCTCGTTATTGCCCGAATCTAACACTGGCGACGAAGGTGGGATCTCGAGGCTAAGAGCGCCAGGAAAAGAGCTGAACTCACCAGGAAGGCGAACCCAGCAAAACAAGGCGGAAAGCAGCGATGTCCGGCTACACACACGCCAGCGCCATTCGACCCAGCTAAGGAAAATGGGGTCATACATGGCTCGTTTGAGTGTTTCCTCGAGGCGAACGAACTCAAGGAGTTTCAGACAACAGGAAGCGAGCCTATTTCCTGAGCCACTGCGGTCCAGAAGTTTTCGACACCGCAGAATCCTGGCTGAGCCAACGCCGGTACAGTCGGTGCCGTGGCAAACTCTGCAGACTTTACTGAAAGCCCATTATGCACCAATGCCATCCAAGTATGTGCAGCGGTTGGTCGGGGCGCAGACAGCAAGAAGGCGAGTCCATCAGCGCATACATGGCCGCCCTGAGGAAAGCCTCAAAACATTGCGAGTACCGAGACTTGGGCGAGGCATTGCTGGAGCAACTCATCCGCGGGTCAGGGACATCCGTTTGCGAGGCGGCTGCTGTCTAAAAGCAACCTAACGCTGGCAAACGCCTTGGCGAAGCCAGGGCTCACGAGATGTCTACCCAAGCGCGGAAACCCTACAAAAGCAGGTCGCACCAAGCTGGTGCGAAATCAACCCCGTCCACAATGAAGAGGTCCAGGCCGAATCGGACGGTGAGGAGGAGGAAGGAGTCTTCCACACGGGAGGCGGAGAAAAGGCGACCGGGCGACTGCGCGAGTTGCGGAGGGCAACACCACGACAACAATGCAGATTTAAGATGCAACTTGTCGGCGATGCGAAGGAAGGGCACCTAGCACAGGTCTGTCGAGCTCCCCAACCTTCCCGCCAAAAATTCAAACCGCCAATCAGAGCGCGGAACGCGCGGCCCGTGATTGGTCAGTTTAAAAAGGCGCGGTTGAATCAGACTGTCGTGAGAGTGGGTCACGCATCAACACGCCTAGAAAAAAATCTTTACAAAAAGGGGTGCCGTGCCGATTGGAGGTGGACACGGCTCATCGATCACGATCATGTCCTGGGACACTCTCGTGAGAGCCTTACCCGCCATCGCAGCGCAAACTGCAACCACAGAAATTAAAGGTACAAGACTACCAGGGAATCGCATCCCTGTTGAGGGGTAACGTCCGTCCACGTCGAGTATGGACAATACAAGAAAACTCTGCCCATCACCATCGTCGATGGGACCCTGCCAAGGAAAATGGGGTCATACATGGCTCGTTTGAGTGTTTCCTCGAGGCGACGAACTCAAGGAGTTTCAGACAACAGGAAGCGAGCCTATTTCCTGAGCCACTGCGGTCCAGAAGTTTTCGACACCGCAGAATCCTGGCTGAGCCAACGCCGGTACAGTCGGTGCCGTGGCAAACTCTGCAGACTTTACTGAAAGCCCATTATGCACCAATGCCATCCAAGTATGTGCAACGGTTGAATTCGGGAGCGCACAGCAAGAGGCGAGTCCATCAGCGCATACATGGCGCCCTGAGGAAAGCCTCAAAACATTGCGAGTACCGAGACTTGGAGAGGCATTGCTGGAGCAACTCATCCGCGGGTCAGGGACATCCGTTTGCGGGCGGCTGCTGTCTAAAAGCAACCTAACGCTGGCAAACGCCTTGGATGAAGCCAGGGCTCACGAGATGTCTACCCAAGCGCGGAAACCCTACAAAAGCAGGTCGCACCAAGCTGGTGCGAAATCAACCCCGTCCACAATGAAGAGGTCCAGGCCGAATCGGACGGTGAGGAGGAGGAAGGAGTCTTCCACGGGAGGCCGGAGAAAGAAGACCGGGGTGACTGCGAGTTGCGGAGGGCAACACCAACGACAACAATGCAGATTTAAGATGCAACTTGTCGGCGATGCGAAGGAAGGGCACCTAGCACAGGTCTGTCGAGCTCCCCAACCTTCCCGCCAAAAATTCAAACCGGCCAATCAGAGCGGGCAGCGAGCGGCCCGTGATTGGTCAGTTTAAAAAGCGCGGTTGAATCAGACTGTCGTGAGAGTGGGTCACGCATCAACACGCCTAGAAAAAAATCTTTACAAAGGCAAAGATTGAGGGGTGCCGTGCCGATTGGAGGTGGACACGGCTCATCGATCACGATCATGTCCTGGGACACTCTCGTGAAAGCCTTACCCGCCATCATAAGCGCAAGCTGCAACCACAGAAATTAAAGGTACAAGACTACCAGGGAATCGCATCCCTGTTCGAGGGTAACGTCCGTCCACGTCGAGTATGGACAATACAAGAAAACTCTGCCCATCACCATCGTCGATGGGACCCTGCCAAGCTTGTTGGGACTGGACTGGTTCGAGCATTGGGCATGGGGTGACTGGAATCTTCAGAAACGAAGTCGACCTCAAAGACGCACTCGTGAAAGAATTTGGGGCGTTTTCAGAGACTGCCTGGGCAAGTACAGGGACCCCTATCTCTTTTAACTTAGACCCCAAGTTGCCCTATCCGCCTAAAGGCTAGGAGGGTCCCGTCGCCCTAAAGCCCAGGATTGACCGGGAACTGGACAAGCTAGTAAACCAGGAATTCTAGTGCCAGTTGACCATGCTAAGTGGGAGACCCCTATAGTCACCCCAGTCAAACCGGACGGGTCGGTCCGGTTGCGCTGACTACAAGGCAACGCTAACAAAGCGTTGCAAAGAGTGCTTACCCCGTCCCCAGTGGTACAGCACTTACTGCACTCAATGGGGCAAGGGCAAGTTTTTGCCAAGCTAGACTTGGCCCAAGCCTATCAACAGCTGCCCATAGATAGCAGCACAGCCGAAGCGCAGACAATTGTGACTCACAGAGGGGCTTTTAAGTGTACCCGATTACAGTTTGGGGTTAGTGTGGCTCCAGGGTTATTTCAGAACCTGATGGAGCGGCTATTGCAGGGCCTATTGCAGGGGTGGTACCATACTTTGACAATGTACTGGTATCCGCTGAAAACCTAGAGGAATTAGGGGTGAGGCTGCGAAAAGTTTTGGGCATTTTCCGGTCTGCCGGTCTCACGGTTAAACTAAACAAATGCCAGATCGGGGTTGAGTCTGTGGAATTCCTGGGCTACCGGATAGACAGGAAGGATTCACCCACTGAGAGCAAGGTACGGGCCATCAGGAAGGCCCCGGTTCCAAAGAACAAAACGGAGTTACAGGCATTCTTAGGTCTGGTCAACTTCTCAGCGGTATTCTTAAGGAATAAGGCAACAGTAGCCGAGCCGCTGCATAAATTACTAGCAAAGACGGCTGCATGGTCTTGGGGAAAGGCGGAAGCTAGGGCATTCGAAGGGGTAAAGAATCTCCTAACGAGTGATAGCCTCCTTATCCAATACAATGGCACGCTGCCATTAGTGTTAAGCTGCGATGCATCTCCCTATGGGGTGGGGGCTGTGCTCAGCCACAGGTTACCAAATGGCACAGAAGCCCCTATTGCATACTACTCCCGAACCATGTCATCAACTGAAAGGAATTATAGCCAGCTTGATAAGGAAGCCTTGGCTATAGTCTCAGGAGTAAAGAAATTCCATGAATATGTATTTGGTCGTGATTTTGAAATCATCACGGACCATAGTCCTTGCTAGGTCTGCTGGCAGGCGACCGCCCAACGCCCGTGGCACTTTCGCCAAGACTGACCCGATGGACTATCTTCCTGGCAGCGTATTCTTACAAATTACTACACCGGCCAGGAAAGGAATTAGGGCATGCAGACGCCCTGAGCAGATGCCCGTTACCAGAGACTATCGAAGACCCCACTCCCGGGATACCAGTTCTGCTAATTGACTCTTTGGACTCTGGCCCAGTCACATCCAAAGAGGTGGCTCGGCTTCGTATAAGGACATTACAATAAGAACTGTAATTGGTTGGGTACAAAGAGGTTGGCCAGGCCAAGTAGCGCTTTTTAAAGAGTTTGTAAAAAAACATGGGGAACTCTCGGCCCAAGGGGGGTGCCTGCTATGGGGGGATCGAGTGGTGATCCCGGAGAAATTGAGGAAAAAGGTATTGGATCTCCTTCACGAAGGTCACCCAGGGATCGTGCGAATGAAGGGTCTAGCAAGAAGCTATGTGTGGTGGCCCTTAATGGACTCAGAAATTGCTGAAAGGGTAGGGAAATGCCAGGCCTGCCAGGAGTCCAGACCGCTACCCCCAACGGCCCCGATTCGGGAATGGGAGAGACCCCAGGGCCCCTGGTCTAGGATCCATATCGATTTTGCCGGCCCCTTCCACGGCCAAACCTTTCTGGTAGTAGTCGATGCCTACTCCAAATGGCTGGAAATCATTCTCATGAGATCCATGACAGCCGAGGCCGTGATCTCAGTCCTACGGCACCTATTTGTAACCCATGGGTTGCCCGACACTTTAGTCTCCGATAACGGCCCGCAATTCACGGCAACCCAGTTTGAGGGGTACTTGGCAGAGGAGGGCATCCGGCATGTCCTCTCGGCGCCTTTCCACCCTGCGATTTAACGGCCTTGCAGAACGCTTCGCTCGAGCGCAAAGGAAGGATTGTCCAGAACCAAGCCAGGCGTATGGCAAACAAAAATCGATACAGTCCTAGCAGTCCAACACAGAAGCCCCTGTGTCACAACTGGCCGCAGCCCGGCGGAGCTACTAATGGGTCGGAAGCTTAGGTGCCCACTAGACCGTTTAAACCCAAACTATACACCAGACGGTTACAAAGGGGCACACGGTAAAACAAGAGAGATGGCAACAGGCGACCTAGTGTGGGCACACAACTACAGCGAGGGCCCGACCTGGTTAGCAGGAACAATCCTAGAAATAACAGGACCAAAGTCATATCTAATAGAGTTGGGGGATGGCCGGGTATGGAAGCGCCACATAGACCAGATAAGAAAACGCATAACAGTTAATACAGAATCAGACGAAACATGCCCTGACTATTCAATGTTGGAATCCATAGCTGACTCAAACCCGGGGCTAACGCAGGACTTATCTGAGTGCCGGGAGGTCCAGCGACGCCAACTGGTTCATCCTGAAGACAGCAGGGAAGACTCTGCAAATAATCCAGGGCCGGTTGGCCTAGAGGAGGAGCTGAGAGGAACAAACAGTCCCTCCGGCCAGCTCGACTCACTCCCAGAGAATGAATTGCGCAGGTCTGAAAGAGTCAGGAGACGCCCAGTCTACTTGCGTGATTACATCGAAAAATAAGATGTAAATATTATGTAAATAGTGGTAAAGTGTTTTCTGGGAGGGAAGGAGTGTAATGTATCTTTAAAAGTTTTGGCGGGAAAAAAGCACGTTGCTGATTGGTTGAAGCCACCGGCCAAACTGTATATAAGGAGAGGTTTTCCCAGGCACTGGTTGCTGGGTTCACCATATAGTAAAGAGTTGTTGTCACTATCCTGGTCTCCTGCCTCGTTATTGCCCGAATCTAACACTTAACAACCGGTTCTCCCAAAGTGGTGTGAAGTGGCTGAATCCCACCACTGCTCTGGACCGTCGCTAATGTATTCATGTCCAAAATAGTGTGGGTTCCAGCCAGGTGAGCAGTATTCAAGGACAGGTCTGGCAAAGGTTTTGCATGCCCTAGTTCAGGGGTCTCCATCCTTGGTCCCTTTAAGACTTGTGGACTTCAACTCCCAGAATTCCTCAGCCAGCTTTGAAGTCCACAAGTCTTAAAGGGACCAAGGTTGGAGACCCCTGCCCCAGTTAGACGTATAGCATCACCAGAGAGAAAACTTTGTAAAATAAGGTTGACAACTCTTAATGCCTTTTTAGCAATGTTGTTACAGTGAGCTCTGGGGCTTACATCTTTTGAAATGAGTACTCCTAGGTCCTTGACAGAGTGTGGGTCATCTTTTAGATCGTTTCCGCCCAGCTTGTCTTTGATGTTCTGAGTTTTATTGCCAATATGCAGGACTGAGCATTTGTTAGCAGAGATTTGGAGTTGCCAATTGTTTGACCATTCAGATACATAATCTAGGTCGTTTTGTAGGGTAGTAGAATTGTTTGTGGTGTTAAATAGTTTTACATTGTCGGCAAAGAGGACACGGGCTTATAATATGATCACAAAGGTCATTTATATAAAGCAGAAAGAGAGTTTGGTCCTAGAACGCTGCCTTGGGGAACGCCTAGTGGTGAAATGTAAAATTTGTTACTACCGGTTCTGTGGGCGTGGCTTGGTGGGGGGGGTAATGTGACTGGGTGGGCGTGGCCTGCTTTTTTTTTTTTTTACTTTTAAAAGCATTTTTTCTACAACCTCTTCAACTGAAGAGGTTGTAAAAAAAAAGCTTTTAAAGGGTTCTGACAATCCCAGCTGAGTGTGCAGTCATCAGAGCTTTTTTTAAAGAAAGCATTTTTCAGCCAAAGAAAAAAAGCTTTTAAAAGTAAAAAAAAAAACCCTCTGATGATCATGCAGATCAGCTGGGCATGGGCAGGGGGAGCAGGGATTTTTGCTACCGGTTCTCCAAACCACCCGCCACCATCGCTACTGGATCAGGTGATCCGATCCAAACCGGGAGCATTTCACCCTTGGGAACACCATTGTTAACTGGGGCAGGGTTTGATATAGCATTTCCAATTTTAACTACTTGTTGCCTATTTGATAGGAATGTAACTTCCCACCCCATCAGGCCCCACCCATCCCCCTACTTTCCTTTTGAAGATCTTCAGAGTCACAGAGCTTGGATTAGGGAAGCACAGCTTGTTGCACAGTCACACGATATGATTTCAGAAGTGGCTGCCATTATGGGCAGGTTCCATTACAGTCGTAGGTCAAGGATTACCTGTATTTCATATGTTCAGTGCTCCAGGTTCAGGAACATATTAGCCAGGATAGGCAAAGCCCTGACAGTTCTCCTAAACGTTGACCCCCCCAATCAGTGGTGGGTTTGAAAGTTTTTTACTACCGTTTCTGTGGGTGTGGCTTGGTGGGCATGGCAGGGGAAGGTTACTGCAAAATCCCCATTTCCTCCTGATCAGGTGGGACTCAGGAGGCAGAGAATAGCTGGGGGTGGGGCCAGTCGGAATTTTTACGACTGGTTCTCCGAACTACTCAAAATTTCTGCTACCAGTTCTCCAGAACTGGTCAGAACCTGCTGAAACCCACCTCTGCCCCCAATACCCCTGTGTGCATGTGGGTATTTTAAATCAAGAGTCCCGATTTTCATGAGATTGACCAATTTTGACCATATTCTCAAACAAGGCCTCATGAGAGCATCATCATTTTCAAAAACATATTTTATGTCCATGTTACTGTACATATTTCTGCCGTGGTGTCTGTCCAATCCGGCACTGCTACCAGTTCCCTCACTGCTCAGAAATAACACCATGTCCCCAGCATGGCCTGCTCTTCTTGTTTTCTATGCATTTTCTCTCTAACCTAAGTATAATTCTCTTATAATGGGCCACTTAACAAGGTTCCATTTGCCACAAACAACTTGAGACATTAATCTTATTAGCCAGCCCTCGTCTACATGTGAAAACAAATAGATACGTCCAACCTGTTGTTTTCTGTGGACCAAAAAAATTAAAATAAAATACAAGGTGCATGGGCAGGGGAGACAGGGAGAGAGAAAGGTGAGAGAAACGCAAGGAAAACTCCTCAGAGATTTGTGGTTGGTGGCAGTTTTACAAATTAAATGCATAGAGCTGGTCTCCTGTGGCTTCTGCCTAGAATTCTATTATCACCTAATACAGTGTCAGAGGCAGCTGTGCCATAAGAGACAATTTGCCCGATAAAATACTAACCATCACATTTGCACAAGCATATATTTTTCAGTTCATCAGACAGCCAAGTTAGTACCTTGGTACTCCTCTTTCTTACTAACCAACCACCTCTTCTCTGCCCACCGCCCCTCCAGTTCCCTCCCTGGCCAGCTATTTCTTTTGCTAGGAAATATATCTTATATTATAGCTCAACCAGATTCTCTCAGATTCTTGAATGTAGTTAACATAACATAACATAACATAACATAACATAACATCAGAGTTGGAAGGGACCTTGGAGGCCTTCTAGTCCAACCCCCTGCCCAGGCAGGAAACCCTACACCATCTCAGTCAGATGGTTATCCAACATTTTCTTAAAAATTTCCAGTGTTGGAGCATTCACAACTTCTGAAGGCAAGTCGTTCCACTGATTAATTGTTCTAACTGTCAGGAAATTTCTCCTTAGTTCTAAGTTGCTTCTTTCTTTGATCAGTTTCCACCCATTGCTTCTTGTTCTACCCTCAGGTGCTTTGGAGGACAGCCCGACTCCCTCTTCTTTGTGGCAGCCCCTGAGATATTGGAACACAGCTATCATGTCTCCCCTAGTCCTTCTTTTTGTTAAACTAGACATACCCAGTTCCTGCAACCGTTCTTCATATGTTTTATCCTCCAGTCCCCTAATCATCTTTGTTGACGGAGTGTTTGCAGGATGGGACAGAGAAAGAATTATTGAGAAAGGATTTTTACCTGTTTCCTTTTGTTCCACCTTTTTCTTCCCATTTTAGTTTCTCCCAACCTGTTTTGGGAAAAGTTAATAAATCTCAGTCTCCTGAACTATTATGCTTCTTGATGTCAGCCTGCCACCTGCTGGTCCAGAATAGGAAATGTTTCTCATCTATAGTTTATCTAGACTGGTTTATTTGATAAGAAAAGACGTATGGTATGTGGAAATTGTTTGGGTGATTGGGGAAACAAGGCTGCCCCATGGATGGTGCACCATGGATGGGCCCTTGCTGAGCAGCATATTCTTGGCATGCAAAGGTGGCAAATTCAAATCCTTATTGGGAAAGATTTCCTGCTAAGATCTTGGAAGCCAGTTAATACTGAGAGGGGTGGGCTAAAAAGCAGATTCTGTAGAAATCATTTCTCTCAGGCCATATTAGAGGATGAGGAGACTTCCAGAATCTCTGATGACAAGCCAGGCCATGACATGGTAGTCCTTCCAGGCATGTTCCACCATACAGTACTTGAGGCTGTGGCGATAGAGGGTTAGAAAGCAGGGCAGTTCTTTCAGAAATTTGAGGAGTAAAATAAACTGATCAGATGCCCTCAGTTCCATATCAGCCCTTTTAGCACCACATTAGCAGTCCAGGAGGTAAAATCTGCCCAACATTAAGAATTGGTAACAAGTTGTCCTTGTTTTCCTCTCGCCTCTACACCCCTTTTTCCTTTCATGGCGGGCTTTTCTAGATAGTTACATCTATGACAGTGATGGCTAACCTTTTTAACCTTTTTGTCCCCTTGAAGAGCACCAGGAGGCTCCAGCTAGTCCAGAATGCGGCCGCGCGGGTGATAGAGGGGGCACCGCGTTGCTCCCATATAACACCCATCCTGCGCGGTCTGCACTGGCTGCCAGTAGCCTTCCGGGTGCAATTCAAGGTGCTGGTTACCACCTTTAAAGCGCTCCATGGCTTAGGACCAGGGTATTTGCGAGACCGCCTTCTGCCACCGATTGCCACCCAACAACCTATGCGCTCCCACAGAGCGGGCCTCCTCAGGGTGCCGTCGACCAAACAATGTAGGTTGGCGGCCCCCAGGGGGAGGGCCTTCTCTGTGGCGGCACCAGCCCTATGGAACGAGCTACCTCCGGGGTTACGCCAACTCTCCGACCTCCAGGCCTTCAAACGTGAACTGAAGACTTTATTATTTAATCGAGCGGGACTAACCTAAGAACGTATTTTAGCAAAATTTTAATGGGTTTTAATCGGTCTTTGACCATTTTAGTGATTCGGCCACTAAATATTTGCTTTTAATTGTTTTTAAATAGTGTTTATTTATTATATTTATATTATAGTGGTATGTGTATTTTAATATTGGCTGTACACCGCCCTGAGTCCTTCGGGAGATGGTGCGGTATAGAAATGTAATTATAAATAAATAAAATAAAATAAAATCGCGTGCTGAAAGTGTGCACGCACGCAACAACACATGTGTGTGCCTGCACCCATAATGCAACGCGTGTGCAACCCCTGAATGCCCCCCGCGCATGTGAGCGTGACCCTCCCATGCTCCCCCCCAGCCCCCACATACATATACTTGCAATCCCACCACCCCATTTTGGGCCTAGCAGGCCTCCCTGCAGCCTCCTGGGGCCAAGTCCCAGAAGTCTGCAGGGAGGCCTGCTAGGTCCAAAATGGACCGCGGGAGATGGCACCCCCCACGCTCCCTGCACCCCTGCGCGTGTGACCCCCCCCCCCTGGGCATCCACATGCGTCTCCCGCATGCGCCCCAATCCCGCGCATGTGCAGCAGAGTCCTGAAAATCAGCTGGCCGGTGGAAGGTGCGCGTATATGCGGGGTGGAGCTGAGCGGGGCGACGGCTCACGTGCCCACAGAGAGGGTTCTGCGTGCCACCTGTGGCACACGTGCCATAGGTTCGCCATCACGGATCTATGAAATAGAGAACCAATACAAATAGTAACCTATATGCTCTGAATGAACTGGGGATTGCTGCTAAAGCCACTGTTTCTAGCTTGGATTGAGATCAAACATAAAATTGCATAAACACATCACACATTAAAACGAAGCAGAGCTTTGATTGCACCATAGCAACATTAAAATATCTGCATAGATTGTGTCCTGGTGTGATTGTGTGAAGAGAGGTTGTCTCCCTGAGGACATTTGATCACTGGTGGGTCCCTCCTTACTCAATATCAACAAACAAGTGACAGCAGCAGCCTTAAGAGCTCTCTGTCCCATAACTGAGACAAACTGTGTCAACACTGGCTGATTAATCTGAGCAGCCCTGAATTGTTTGGAAAGCCTCCATCAGCTATTCAGCCAGTAACTGCCCGCCTCCCAGAAGAGGGTGAGGAGGTCAGACATTTTGGATGGATCAACACAATTTCTCCTAATCGTGGAGAAAACATTTCCAGGAATCACTGTCTTGGGATAGAGCTTCTGGTGGGGGGTGATCAGTAGGATTCAATGATGTGAAAAGGAGATAAGACAAATTCAAAGAGGAAAGACCATGAATAGTTATTCATGCCCTGGTCAGCCTTATGGAACCTCCGTGTTTAGGAATACCATACCACTGAATACATGGTTGCCGTTTTGTTCTAAACTAGGGTTTCCAAAATTATGAGGTACACATCTCTTAGAGAGGTGCCGACAGTGTCCAGGGAAGGTCTGAAGAACCTTTTAGTTGTACTATTACATTAAATCCACTTTTCCCAAAGTTTCATTGTACACGTAGTCTTTGACTTACACTGTATTGGAGCCCAGAATTATGGTTGTAAGTCATGCAGGTCATTAAGTGAGTATCATGTGACTGACCCAATTTTATGACATTTTCTGCAGCGGTTATTTAAAAAAATCACCACCATTTGTTCTATCTACCTATCTATCTATCTTCCTACCTACCTACCTACCTATCTACCTATCTATCATTCACATTTCTGTACTGCTCATCTCTGTCAAAGGGGGACTCTGACAAGAGTGAAACATTAGCAGCTATGTGCATCTCGGTTTCAACTTGTCATTAGAGTAGGGAGGGGGAGATGTTGATTACAAATGGGTTACTTGGAGAAATGAAACTTCTGCAGTTCACTGAAACTCGTGAGAGCCTGACAACTTTTCAAGGACATATCAACAGGTGTGCAGAAGAAGAAGGCAGATGGTTCCCATAACAAAGATAACTTGTTTACATGGTCCACATGGATTCCTGGGGGTTGGCTGGGAACTAAATTGTTTAATACAGTGAACTGTTGCCTGAGAAAATCAGAGTTAGTTTTACCTGGCCACCATGCTATGTATTCAATAAACAGTAAGTAACAGTAACAGTAACATGATCCTGGACTTTTATTTGGATATTCAAGCTGGATGTTGACAGGCTCATTGTCTGCGATGGGTGCTTTTTTTGCTGGAAACTGGAAGTAAAAAGCAAAAGATATTGTAAATCACAGTCAAGTGACCACAGATTTTTTTTTTGTTAAGGCAATAAGAGTTGGGAACTGTCACATATTGGGGGGGGAGATATCATTCCAGAAAACAGGGGCAACTACATAAAAAACACATTTTCAAGGTCCCATAAAATGACAAAGTTTGAAAGGAGGAAATTTGAGTATACTCTCACTGCGGGAGCGTGGGAGCCAGGCAGATATTTTTGGGAGAAAGTGGCCACTCAAATAATTGGATCCTAGGCCATGCAGGACTTTCAAGGTACTTGTTTTATGATTTTATAAGACAGTGATCCATTCTGAAGCTTCTAGTCCAATCTCCTATTCAAGTAGAAAAGCCTATACCAGGGGTCTCCAATCTTGGTCCCTTTAAGACTTGTGGACTTTAACTCCCAGAGTCCCTCAGCCAGCAAAAGGGCCTCTGGTGGCTCAACAGACTAAGCAGTCTGTTATTAACACAGCTGCTTGCAATTACTGCAAGTTCAAGTCCCACCAGGCCCAAGGTTGACTCAGCCTTCCATCCTTTATAAGGTAGGTAAAATGAGGAGCCAGATTGTTGGGGGCAATAAAAGTTGACTTTGTATATAATATACAAATGGATGAAGACTATTGCTTAACACAATGTAAGCCGCCCTGAGTCTTTGGAGAAGGGCAGGAAATAAATACATTTTTAAAAAAAAGGGGGGGGACCAAGGTTGGAGACCCCTGGCCTCCATTTTAGACACATGGTTGTCCAATCTCTTCTTAAAAACCTCCAGTGTTGGAACATTCACAACTTCTGGAGGCAAATTGTTCCACTGATGAATTGTTCTAACTGTCAGGAAATTTCTGCTTAGTTCTAGGTTGCCTCTCTCCTTAATTAATTTCCACCCATTGCTTCTTGTCCTGCCTTCAGGTGCCTTGGAGAACAAGTTGACTCCCTCTTCTTTGCGGCAGCCCCTCAGATATTTAACACTGCTATTGTGTCACCCCTAGTCCTTCTTTTCATTACAGTAAACATATCCAATTCCTGCTGTGTTCCTTGTCTAAGCAACAAAGAAACAAATTGTCTAAGATGTAGAAATATCAAGCTGTAAACCTGCTATTAAGAAATTCAAAACAGCACTTCAGGAATGTGCTAAAATACTCTTTTTTCCTTTTGAGTCCAACATGTTTCTTATGAGGATTTAAAGGGGAAAGCTTTATCAGGATCACAGAGAATTAATGTGGAATTTGATCGTGAAAATTAGCCATTTTAGCTGCAGAAAACTGGAAATGTGCCGATATGCTTTCAGCTGAAGAATTTGAAGAGTCCAGTGAAGATTCAAATAGTGTGAAACTCTGAGATGATTAGTGTACTCTAAGATGCTGTTTTCAAAAAATTGGGATTTCTTTTCATAAAATATCCTAGTGGACAATAGTCCTGACTGAATTCTAGTTGTATAAATCAAAACTCTCCCCTCCACATACAGACAATCATATCATTTGTGTTTTCTTCCCTCATCCTGATCGCCATTCATCCAATTACAAAAATCCACCAGGAAGATTTTTTTTAGGGACTGCAAAATAAAAAAATGATTTTTTTTTCCAGCTGAAATCGAATGTAATGTTGGGCATCTTATCTTACAATTGGCAAAATCTGAGGCATGAAATTCCACAGTTTATTATCATTATTCCAGCACAATGAAATATTGTTATGTACAATGAAACATGCGGAAGCTGACAGTTTATCTGTTTCCTCTCTAGGTTTAGAACTGGAAAATGTTATGCCCTTATAGAGAAGTTGAAGTAATATATAGAAATGATCACACCAGTCTCCAAAATAAAAAAAACCCCAATTCTAAGTTTCTAAAGACTATTCCATGCTACGTTTAGCTATGGAACATCAGTTATTGGTGAGATCTAAAATAACAGCAGCAACAATCCCAAGTTTCTCATGACTGGAGTTTGTTGAGAAACTGAAAGTTGGAAGTCAAGGCTTTCTACGGCTGTAAATCAGAAGGTTGCTGTAGCAAATAAATGTGTCATGTGCACTGAAGATGCAGGACAAATGGATTTTTTAAAAAAAAAAAAAAAAGGATGCTATCACGAGTTGGAGCTTTGGAGTTTTTCAGTAGAACAGTAGTGGCCCCTAGTGCTCAAGAGATTAACTGGAAGACTTGGTGCCATCTAGTTCAGGGGTCTCCAACCTTGACAACTTTAAGACTTGTGGACTTCAAAGCTGGCTGAGGAATTCTGGGAGTTGAAGTCCACAAGTCTTAAAGTTGCCAAGGTTGGAGAGCCCTGATCTATCTCATAGTTTGTCCTTGTACTAAGAACTACCTTTTGGGACTAGTGAGCTCATTTTATAATTTAAGAACTTCCTTGGACACTTTGAATGGCTACCATAGGAAGGAGGGGTTCTTGTCAGTGGTGGGTTTCAAAAATTTTTACTACTGGTTCTGTGGGTATGGATTGGTGGGTGTGGCTTGGTGGGCATGGTAGAGGAAGGATACTGTAAAATCTCCATTCCCACCCCACTCCTGGGGGAAGGATACTGCAAAATCCCCATTTCCTCCTGATCAGCTGGGACTTGGGAGGCAGAGAATAGATGGGGGCGGGGCCAGTCAGAATTTTTACTACCGGTTCTCCGAACTACTCAAAATTTCCACTACCGGTGCTCCAGAACTGGTCAGAACCTGCTGAAACTCACCTCTGGTTCTTGTCCACTAAATGGCAGTCATGGTGGGCTCCTAGGTCTTTGTTCTTCCTGAAAGGTGGACATTTTTCCAAAGGTACCACCATTTTCATTGCCTGTGAGCATTCAATGGGAATCTTGATGATGCTAGAAGCTGATGTTCTGCTTTAGAAGTAGACCAACTTCTTATTTCCATTAATGATTGAAAAAATATTTTTAAAATAAATTAAATCTGAATAAAAGCACCAAAGGTGTTTATGGGCCAATAGATACCAAGAGATCTCCCATTACTTTCCCCTGGTTTGCAAGCCTAATACAGCCTAATAACACCTAACACCACTTACGAAGATCTTTGCCTCAGCTTTTGTGGGATGCATCATCAGCGATTTAATGTTGTGATCATGGGAAGAAATACTTTCGCTCCATGTCTGTAGAGATTCTCAGTAATCCAGGTCAGGGTTGTCCCAAAGGTGTTTTCTTCAGAAGGCAACTGGACTTTCTTTGTTTTTTGTTTTGAAGATGTTTCGCTTCTCATCCAAAAAGCTTCTTCAGCACTTGGGGGTTTATCTGTGTCCACAGGGTCACCTGAGTAGTGCTCCTGGTTCCTGTAGTCAGGAGTTTTTCTTCTGGAAATCCATTCCTACTCCCACATCATTCAAAGGGTGTTCATGACCCACAGATAAACCTTCAAGTGCTTCAACGGCCCTCTAAAAGGATGCAAATGACCAGCTGTCTGCAAGGAATATAAATCCTTCCATTTCCCCCACTATCCTGTCAGAGCTGAAGAAGCTTCTTGGAGGAAAAGCTAAATGTCTTCAAAAGAAAAAACAAGAAAGTCCAGTTGTCTCCTGAAAAAGCACCTTTGGGACACTTTTGCTCCTTGCTGCACTGGTCAAGCCACAGTGGAATACTGTGCCCTGTTTGGGTTGTCACACTACAGAAAAGATACTAAGGAAATTGAAAGAGTGCAGAGAAGGGCACAGTGAAGGGCTTGGAGGCTAAATCCTATGAAGAGTAGTTAAAGGAATTTGTTATGTTGAGTCCAAGAGAAGGCTAAGGTCTTGTAGAGAATAAGGAAGATGACTTTGATGGAAATATGCATCACCTTCTTTTGCCTAGTCAACCAGTTCCTGCATATCTCTATCAAGGCCATCTTCTTTTGATGGAGTCATCATAGCAGTCTTCCAATACATGAAAGGCTGTCACAAGAAAGAGAGTGTGAATTTACACTCTGTAATGCCTGAAGGCAGGACAAGAGCCATGCAAGCTTGACAGAAAGAGATCCAAACTCAAAATAAAGAGGAATTTATTGACTGCTAATAGTCTGCCACTTGAAGTTGTGGGTGTTTCGTCACTGGAGGTTTTTCCAAGCAAAAGCTGTACAGATATTGGTGGTCTAAGAATTCTTCCATTGGTCAAGGGGCAGGAAGAAGACTTGAAGACCTACAAAATAGCAATAGCAATAGCACTTAGACCTATCTACCGCTTTACAGGGGGCCGCAATGGCTCACATGGTAAGACGTTGAGACTGTACTCCACTGAAGTTAGGCAGCTGGGAGGCTCGATTCCTGCGTAGGGACAGGAAAGGAGCCTCCCATGATTGCCTATTGGCATTCAGGCATCCCATGGATAAGATAACACTACCCGAATAAATTTCCTTTCACAGAGGCAGCCAGCCACTTCAGTGATCCCTGGCTAACACGTGTCATACATTTTTTTTAAAAAAGACTTCTCACTACTCTACAGCCCTCTCTAAGTGATTTACAGAGTCAGCATATTGCCCCCAACAATCTGGATCCTCATTTTACTGACTTCAGAAGGATGGAAGACTGAGTCAATCTTGAGCCTGGGGAGATTCGAACTGCCAAATTGCAGGCAGGCAGCCAGCAGGCAATCGAAGTAGCCTGTAGTACTGCACTCTAACCACTGCACCACCATGGCTCTTAAATCCTTTCCAACCTTGTGATTTTAGGGATACATTTTGGATGCAACCATAGGGATTATCAAGTTCTATTCTCACAGCTTGCTTTTCTGCATAAGTAAAATGTTTTGGTGGGAAGACAAATCCTACAGTCCTGCTTCTTGGGCTACTTGAGTACATACCTGTGTTCGCATCCTTAGTTTGTGCCAGTAAAATGCATATCCCACTGAATTAGTAAGGTGACGACAATACTATATTGGCTTACAGTCTGATTTGAGTAAAACTGCCCTTTGGTGGCACTTGTAGCATACTGGCCAACATGTGCCCAAACTTATCCCGGTGATGCTGTAGTTGATATAAGTGTAGTTAAGGCTGATAACAGTAGCTAAGACCAGTAACCTAGCCTATACCTTCTCTTTACTACTAAAAAGCACCATATGAAAGCCCAAGGGATACATAGCTATGACAGTCGTTGGAGGTCAATATCTGTGTGGACCCATCTAAAGTTGACTATAATTATGATTTGGAATGTAAGAGGAATAAATGATAAGGAGTGTGAATATAGAAGAAAAAAAAGTTTAAGAATGATACAATCTATATAAACATAGACTATTTACAACTGTACAATTTGTTACACTCTTTCTGCTTGCTACATTATGCTTATCAATAGCTCTTCAATTTCAAAATAATAATTCATATATATGAATTTAGATTCTGGTTCACGTTCCACCCTATCTTCTTTAACCCACTATATAAAGTTGTGTGTCACTTGCTAAAAAATATTATTTGCCTTTAGCTGAAAGTAAGTCAAACACTGACTGATTTCTCGGATTCTCATTGAGCATTTCTGCACTGCTCCATTAAATTGTTCTCATGCAGTCCCTAAACCAATGGAAAACTATTAGACTCTAAATGTTGCTGTTTCCATTGTTGATACCCACCAGAGGTAGGTTTCAGCAGGTTCTGACCAGTTCTGGAGAACTGGTAGCAGAAAATGTGAGTAGTTCGGAGAACCGGTAAATACTACCTCTGACTGGCCCTGCCCTCATCTATTCTCTGCCTCCCAGTTCTCAGCTCAGAATCTAAATTCATATATAAGGAGGAAATGGGGATTTTGCAGTAACCTTCCCCTGAATTAGAGAGGGAATGGAGATTTTACAGTATCTTTCCTCTGCCAACCCCGCCAAGCCACGCCCACGAAGCTATGCCACACCCACCAAGCCACACCCACAGAACCGGTACTAAAAAAATTGGAAACCCACCACTGATACCCACCCAACATACGATCTTTGATTTGTCTTATTACCAAATGGTGTTTTCCTGATTTTAGGTGTACAGAGAATTGGTTAAACCAGGCGTAGTCAACCTTTTTATACCTACCGCTCACTATTGTATCTCTGTTAGTAGTAAAATTTTCTAACCACCAACTGGTTCCACAGTAATGCACCGTGTATCATCGTCTGCTCATGCCTCTCGCGCATCGTGGATTGGGTTTGAGGGGGCACCGGCTACCAACTCTGTTTGTCTGTTACAACTGGGTGGTGTGGGGGGAGATGTGCGAGCTATTCTGGGACGAGGCTCTTTTGTTTGTGGTCGTCTATAACGCCATTTAGTTTCACTTATGTAACATAAACTTATGTGTGTGTGATACAAATAGTATATTTTCAGAAATTTAAATTGTCACAGGGAATTTTATGAAAACCTAATGAAAATGTTTTTAAATAATATGATTTTTTTAAAAAAGTCAATTAAATTAAAAAAAAGGAAAGTCCTTCAGTATTGGACAAAACCCCTACCGCCCACCATGAAAGCTGGAACGCCCACTAGTGGACGGTAGGGACCAGGTTGACTACCACTGGGTTAAACCTTCTAACATTGCTGCTGTCTTCCCACTTTCTGAAGGTTGCCAACTGGCAGGAGACGACCCTCCATTCAGGAGAAGGATGTCATGATGGCATTTGGGGAGCTGCCTTCAAAGTAGGAGAATACCATTTTCAAATCCAACAATCCCTGTTCAAACAGCTGAATGGGGCTGTCCGCAGGTTGTATTTTAAAAAAGTCAAGATGGAAGCTATGATGGTGTGACCAAAGCTCTGTTGCACATACAAAAAAATATTAATATTGGAGTACCAGTTATTTTTGCGCAGAAACAAAAAGAAAAAAAATGGATAGCAGAAATGCCAGTTCCTGGCATTCAAGGAAACACACCAGCCTAAATTGGCCAATAGACTTTGGGTTGCTATGATTCCCTACTGGTCACCAGTGAAACATGATAGATTTTACATATGTTGGAACTACCATGAGCTGCTGTCAGCTGAAGAGGGGAAACACAACTTTAACAACTAAGTTTGACTCAAGCCTGCCTTCCTTGCAGACTGAAGACAAGATGGACAACATAGGATAACTTAGCAAAAAATAAAGAGATGGCCAGGGCTAGTGTGGAAAATATTGTGGCTAAATAAACAGAGGGATAGAATCAAGATCATGTGAAGTGTTAATACCACTTTATAATGCCTTGGTAAGGCCACACTTGGAATACCACATCCAATTTTGGTCACCACGATGTAAAAAAGATGTTGAGACTCTAGAAAGAGTACAGAGAAGAGTAACAAAGATGATTACGGGACTCAAGGATAAAAAATAATGAATGGTTGCTGGAAAAGAAGGACTAAGGGAGACATGATGGAAGTGTTCCAATATCTTAGGGGTTCCCACAAAGAAGAGGGAGTCAAACTATTCTCCAAACCACCTGAGGGTAGAACAAAAAGCAATGGGTGGAAACTAATCAAGGAGAGATGCAACTTAGAACTAAGGAGAAATTTCCTGACAGTTAGAACAATTAATCAGTGGAACAACTTGCCTCCAGAAATTGTGAATGTTCCAACACGGGAAGTTTTTAAGAAGAGATTGGTTCTGAAGTGGTGTAGGATTTCCTGCCTATGCAGGGGGTTAGACTAGAAGACCACCAAGGTCCCTTCCAACTTTGTTATTCTATTCTATTCTAGATGCAAGTGGGGGGAAAACCTGTTGAATCCTAGAATTGGAATGGAGCAGCCCACTGAATTCAGTCCCCTACTCAGAATAAGAATCTAAGCTTAAACTGTCCCAACAGATGATTACTTGACTTCTACCTTGACACATCAAATGAAGGGAAGCCCATCACTTCTTTACATAAAGAGCATTTTTCGGTCAAACAGTAAAATTATCATGTCTGTGTGGAGTCCTTAGTGTGCTCTAGTCTTGGTTGCTTTCTTGCAGATATTTCATCATTCAACTAGGTAAAATCATCAGTGCTGGAATGAAGTGGGGCTTAAATCTGTGTTTATATGCAACTGGTTTGCCCTGTCAGTAGAATAGAATATAATAGAATAGAATTTTATTGGCCAAGTGTGATTGGACACACAAGGAATTTGTCTTGGTACATATGCTCTCAGTGTACATAAAAGAAAAGATGCCTTCATCAAGGTAGTGTTGATGGAATAGCAGAGATGAGGTAACCCAGTGATGAAATCCAGCAGGTTCTGACAGGTTCTGGAGAACCGGTAGCGGAAATTTTGAGCAGTTCGGAGAACCAGCCAATACCACCTCTGGCTGGCCCCAGAGTGGGGTGGGAATGGAGATTTTGCAATATCCTTCCTTCAGGAGTGGGGCGGGAATGGGGGTTTTGCAGTATCCTTCCCCTGCCACGCCCACCAAGCCACACCCACAGAACCAGTAGTAAAAAAAATTGGATTTCACTACTGATGTAACCTAGTTAGATAAAACATCTGCAAGCAAACAACCAGAGAGCACCAAGGACCACACAGTTCAACCATGAAGTACAAATATGCTTTTCTATTGGTATTGTAGGAAGTTAGCACCCATCCATCTCCTAGCAAAATGAGATATTTTAGGACATATTAAAAGGGCAGAATATTTTCCCTAAAAGGGAGGCAGAAACTCAGCCCCCACCCACCCCCACCCACCCCACCCTTATCAATGAGCGATTAAGGCCTGGGCCAGTCTATTCTACATAACAAAGATCTACCCCCTTCAGGCAGAGCCATAGTAGGAATTGCCCAAAGCCCTTTCATTACATCATCACCCAGCAACAGTCAACCAAGCTTGGGACTCAAAAGACAACCTACAAAGTTACCCCTGCATGGCCCCATGGGAGTCTGACAACCAATCGGAACACAAGCTCAAATTCAAAGCCCAATAAAGGGCATAAAACTCTCAGCATCTCTGGCTTTCTTTGCCCAGGACCTCAAAACCATGTGGTCCTATCCACCATTAAACCATCTTTTCAAGCCGATCTCTGTGTTTCCAGTGTTTTTCTCCCCACTTGGAACTGAAATCATATAGACATTTCTTCCAACAGTATCATGTTTGTGTCCAACTTCCCTAAACTGTTAGGCTGTTTCTCCTGACAATCAACCTGAAGATGCTTCTCTATCAAGTGAAATGATTATTCCATGTCCTGCGTTCTGGCATGATAGAGAACAAGTCTTGCCTCTGTGTGTGAAGAGGGTGATTACGTTTCCTCCAACCACTTATTCGTAAAGCTAAACATACCAAGCTCCCTCAATCTCCCTTCGCAAGACTTCGTTTAAGAGTTAGACTTAGTTTTACAGCCACAAGCAGACTTGGGGAAGAATAAAAACATTTACAAACTGCAATAAAGTGCAAGTTGTGGGAAGGAAAGGCAAGAAAATCCCATTAAGGCTAATGCTTTTGTAGCTCACAGTCTCTTCCTGCAGGAACCCTCTATTTCCATAAACCCATTATCTCCACGGCTGCTTCAATTAATTAGAAAGCTTCCATTGTAGCTTAACACAATCTAGCACAACCAGGGGTTGTTGTTGTTGTTTTTTACACAAATAGTCTGAAAGCTTTCCTATATTTCAACTTGGCTTAAAAGAAATTGTTAATAAGAAAAATCCCTGCACAATAAGCAGTTATATTCCCCACAAGAGGAGAAATGCTACTGTGTTTGTTTTAATTAGCCATTTTTACACCTAGGGGGTCCCCATCTTGGGATAGAAGATAGTCTTTTGGAGAGGAAGGGTGGATGGTAAGGTCATACAGCCACCTAAAACACAATTATGACAGTCCTAAAAATAAGTAAGCAGAGCCTTTGTGCACCTTAAAAATAAACTTTGAAAGCCTTACTATTCTTATCATATGAGATGCAATTCAGAGGAAGCATTTGGTCCCTACTAAGAAAAACGGCTTACAAAGGGCTCAAATGAATGTTGAGATATTCAGTGTCCCTTAAAGAAGAAAAACAACATGGATGCTAAAATTTATAGCATATGAACAGTACAGTGACAATATGCAGCTGGATGGGAAATGGGATGCATGAATGAATGGACTTCTGGTCCAACTCAGCAATGTTTTTTTAATGTTCTCTGAAGAACATTAAAAGAACATTGGAGAAGGAGGGAGGGAGGGGGAGAGAAAGAGAGAGAGAGTATCTTCTAGGTCAGGAGTCTCCAACTTTGGTCCCTTTAAGACATGTGGACTTCAACTTCCAGAGTTCCTCAGCCAGCTTTGCTGGCTGAGGGACTCTGGGAGTTGAAGTCCACAAGTCTTAAAGGGACCAAGGTTGGAGACTCCTGTTCTAGGATGTGTGCATTTGGAGGGGTAAATGGTCTTTTAAACCAGTGATCCTACAAGTACCTGGATGCAAATCTACACAGCGGATTACAGCAAGGGTTCCTAAACTTGGCCATTTTAAGACATGGACTAATTCCCAGAACTGTGCAAATTGGAGAATTCTGGGAGTCCACGCATCTTAAAGTTGCCAAGTTTGGGAAGCCCCAGCTTACAGCATTCCAGGACCTGACTTGAATCGGGAGAACCACACTAGAGTAGCTTCAAGAAAGGAAGGAGTTCTTCCCCCTGATGCTAATTCTTTCTTCGACGCAAAATAAATCCTTCATGCTCATTTGGCATTCCCTCAGCATTTTACCTCAGCTGTGGATTTGTGCGTGTGCATCTTTGAATGAAATAATATAATGCTTAAAAGAAGCAGCTATTTTTCATCACTTGCTGCTCTGTCTCCTACCCTGAACAGCAATTAACTATTGAGCACATTATTAATATCAGTTTGCAAAGTTGTCCGTTTAATGGTAGCAGAGAGGTCTCTGGAATAGCTTGTAAAATCTCTCATGTGTCTACATGGATGAGATTTCTTACTTTTAGTAATTCTGGGTGGACCATTTAATACTAATAACAATGGATGCCTTGAAAGAGAAAGACGGGACTTTAAAAATTAATGATATTAGAAACGCCAGGCATATTTCATTTTGCAGGGTATCCCCCCACCAGCTTCTATAATATGACAGGCAGCAGCCTCCTTGGCTAATGAAGGCCAGGGTGGTGGTCAGGAAATAAATCTGGAGAGCACTATTATTGAGGAAATTTTTAAAAGTAAAATAAAGGAGCAAAAATGCATATAAATATAGACCCATTGACACTGTGGCCATGCTGTGGATAATCACCATATGTTAACTTGAGCACTGAACCCATTTTCCAGAATGGCACAATCCACTGTATACCATTGTAGGAAGTTAGCACCCAACCCCCCTCCTAGAAGAATGAAATATTTTAGAAAATATTAAAAAGGCAGAATATATTTCCCTGGATGAGAAATGGAGACACATGTTTTAAGGACAAAGCAGCTCCCTGCAGCTCCTGCCCCACCTCCACCTTTGTCAATTGGCCATTAAGGCCTCAGCCAAACTCACTCATTTCCCCCACCTTTGTCAATGGGCCGTCATCTGCAACACAATAGGACCCATCTAGCAACAGAAACTCCCCACATGGCATCTGGGAAGATTACATCAGCCAGCAATGCTAGCTATGACTTCTGACAGCAACCAATCAAGTGCCCCAGAAAGTTCAAAGTCAAAGAGGGTATAAAACCCAGGGAGTCTCAGCATCTCGGCCTTTTTCTGCTCAGGATCTCAAACCATGTGATCCTGTCCACCATTAAACCATCTTTCCAAGCAGTCTCCATGTTTCCGGTGTCTTTTTCCCCACTTGGAACTGAACCCAGATGGACATTTCTTCCAACAATACATAAACAACCCGTTCATTCACTGTTTTAAAAAATTTAGATGGCAGCACCTAGCCAAACCTGGCTGATCTCAAAAACCACAGTACTGAATCCAACAGACATGGGAGATTCAAAGTCTGTAGACTAGACTGGGAAATTGGGGGTGGTGAAAATCTTAGAAAAAACAATAGTCAAAATATTTCTATATTGTTGTCAGCCTAGATGCATCCATGGAGCCATCAAGACTCAAGTTTAGTTTGAAAGAGGGTTTTCTGTACCACAAGCTAAAATACATAAATTGAAACTTTGCAGTTAATAACTAACAAATTTCACTATTAGAAAATTGTGGAGTGAGAGATCATGATGACCAGGCATATAAATGTAGCCTCTTTGTGCTTTGTCTTTAGCTATAAAAAATCTTCCCACGCTTGTGCTGTGAAAATCCCCAAGATACAAGAGCTGCATTTTGCATTTTAGCATGAATAATTTTTCATTATAATGGAGCTAAAAGCACATAAAAATTCCTTTGCCACTGAGATCATGGAAGCAGCAAAAGAAGCAGTGCTATTGATAGTTAAATGAAAAGACAAATTTGAGAGAAGAGAAACAAAGCTTATAAAAATGAGGATTTTAGGTTCAGCATTCTGTATCTAGGTGACAATGGGGATTCAAAAATGGGATATTTCAAAGTCACACAATTGATTAGTGAATCTAAAGATTCTAGCTTCAGAATATTAAAACTTAGGTTGCTAAGAAGCCAAAATAAATGTCTGTATGGATGTTACTATTGTTCAGTAATGTATATTGACTGACATGTCCCCAACATTCCCTACATCATTTCTCAACCTTAGCAATTTTAATGTGCGTACTTAAGAGTCCCAGGATCCTCCAGCCATGACCTATGCTATCTACCAGTTTGCACTATTTATGCTAATAGCCAGAGGTGGGGTTCACTTACCTCCACTACCAGTTCGCAAATGTCAGCACACATGCCTCCTCTGCGGATGCACAAGGCCTTCCGCACATGCGCAGTGCTAGCGCATTACATCTGGGCAGGTGGGCAGGACCTCCTGTTCGCCCGAACTGGACAGAAGTGGCTGAATCCTATCTCTGCTAATAGCTGTAACCACTCATTTCACTGCCCCTTGAATGCTCAGGCAACTAATTTAGTCCTGGAACTATCTGATTTTCAAAGCTTGCGGCTTGTGCTAGCTCGTCTGACATCCTCCATTACTGAGATGTGATTGTCAGTAATCAACAGCTGTCTGTACCATAAAAGACCATTTCATTTAACATTATTAATCCATAATTGAATCATTCCATCACGTTATCTCTACAACCAGCATCTGGTTGAATTAAAACCACCTTCATTTGCATTTGCACTATACGCTAGTCAATCCCTGGAGCGTGTATCTGCAATACAGCAATAGACTTAATACTATAAGAAAATATTAAAATGGTAAGAGTTTAATGATGATTGATCAGTGATATTATAGATCCATATATCATGAGGTCAGAATAGGGCTGATTGCTAAGCACCCAATGTGTGATCACATGATTGGGGAGGGGGGTTGTCAGTTATCAGAACTGGGTCATAAGTACCCTCAGGGGGTCCACTGTAACTTGAAATGGTTGCTTAAGCCACCAGTTGTAAATTGAGAATTATCTCAAAATATTCAAAATATTCTGAGAGATGGTGACTTAAAAAACTAATGAGGAATTGGAAATGCCTTTTGCAGCTCCTAATATTTTGCATTTACCACCATTCTAGCACTAAAGATACCTCACTGACGTTTGTATATATTCTTGCTTTCTTGATCTGACCCAGTTGTAGGGGGCGTCATAGTATTTTCCAATGGAAAATGAAGAAACCTTCCCCGAGCTGTATTTTAAGTCCATTTTTAAAAAATCCATTTTAAGACATGTGGACTTCAACTCCCAGCATGCTGGCTGGTGAAAGAAACCGGGGATTTGAAGCAGTGGTGAAATCCTCCACAGATTGCTGTTTGCTGTCTGAGCATGTGCACTGTGCACCAAACGCACATGTATTCGCAGTGCGCACCAAAAACACGCTATGCATGCACGCACAATGCACACCAAATTCATGTTGCGCATACATGCGCAGTGCACACTAAATGCACGCTGCACGCGCACGCACAGTGCACTCCAAGCGCGTGCTTCACGTGGAAAAAGGAGGCTTAACAAGGTAAGTAGAAAGATGGGTGGGAAACAGCTGTGCCATACGATTTAGATTCTCTAGAAAGCAGGATTTCCTGTTTTCCAGCTAATGTAAATCACGCAGCACAACTGATCGTCAGAAATACCAGTTTGGAGGAACCGGTAGCTTTTATCACTACCGGTTCGCTCAAACCAGTGCAAACCAGTAGCATTTCACCCCTGATTTGAAGTCTACACGTCTTAAAATAGGCAAGTTTGAGAAACACTGCCTAGTTAGCCAAATGTTTGGCGTTACATGGAATTGGAGCCTGAGAGAAATGGGAAATCCTGCAGGGCTGCAGTTGGCCTCTTTCCCCCAAGCTGTGGGCCTCTATGCCCTTTTTATCAAATTTATATGGCCGCCTATTTAATAAAAATTACTCTGAAAGGCCTTAGTGACGGTTCATACTTTAATTATCATAGGAAACTGAGCTCCCTCTAGTGGCCATTTTTCAGCAGTAGGGAGAATGTCAACTTCATGAAAGACTTTCTTCAAGACCGATAGCTCCTTTTGAACACGAGTACACATACACAAATTAAGGGACTGGTTACTTTAGGTTGCAATTTTTCATTGGAAGCTCCTCTAGCAGCAACTGTCCTGGAGGAGACACTCATAGCCTGCTCCTCCTTATACAGGTGTCCTGTTTCCCATACTACATCCCGAGGCAGCCCCCTTACCTGCAGATGGAGTACAGCCTAATGGAGCCAGTCCAGGGGTGAAAAGCTCTCGGTTTGGACCGGATCGGCCAATCCAGTAGCAATGGCAGTGGGTGGTTTGGAGAACCAGTAGCAACAATCCCTGCCCTCCCCTCCCCTGCCCACACCCACCCAATCGCCCGCTTGCCTGCTTGTTGCTTCTTTTAAAGAATGCTTTTAAAAGGTAAAAAAAAGGCTTTGAAGATCACAGCTGAGCTGCCTGGTTGTCAGAGCCCTTTTTTTTACTTTTAAAAGCATTTTTTTTTACAACCTATTCCCACACAGTATGCATGCGCAGCCAGCGAACCGGTAGTAAACCGGTTCAGATTTCACCACTGAGCCAGTCCTTTCCATTCCCTGGAGGGTGGAGATGGGCTGCCCATTTTTCCCAGCTGCTGAAAAGTTATCTGCAGAAGGGAAAGGAAGGGTGGGTTGATGGCTCAGAGGCACCAGATCTGACAACGAGTATTCTGCATGTGGGCAGACATGGCTACAGTACTGCAATAGCCAGATACCTCCCCAGCCATTAAAGGTAGTCCTCACTTAGTGACTAAAGTTGCTAAGTGGGAAATCACATGACCATGACAGACTTATGGCATCACTTTCCATTCAGCTGTTAAGCAAGTCACCAAAGCCTTGCAAAGCAAAACATCATGTGATCACAACGGACTTATAGAACCACCTCACTTCTGCTCGAGTCATTAAGCAAATTGCTGTGGGATATTACGCAAGACATCACATGACTATACTAACATTCAAAGACATTTCAAGATTATTATTTTTTTTTTCGAATTTATATCACATGACTGCAATTTGAAATTGTTATACTGGCTTCTCCATTGTTTCTGTTTGTTGCAAGCCAGTTACAGGGCAGTGAATTTCCAGTTGGCATCTTTTCCTCCCACTTTGAAGATTAGATGAAAACACATGATCAGGGGTATGAGGAAAAACCTTTAACTTGTTTCAAGATTCACGCAATATGTGGAAATATAAACTTCACACTACTAAAAATAGAATAGAATAGAATAGAATAGAATAGAATAGAATAGAATAGAATAGAATAGAATGGAATGGAATGGAATGGAATGGAATGGAATGGAATGGAATGGAATGGAATGGAATTTTTATTGGCTAAGTGTGATTGGACACACAAGGAATTTGTCTTAGGTGTATATACTCTCAGTGTACATAAGGAGAATAAATTACATTCATCAAGAATAAAAAGATACAACACTTAGTGATAGTCAAGGTTACTAATAAGCTATCAAATCATACTAGGAAACAAATAAAAACAACATAATTGAAAGATACAAGCAACATGTTTATAGTAATAAGTGGGAAGAAATAGATACTAGTAAGGAAGAGAAGAATAATAGTAATATAGTCTAAGTAAATTCTTTGACAGTGTTGTGGGAATTAGTTGTTAAGCAAAATGATGGCATTCAGGGAAAAAATGTTCTTGTGTCTAGTTATTTTGGTATGCAGTGCCCTACAGTGTCATTTTGAGGGTAGAAGTTGAAACAATTCATGTCCAGGATGTGAGGGATTTGTAGATATTTTCACAGCCCTCTTTTTGACTCGTGCATTATACAGATCCTCGATGGAAGGCAGGTTGGTAGCAATTATTTTTTCTGCAGTTCTAATTATCTGTTGAAGTCTGTGTTTGTCTTGTTTAGTTGCAGAGCCAAACCAGAGAGTTATAGAGGTGCAGATGATAGACTCAATAATTCCTCTGTAGAACTGAACCAGCAGCTCTTTGAGCAGTTTGAGCTTTCTGAGTTTTGGCAGAAAGAACATTCTTTGTTGATCTTTTTTGATGATGTTTTTGATGTTAGTTGTAGATTTTAAGTCTTGAGATATGATAGAACCTAGAAACTTGAAGGACTCTACTGTTAATACTGTGTTATCTAGGATTGTAAGAGATGGTAGTATAGGAAGTTTTCTTCTAAAATCTTCTAAAAATGAATGTAATATATAGCTGAGAGGAAAACTCCGTATCATATCCATTTCATATCCCACATGTTAATCCAACATAGTTGTTTTGCTCATGATATGGAAAATAGGTCTACTGGTGGCGCAGTGGTTAGAGTGCAGTACTGCAGGCTACTTCTGCTGATCACCGGCTGCCAGCAGTTTGGCAGATCAAATCTCACCAGGCGCAAGGTTGACTCAGCCTTCCATCTTTCTGAGCAGTGGTGGGTTGCTCCCGGTTCTGTCCGGTTCTATAGAACCGGTAGTAAAACTGGTGGGAGGCTCCGCCCACCCGCCCCGACGTCATCAAGGGGCTTCTGCGCATTTTATTACGGGTTGCGAACTGGTAGTAAAGGTAAGTAGAACTCACCCCTGCTTCCGAGGTAGGTAAAATGAGGACCCAGATTGTTGGGGGCAATATGCTAACTCTGTAAACCACTTAGAGAGGGCTTTAAAGCACTGTAAAGTGGTATATAAGTTTAACTGCTATTGCTACTAATCACTGGAATTGGGTGGCTAACAAATTTAAATAATAATCAAGATTCAATTTAGTTTATCTAGCTTTATGCTGTCCTGCAGATGCTCTTAATATATCTATGAATGTTGCTCTCAAATTTTTTTTTTTATTCACATTTATATCCCGCCCTTCTCCGAAGACTCAGGGCGGCTTACATTGTGTAAGGCAATAGTCTCATTCTATTTGTATATTTATATACAAAGTCAACTTATTGCCCCCCCAACAATCTGGATCCTCATTTTACTACCTTATAAAGGATGGAAGGCTGAGTCAACCTTGGGCCTGGTGGGACTAGAACCTGCAGTAATTGCAGGCAGCTGTGTTTAATAACAGGCTTCTTACAGCCTGAGCCGCACCGCGGCTCAGAGACCTTACCTAGCTTTGTTTAATCAGAGCGTCAGTGTCTCCTACACATTACCTTCAGAAACTAAATAGATTGTACAATGAGCTTTTTTTCTAATCATCTTCATGAAAGAATACCTGTGCTTTAAACCAGCGGTCCCCAACCTGTCTGGCTCTGCGGACTGGCGGCAGGAAAGGGAAGAGAGGAAGGTTTAGCACAGGGGTCTTCAACCTTGGCAACTTTAAGCCTGGTGGACTTCAATTCCCAGAATTCCCCAGCCAGCTTTGCTGGCTGGGGGATTCTGGGAGTTGAAGTCTACCAGGCTTAAAGTTACCAAGGTTGGAGACCCCTGATTTAGCACACACACATGCCACTTGTGCAAATGCAGCTTTGCACGCTTGCACTCACCGACTGCTTGCACGTCCCAGTTCTCAACACCAGGCCTTGGACTGGGGGTTGGGGACCTGTGCTTTAAACTACATAAACTAAACTGAGCTTTTTCAACTGCATGATATATGAATACTACCATAGAGAGCTTTTCAATTAAAGCTGTCAGAATCCTAGACATTACTCATCCTCGCTTGGTGTTATACTGCAAAAGATCTTGATAGCACCAGATTACAGAACATCCAACAATATTTCCATACAGCAATATCAAGGTGTTTTATTGGTTAATAATTCATCACTTCCCACATTCCTTTCCTTGGCCAAGATGGTGCACAATCTACGTACTAATCCAAGAAAGAAAGTCAAAGAAGATAAAAAGAGAGGCAAAGATAAAATAATATTTTGTGATCAATAATGTAAGAAGCAAATTGCCTTGGGGGCAATTTGCACAACATCTTGTATAGCCTCACGTCCTATCCTCAGAAGGGCTAAAGTTGGCAGAGCTGTTTCCCATTTTGAGGTGAAATCAGAGGTGAAATGTAAAATTTGTTACTATCGGTTCTGTGAGTGCGACTTGGTGGGTAGGGGGGTAATGTGACTGGGTGAGCATGGCCAACTTTTTTTTTACTTTTAAAAGCATTTTTTCTACAACCTCTTCGGCCAAAGAGGCTGTAGAAAAAATGCTTCTAAAAGGTTCTGAAAATCCCAGTTGAGCTGTGCGATCATCAGAGGCTTTTTTTTTTGCTTTTAAAAGCATTTTTTCGGTGGAAGAAAAAATGCTTTTAAAAGTAAAAAAAACAACCTCTGATGATCATGCGGTTCAGCTGGGAATGGGGGGGGCAGGGATTTTTGCTACCGGTTCTCTGAACCACCCGCTGCCATCACTATTGGATTTATTTATTTTATTTTATTATTTATTTATTTAAATTTTTATACCGCCCTTCTCCCGAAGGACTCAGGGCGGTCTACAGCCAAAGTTAAAACAATTTAAATATACACAATTAAAATATCAATTTAAAATACATATTCAATAATGGCCAAATTAAAACCGTCAATTGACCCAACCTAAAATACCCCATATAAAATTAAAAAATTAAAATTTGGAAATTTAAAAATCAAGCCAGTCCCGCTTGGATAAATAAATAAGTTTTTAATTCCCGGCGAAAGGTCCGAAGGTCAGATAATTGGTGCAAACCGGGGGGAAGTTCGTTCCAGAGGTAGGTGCTCCAACAGAAGGCCCTTCCTGGGGCCGCCAGCCGGCATTGCTTGGCGGACGGCACCCTGAGAAGACCCTCTCTGTGAGGCGTCTGGTCGGTGGGAGGCATAAGGTAACAGCAGGCGGTCCCGTAAGTACCGGGCCCTAAGCCATGGGCGCTTTAAAGGTGGTAACCAGAACCTTGAGCGCACCGAAGACCACAGGTAGCCAGTGCAGACTGCGCAGGAGTGGTGTTACCCGGGAGCAACGTGGAGCTCCCTCAATCACCAACGCAGCTGCATTCTGGACTAACTGGAGTCTCCGAGTGCACTTCAGGGGTAGCCCCATGTAGAGAGCATTGCAATAATCCAGGCAGTGGCGAGCATGAGTGACTGTGCATAAGGCATCCCGGTCCAGAAAGGGGCGCAACTGGCGAACCAGGTGAACCTGGTAAAAGGCTCTCCTGGAGACGGCCGCCAGATGATCTTCAAACGACAGCCGTCCATCCAGGAGAACGCCCAAGTTGCGTACCCTCTCTGTTGGGGCCAGTGACTCGCCCCCAACAGACAGCCGCGGTTGCAGCTGACTGTACTGGGGTGCCGGCATCCACAGCCACTCCGTCTTGGATGGATTGAGTCTGAGTCTGTTTCTCCCCATCCAGACCCGTACGGCCTCCAGGCAGCGGGACAACACTTCGACAGCTTCGTTGGGGTGGCCCGGGGTGGAAAAGTACAGCTGAGTGTCATCAGCGTACAGCTGATAACTCACCCCGAAGCCACTGATGACCTCGCACAACGGCTTCATATAGATGTTGAACAGGAGAGGCGAGAGAATCGACCCCTGAGGCACCCCACAAGTAAGGCGCCTCGCGGTCGATCTCTGCCCCCCTGTCAACACTGTCTGCGACCGGTCAGAGAGATAGGAAGAGAATCACCGATAAACGGTGCCTCCCACTCCCAAACTCTCCAACCGGCGCAGCAGGATACCATGGTCGATGGTATCAAAAGCCGATGAAAGATCTAACAGGACCAGGGCATAGGAACAACCCCTATCCCTGGCCCTCCAGAGGTCATCCACCAACGCGACCAAAGCTGTCTCCGTACTATACCGGACCGGAAGCCGGACTGGAGCAGGTCTAGATAGACAGCTTCATCCAGGTACTGGGAAGCTGCCATGCCACCACACTCTCTACAACCTTCGCCACAAAGCGAAGGTTGGAACTAGACGATAATTACCCAAAATAGCTGGGTCCAGGAAGGCTTCTTGAGGAGGGTCTCACCACCGCCTCTTTCAAGGCGGCGGAAAGACCCTCCAACAAAGAAGCATTTATAATTCCCTGGAGCCAGCCTCGTGTCACCTCCTGAGTGGCCAGCACCAGCCAGGAGGGACACAGGTCCAGTAAACATGTAGTGGCATGTAACCTCCCCAGCAGCCTGTCCATGTCCTCGGGAACCACAGAATCAAACTCATCCCAAACAACATCAACAAGACGTGTCTCAGTCATCTCATCCGGATCATCACAATCTTGGTCCAAACTATCCCGAAGGCGAGCGATTTTATCGTATAGATAACCACTAAACTCCTCAGCACGTCCTGCAAGGGTCATCCCGTCCCCCCTGGTGTAGAAGGGAACGGGTCACCCAAAACAGGGCAGCCTGGCGGTTATCTGCCGACGCAATGAGGGTGGAAACGTAGGAACGTTTCGCAACCCTCAGTGCCACTAGGTAGGCTTTCGAAAAAGACCTAACTAGTGTCCGATCAGCTTCGGAACGGCTGGACCTCCAGATACTCTCTAGGCGTCTTCTCCGGCGTTTCATCTGTCTCAGCTCCTCAGAGAACCAAGGAGCCAATTGAGATCTACGCCGGGTCAATTGATCCGGTCCGAACCGGGAACATTTCACCCCGTGTGAGATACACAAAACCTGATGGGCTTAAGGCTTCACAAAGGTTTAGCACTCTTTTAAAAACCAACAGAAAAAAAACCCCAGTCTGTCCCCACCCCATTGCAGAAAGAAAATTTCAATCACACCAGTATATAGGATCAAGCTGTGCCCATTCTGACTTTTGCCTTACCAAAGGCAGCCCTTCCCTCTCCCCCAAATGATTAAGGACCAATTTTGTGTTCATGTTGCTAATTAATTTTAGTTACTGTACTTCATCAGCCTGTATATTTCCTCCCATGATTGTCCAAAGTCCTTTAATTTCTGTCTGCATGTTTATTATATAAACATTTAAACATACATTTAAATAATAAAAACATTTATTATATAAACATTAAACATACCTCTGGGTGTTTACTGCTAGATAAAACAATAAACCTTTAAAATATTTCTACTCTGAGGGGAAATTAGAAAAAGCTGCAAGATATCTATTTAGAAAAAGCCCTTACAAATAACCATAACAAGTTCATGCTATTATATTTATTAAACTTCTATGCCACCCATCTCACCAAGACAACTCTTAGTATCGAGGTATAAATACTGCAAACTAGAGTTAGCCCCCATTTACCACAACTGACCCCAAAATTTATGTTGCTATGCAAGGCAGTTGCTAAGTGAATTTTGCCCTGTTTTACGATCTTTTTGCCACATTTGTGAAGCAAATCACTACAGTTGTTAAGTGAATCATGGGATCATTAAATGAATCTGGCTTCTCCCACTGACTTTGCTTGTCAGAAGCTGGCTGGAAAGTTTACAAATGGTGATCAAATGACCTAGGACAGTGCAACTGTCATAAATATATGCCAATTGCCAAGTGCCTGAATTCTGACCATGTGACCATGGGGATGCTCTAACGGTCCTAAGTGTGAAAGCTGATCATATGCCACTTTTTTCAATGCCACTATAACTTTGAATGGTCACTAAACAAATAGTCGTTAAGTCAAGGACTACCTGTAACTCACGAAAGCAATGTTCTTCATTAACATAGTGTACACGTGGGTGGGTGGGGCATAATTATGACAATGCATTTCTCTTTTAATATATAAAGATAATTTAAAACTCACAATGCTTTTTAAGGTATATATGCTTATATACTATATAGTTATTTTCATGCTTATGCTTATATACTCAGTAAGCTCAAACTGCCCAAGGAGCTGCTGATCCAATTCTACAGAGGAATTATTGAGTCTGTCATTTGCACCTCTATAACTGTCTGGTTCGGTTCTGCAACCCAACAAGAAAAACACAGACTTCAGAGGATAATTAGAACTGCAGAAAAAATAATTGCTTCCAACCTGCCTTCCATTGAGGACCTGTATACTGCACGAATCAAGAAGAGGGCCGTGAAAATATTTACAGACCCCTCGCATCCTGGACATAAACTGTTTTAACTACTACCCTCAAAACGACGCTATAGAGCACTGCACACCAGAACAACTAGACACAAGAACAGTTTTTTCCCGAAGGCCATCACTCTGCTAAACAAATAATTCCCTCAACACTGTCAGACTATTTACTGAATCTGCACTACTATTAATCGTTTCATAGTTCCCATCACCAATCTCTTTCCACTTATGACTGTATGACTATAACTTGTTGCTGGCAATCCTTATGATTTATATTGATATATTGACCATCAATTGTGTTGTAAATGTTGTACCTTAATGAACGTATCTTTTCTTTTATGTACACTGAGAGCATATGCACCAAGACAAATTCCTTGTGTGTCCAATCACACTTGGCCAATAAAAATTCTATTCTATTCTATTCTATATACTGTTGTGACTAAATAAATAAATAAATAAGTAAGTAAGTCGTCTTGGAAATTGTTACAGGGTATGCATGTTACAGGATATGCTCTTGAGCATGCACAGAGTGCTAAAAGAGTACTGTGCAATGTAATTAAGTGGCAGAAGTTCCCATTAAAAAGAAAAATGTTCATACTGTTATGGTCTTGACTGCAAATATTCAGTTAGTTATCAATTAGTTATTAGTGAATGCTAACAGATGTTCATTATATTTACACCGGACAGAAAAGTCTCTCTTCTATTTCAAGCTATTTCTTGGAGAGAAAATTTTATTGCCAGAGATTCTTTCCATTAATAACATGCCTGGTGAGATACAGACCCAGATGAAATAAAATTCCCCACATCTTCCTTCATTTGCTCTGTCAAAAATTGGCTCCTGCGTGCAAAGACATGATACATTCTCCAATACGTGCAAATGGGTGCCTTTATTCTTGTTGTAAAGAATAGTTCTTTGCACGGACTGAAACACAGCCGAAAACAAAACCTCGTTTTTATTTAAAACAATTTAAAATACCACTAACAGCATGATTGATTGATTAATAAATAAATAAATAAATAATAAATAATGTGGAGTAAATAAAGACTACATTGCTAAACATACGTACTAAGAAGCCGAAATGAAATAAACTGGCTGATTTTACACATGATTACACTAACCTACAACTTGCTTAATCACAGTTTACTGAATAGACCAGGGGTCTCCAACCTTTAAGACTTGAGGACTTCAACTCCCAGAGTTCCTCAGCCAGCTTTGCTGGCTGAGGGACTCTGGGAGTTGAAGTCCACAAGTCTTAAAGGGACCAAGGTTGGAGACCCCTGGAATAGACGGCAACAGCCTGAGATCACTGAGCAGACGCGGGAGAAGGCTGGTGACGTCATACCGCCGAGCGTTCCCTGGCTTTTTGTTCGCAGGCGGAAGGCGTGGCCTGGATCGAAAGAGGCCGCCGCCGCCGCCGCCGCCGCCATCCCCGCTGAATGGTCCAAGAAAAAGGTGGGCGGGGGAAAGGCGAACACGATGGGGCGTGGCTACGTCCCTCAACAACTCTTCGGAGGGAGGCGCGGCGTCCGGTCGACACGCCTCTTAAATCGTTTACTCCGCCCCTTCCTTCTCCTTCCAGGCCCAGGCCACGTGGGAATTAAAGCTGCCGCTGGGAGGAGCGAGCGCGGCCGGAATTGGGGAAGCTGAGCGGCTTTTGTTCCCGTTCATGCTGGCTCTCTCTTCGGGTAAGGCGGCTGCCTTTCTCCCGCGTCTCGCCTTTCTTTTTTGCCTTCTCCCAGCGAGCTGCGAGGGCCCCGGTGAGGAGGCTAACCCAGAGTGGGGAGAACAGACGTGCCGGAGGGGGGAATCCGGGGGAGAAATGGTCGGTGGGCGCGCGAGGATGGTCCGCGACGCCCCCTTTTAATCCGGTAATATTAATGTTATTGCCAATAGAGGTAGTCCTCGAGTTGCGACCACAATGGAGCCCCCGTTTTCTGTTGCTAAGTGAGACGTTGGTTAAGTGAGCTTTGCCCCTTTCCTGCCCCAGTTGTTAAGTGAGGCACCGCAGTGGATAAGTGAGTAACCCGGTTACTGACATATAGTTGTTAAGCGGATCTGGCTTCCCCCCTTGACGTTGTTTGTCAGAAGGTCGCGAAAGGGGATCATGTGACACCCACCCCCCCAGGATGCTGCAACCGTCGTAAATATGAACTGGTTTATTTATTTTTTTATTTTGTCACAACAGTATATATAAGCATAAGCATGAAATAACTATACAATATATAAGCATATATATAAGGATAAGTATGTAATAACTATATTAGTTGGATATAATGGAGGGAAACAATAGGACAGGAATGGTAGGCACGCTTGTGCTCTTATGCACGGTCTGAATTTTGATCACAGGGATGATCAAAAGCAGCCATAAGCCACGTTTTTCAGCACTGTTGTAACTTTGAACAGTCGCTAAACAAACTGCTGTAAGTCGCAGGTGACCTGTACCTAGGTCAGGGGTCCCCAACCTTGGCAACTTTAACCCTGGAGGACTTCAACTCCCAGAATACCCCAGCAAGCAAAGCTGGCTGGGTAATTCTGGGAGCTGAAGTCCACCAGGCTTAAAGTTGCCAAGGTTAGGGACCCCTGGCTCTCCTCCTCTAAGCTGGATGGCTATCCTTCAAGGGGATAAAACCCTAATGTTCAAGGGGGTCTATTTGGGTTATTTACCTGTCCCCTCCCCCGATTACATGGTCTTGGGGGTTGGGGGCTGTTTAGTGCTCTTGCAACTGACCCGTGTAGCTCTTCTCTCTGTGGTTCAGTTGCAATAACCATTGTCTTCCCCCTAATAATAATTCAAACAACACTTTGCTATCCCTTGAGGTCCTTGGGAAAGGAATTGATAAATGGATAAAATGCCAAATCCAGCCTAAACATTTGGCAGATTTTGTGGCCAAAGCATAATAATAATTTCTTTTTCGCAGCATCTGATTCAACAAAGGGAATTACATGCTTCTTTCTCTCAGAGCTTTTCTGAAAGCAGCCAGGAGCCATAGCAGAAGTGAAAAATTGGCCTGGCTGCCGAAGAAGACACCTCACCGTCAGACCGGTGTTCTCAGTTTCCTGAATAAGGGCGCCTTGCCTTTGACTGGCCTCCGGTACCACCAATCTGGCATCTCCAGCTTTCCCCTTCCAGCAGCTTTGCATGTTTGCCGTCTGACACCCTTCTGCACTGCCTCTGAGATGGCAGAACAGCGGTACTGTGTGGACTACGCCAAGCGAGGCACTGCTGGCTGCAAAAAGTGCAAAGAGAAGATTCTCAAAGGGATGGTGCGCATTGGGAAAGTGGTGCCCAATCCCTTCACTGAATCTGGTGGGGACATGAAGGAATGGTATCATGTCAAGTGCATATTTGAGAAACTGGAAAGGGCTCGGGCCACGACAAAGAAGATCGAAGATATCACAGACCTGGAAGGCTGGGAGGAACTGCAAGAGGCTGAAAAGGAGATGATCAATCAGCACATCTCGGGTGAGATGGGCATCACGGAGGTTGTAGCGATAGTTGCAGTTATAAAAAACTCTCTTGAGTTGACCTCCCTTCCTGATGATTGAATGAAATCCATATTGCCTTTTTTTTATGGTAGCAATAATATGGAAGTGACTTTTCGTTGCTTTCATGTGTGATTTTTTTTTTTACTTTCCAGTCTAGGAAAAATATGGAATTTTCTATTGATTTCCCAAGCAAACACTAATTAGATCTGGCCTCTTTATTATGCGTTTATTTTTTAGATCAAAGACAGACAAGGTACTGCAGACAGGAAGGGGTGGAATTGTGATCACCATTCTTATCCACTTAGCAAATGTTTTGTTAAGAATAGAATAGAATAGAATAGAATAGAATTTTATTGGCCAAGTGTGATTGGACACACAAGGAATTTGTCTTGGTGCATATGCTCTTAGTGTACATAAAAGAAAAGATACGTTCATCAAGGTACAACATTTACAACACAATTGATGATCAATATATCAATATAAATCATAAGGATTGCCAGCAACAAGTTATAGTCATACAGTCATAAGTGGAAAGAGATTGGTGGTGGGAACTATGAAACGATTAATAGTAGTGCAGATTCAGTAAATAGTCTGACAGTGTTGAGGGAATTATTTGTTTAGCAGAGTGATGGCCTTCGGGAAAAAACTGTTCTTGTGTCTAGTTGTTCTGGTGTGCAGTGCTCTATAGCGTCGTTTTGAGGGTAGGAGTTGAAACAGTTTATGTCCAGGATGCGAGGGAATTGGGTGTATTGACATTCAATCAGTATAACAGTATCCCCAAAGTCTGATTACAAAAATATGAACTGATCTTCTATTACTTTTACCAATAGACACTTGCTGCTAAGTAACACATTTATCTCAAATTTATCTTGTAGTACTGTAGACCAGGAGTGTCAAACTCAAGGCGTCACATTGTCACGTGACATATCGCGACTTTTTTCCCTTTCATTAAATTGGGGGTGAGAGTGGCCAGTGCATGACGCCTCCGGCCCGTGGGCCACAAGTTTGACATTCCTCCTGTAAACTTTTTTAATGTATTAGGAAGTTTGCATGATCTCAGTGGAAATATAGAATAAATTCTGGACATTTTGAGGCTGTTAGAGTCAAATTGTATGACTGATTCTGTTAAACTGCACAATAGGACAGGTTTGGAAAATGGCAATGAGAATTATCAGAAGTTTGAAGACTGCCTGATAAAAGAGCATCTTTAGCCTTGAAAAAAGAAGTGGGTAACTGTTAGAACTTTTCAAACATCTATATTGTTCAGGACACAGAATAATGAATAATCCCCTCTCTGTTCACAGACCTTTCTTCCAAACCTGCAAACACTCCAAAGAAAAAAGCTGTTATCCAGGCAAAGATTTCTCCTAGTGGACAAATAACATCACCCAAGAAAATGCCTCTGGTGTCTTCAAATCCTTCACCAAGGAAATTTTCAGGTTTTACAGGTTGGTGAGAACTTTTACTTTCTTGCAGCATATTGCTGACATTTCATTTTGACTTAAGGTAGCAGTGCAAGCAAAAAAAAAAAAATTAAGCTATGTCCTTGCTAAATTCAGCAACCTATTACCAGTTTTTAATTTCTGAAGAAGGAAGTAGATGAAGCACAACTGTTTCAAATTTCAATTAATGCTAACTAGAAGAAAGAAAGCCACTGGCTCTGGTTGAAAAACTGTACTGGGCAGGATAAAACTAAAGGTACATGCTCATGATAACTAGGCACAGTGTGTCCTGCAAACATACAAACTTTATGAAGCTGAGAAAAATAAAGGCCATTCTTGTCCCAAAGTTCAGGATGAGATTGGAGAGTGAAAATTATGATGTTACAATTCTGTGTTTGGAATTATAGTCAAATAGCAAAATGTATCTCTGCTGTCAGAAGGTTTTTTTTAATAAAAAAAAATACACAATCACAGTTGAGCCCAGAATTTATGTTGCTAAGTGAGGAATTTATTAAGTGCGTTTTGCCCCTTTTCATGGCTTTTCTTGTCATTTTTGTTCAATGAATCACTGCAGTTGTTAAATTAGTAACACGGTTGTTACTGTATTTTTCGGACTATAAGACGCACTGCAGTATAAGACGCACAAAGATTTCAAAGAGGTAAACAAGAAAAAAAAAAGTGTTTGCCCTCCCCAGCCCCCAGGAGCACTCTACAGGTCTCCCAAACCCTCCGTGTGTCCCGTTTTTCACAAAAATGGGATGCGCAGTGGGTTTGAGAGGCCTGCAGAGTGCTCTTGGGAGCTGGGGAGGGCAAAAATGGGATGCACAGGGGGTTTGGGAGGCCAAAAATGGGCCCATTTTTTGCAAAAACGGAGCATGCAGAAGGTTTGGGAGGCCTGCAGAGTGCTCCTGGGGGCTGGGAAGGGCAAAAATGCCCCCATTTTTGTGAAAAATGGGCCCATTTTTGGCTTCCTAAACCCCCCACACGTCACGTTTTTGCCCTTCCCAGCCCCCAGGAGTACTCTGCAGGCTCCCCAAACCCTCTGCGCATTCCATTTTTGGGGGGAAAAACGGGTCTGTTTTTCACAAAAACGGGACGCACGGGGCGGGGTTTTGAGAGGCCAAAAATGTCTGTATTCGGTGTATAAGATGTACCAACATTTCCACTCTCTTTGGGGAGGAATGTGTCCGAAAAGTACGTAAGTGAATCTGGCATTCCCATTCACTCTGCTTGACAGAAGTTCGCAAAAGGGGATCCCATGGGACACTGCAATTTTCATAAATATGAACCAGTTGTTAAGCATCTGAATGTAAATCACGTGACCATGGGGATGCTGCAAACGTCATAAGTGTGAAAAATGGTCATTAAGTCACTTTTTTCAGTGCCGTAACTTTGAACGGTCACTAAATGAACTGTTTTAAGTCGAGGACTACCTTGTTTTGCTCTCATGAAATGCTCAACCATGCTTGCACTAACCACAGATCATTGCTTCCCTAGTGATCTAGTGGCTGTTTGATCTGCAGACTGAGGGCTATTTCAGTATCCCAGCCGTTTTTATGGTGGCCAGCTAGCTGCTCCCTCTTGACTTTTTTAAACAGCATAAGAAATAAAGGTGGGAGCCTCCATCAGCCTACACACAATCTGACTTTGTTTGAATGCAGCAGGAGGACAAAGAGCCAGAGTCAGGTTCTTTGAAACTGAAAATAAATCCTTTTCCAGCACCAGAGGTGTTTTTTTAGCAACATTTGTTGAATGGAAGGGGATAGACTTCCCAGAATTTCAGCAACTGAACTGTTACCGCTGAAAATGCATTCATCTCCTTAAAGTATAGGGTGGAGCCTTTTGTAATTTCTAATGGGTCTTTAAACTGGTAAGGATGTGGGTCTTTGCTGTCAACAAATAGGTTTGCAGATATGTACAAAATTAGAATCAGCCCTTTGAGGTGAAAGCAACAGCCTCTTCTCTTTTTCCTCCAAAAGGTTTAGCTTCTTATTCTGTGCTGTCTGCCAAAAGATGAAATGCAACAGTCAGTCTCTGCCATTCCATCTTTCCTTCTACCACAGAGTTTTGATATACCTTACTTCTATTCTTATTCATCTAATTATTTTATCAGATGTGTGGCATTTGGGAGTATCATCTTACAAGCATTAAGAGAGCCAATTGGGTGCAGCGGTTAAACTGTTAGCCTAGAAATCAGGAGATTGTGAATTCTAGGCCTCAATTAAGTATGAAACCCAGTTGGGTCATTTGGCGTGAGTCAGTTTCTCTCAGCCTACCCCACCTGACGTGCTTTCGAACTGCTAGGTTGGCAGAAGTTGGGACAAGTAACGGGAGCTCACTCCATTATACGGCGCTAGGGATTCAAACCACTGAACTGCTGACCTTCTGCCAATCTAGCCATTCGAAACCACGTAAAAAAATGCAAGCAGAAAAATAGGGACCACCTTTGGTGGGAAGGTAACAGCGCTCTGTGCACCTTCATTGTTTAGTCATGCCGGCCACATGACCACGGAAACATCTTCGGAGAGTGCTGGCTCTTCGGCTTAGAAACAGAGATGAGCACCACCCCTAGAGCCGGAAACGAGTAGCACACGTGTGGGGGAACCTTTATCAACCTAACAGGTGGTTGTTATTGTGGGAAAAATAAGAAGAAGTAAATTAGATATGTTTGCTACCTTGAGTTGATCAACACGTATAAAATAAACATATGGAAATAGTAGATGAATAAAGTTAGGACATTTCTGTTTGCCCTCAAACTCTTTCTCTGTTCAGCAAAGTCGGGCACTCCTGAAGAAACGGCCAGCTCTGGCTCTTCTCACAAGCCCAGCTTGTCCACCGAGAAGAGTGATCCAAAACATAAAGATTGTTTGCTGCGGGAATTCAGAAAGCTGTGTGCAATGGTGTCTGACGAATCCAGTTATAATGTAAAAACTCAGATAATTCAGAACTTCTTACAGAAGGGAACCAGTGGAGGTACAATTTCTTTCTCTTTGTTTTTATTTGTGGGTCTGGATAGAAACAAATCTGGGATAAACATAATATTTATTATAATTTAATAGCAATTTATTGTGTGTATGTATTAATCATATATATATATATATATATATATATATATATATACATATATATATATATATATTTATATATTTATATATTTATATATTTATATATATATATATATATATATATAAAAGCCAAATACCACTCATCACCAAATCTCCAGAAAGGTACAGCCTACAAACTTGAAATTTGGCACATATGTTCCTCTTGGCTTCTAGGTGCTCGCTAAGAAAGGATTTTTCAAAATGACCATCAGATCATTAGTATTTCATATACAGTATTATATTAAAATGCTCTGATGCTAAGGAGTTAGGCATTCTACTCCCCCTCCCCACCTGAAAGGAACTCTGTCCCAACTGCCAGTTGCCTTATATTAACACACTCTGATGCTAAGGAGTTAGACGTTGTACTCTCCCTCCCCACCTGAAAGGAACTCTGTCCCAACTGCCAGTTGCCTTATATTCGCACGCTCTGATGCTACCCCTTCGCTACACCAGGCGTGGGCATGGCCAGCGCGTGACTCATCTGGCCTGCAGGCTGGCACATTCTACTCTCCCTCCCCCTCTGCTCCAACTGCTAGTTGCCTTATATTAACACGCTCTGATGCTACAGAATTACACATTCTACATTAAGTTTCAGGCTTTAAGTGTCAATTTATCAAGCCTGATCACATAGTGTCAGCCTCCACTCCAATCTTCGCATAATTTTTGTACAATTTATATTCAGTAGTTAGAATGTAAAATGCTTCTTTCTGTAATGTAAAATAGTTAAGGATATAAAATGTATCATTGCCCATACAGGGTAAGGGAAAGGGGCCTTTAAGAGTGTCGGCTGACATAACAGTGGGGGAGGGGTGATTAACGGCTGAATGTTAAGAGCGCGGGCTTTTCCAACAGATACTGCATTCCTGAGATGATTGACAGCTAGAGACCGGCGGAGGAAGATTACCACGGGGGCCGAGAAGGAGCTGGCATTGGACCAGACCAGCCTGACCTCCTGAGGGAGGAGGGACAAATGGGGGGATATGAGATGTTAGCCATATTTTGTCTCAGATCCAACTTAGCACTGCTGCTATCAAGATTGTAATTAGTAAAAGTACTTTTCTTTATTTGCAAATGAAGTCAAGGTGTATTCTTTCCTAGTTATAATCAGAGGCAGCCTGACACATAGTTTCATAGAAAAGCACAGGCATCCAGCTAGTTATATTATAATTAGGACAGGAGTGGCAGGATCTCATTGATAAAAGCAGTGAAATAGCACAATGCTAAGAAAGGCAGAAGAGCACCTAGCAGATGATGACTTGGGGAAAGATGTATCTATTATCCCTAATGGTTAGCATTATTCTTCTCATCTAATGCAGCCTAGAACAGAGGTGGTGGAGGCTAAGTCAGCTGTTGGTCTGAAAAACAGTAACCCTGTTTCTGCTGACCTATTGCAAACATCTGTACCTCTTCCAGATGGCTTTCGAGGTGATCTCTACCTAACCATCAAGCTACTCTTGCCTGGAGTCATTAAAAGTGTTTACAACTTGAATGACAAGCAGATCGTGAAGCTCTTCAGTAGGATATTCAACTGCAGCCAGGAAGACATGGTCCGAGATCTTGAGAAGGTAAGCAGAAAGGAGTCAGATTTTTGGTGGACAGTATCCCTCTACATAGCATGCCTCTTTCTCTAAGAGGTTGAGCACCACAATTAGAGTCATAAGTCTTGACAGTCAAGAAGTGAGTCACCTGACCAGATCCAAGTTTACAGCCTTTCTTTGCGACCATTGTTAAGCAAATGCTGTAGTTGTTAAGGAAACCCAATGTTTCCTATGGGGCGTTTTTTTGCCAGAAACCAGAAGAAAACATGGTTTTCGGCAAAACAGTAAATCAAGAACTACCTATACATACAATTTACTGGCAATTTATGTAGATGCTCTAGGATTGCATCCATTGCTTTTGCAGATCGCAGGTTGAACTTCCCTATTGGTTTGCACTTCGAATGGGCTGATGTCAAAAGATTCCTGAGGCTTTCCTGATTGGAATTAATTTATTAATGTCATTTATAATTACAAGTTATTACACCTATAAGCCAAACACTCCTCTGCCCGTAATAGCCCCCTTTGTAACTGTTTCCTTTTGTATCTTAAACCAGGGTGACGTTTCGGAAACGGTGCGGATCTTCTTTGAGCAAAGCAGGTCTTGCCCTCCTGCTGCCAAGAGCCTTTTGACAATCCAGGAAGTAGATGAGTTCCTGACGCAGCTGTCCAAACTTTCCAAAGAAGAGGAGCAGCAGAACTTACTGCAAGAAGTTGCATCCAGGTAGAAAAAGGATATATTTATGAATTTTGAAGTTGGGTTGGGGGTCAGATTGGAGCAGGTAAGCCTGCTCAGGTATCTGCTCAGTGATTGCTTAATGCTTCCAAAGCCTAGCAGGTTCTGCTCCTATTCCCTGCAGTGGAGGACCTATTTCGGCGGTAACATAAATATACACAAAACTAGAGGCCCGGCTTCTTAGCTGTGTATTCACGTAGGCATTTTGCATTTGTATCCCTCTTTATTTTCAGGTGCACCGCTAATGACCTGAAGTGCATCATTCGACTGATTAAACACGACTTGAAAATGAATGCTGGCGCAAAGCACGTGTAAGCTGAGATCAGGTTGAGAATATCAGAAATCTAAAAGCAGAACATGTTAGCGGTAATAGTAAGGAGATTATATAATTAGATAGATCTACTAATTAGTTCCAATTAATTAATTAATTAGGTCTAGTTAGTTCTCTGGGAAGCTTGGTGGCTCAGTGGCTAAGACGCTGACCCTGTCGATCAAAAGTCGGCAGTTCAGCAGTTCAAATCCCTAGTGCCGCATAATGGGGTGAGCTCCCCTTACTTGTCCGAGCTTCTACCAACCTAACAGTTCGAAAGCACGTAAAAAATGCAAGTAGAAAAATAGAGACCACCTATATAGAGGTAACAGTGTTCCATGCGCCTTTGGCATTTAATCATGCCGGCCATGACCAGGTCTTTGGACAGCGCTGGCTCTTCGACTTTGAAACAGAGATGAGCACCGCTCCCAGAGTCGGGAACGACTAGCACATATATGCAAGGGGAACCTTTACTAATTATTTCCAAGACCCTTTGAACTCTGATTGTCAGTCACTATGGAAGAAAGGTGTTCCTTTCAGGTATGATCCAGTGACTTCCCAGACTCCATGGTGACCATGCAGAGTTTTGTGTTATTAAAAGAGTGATTATTACTTTTCTTTAAAGGGCAAAGGTACTAAAACGGGATGATTTGAAGGTGCCTTGAGGGGATGGCTCTCACTCAAGGAGTCCCTCTCATAAAGATTCTGTTGCTCTACCATAAATCGTCACTCCAACTAAACATTCACCCTAATAATATTTCCAGATGCTGTTGAACTAAACTTCCCATCAGCCCTTGTCAATATCGCTAGTAACTGGAAAGTAAATTCAATATATTTAGAGAGATGCAACTTGGAGAAATTTGTCTTCACCAAACTGGTTGAATCTAGAAGCAGTCATTTTCTTTACGTTTGTGGGTATATCTGTTCTTTAGATTCAAATCCTGCCCTTCCTCCTAAGCCCGTACAGCAAGTCCTCCTATTTTTTCTCCCCACAATAGCATCCCTTTGGGATAGGAAGAAAATTACTGGCCCAAAGTCACCTTATGAGCTTCCAAGGACTTGACCTTGAGGTTCCCCAATCCTTTTCCAGCTACACCAGTGGTGAAATCCTCCACTGGTCGCCACTGGTTTTTTGCCCACAGATGCGTGGTGCATACCAGGCGTGTGGTGTATGCCAGATGCACGCTGCAGGCGCAGTGCACACCAGATGCATGCTGCATGCACATGCATGCATGGTGCGCATCAAACGTGTGCTTTGCATGGGAAAGGAGCCGTTTGAAGGTAAGTAGAACAGTGTGGGGGGGAACAGCTCTGCTGTGCTGTGCTATTTAGCACGATTTCTTGCTTTCTAGCTAATATAAATTGCACGGCACAGCTAATCGTTGGAAATACTAGTTTGGACCAACTGGTAGCTTTTTTTACTACCAGTTTGCCCATACTGGTGCAAACCAGTAGGATTTCACGACTGAGCTATACCCACACACACCTCTTTCTAAAAATAGTAATCATCCTGCTCTTTTCCTACCCAGACTTGATGCATTAGACCCCAATGCTTATGAGGCTTTCAAAGCATCCCGTAACCTCCATGATGTGGTGGAGCGAGTGCTGAAGAACCAGCAAGACTCTCAGCCAGGCATGAAGAAAATTCTTAGTGTCCAGGCAGCCCTGATGACCCCGGTTCAGCCCATGCTGGTAAGGTACAGCTGGGGTCTGCAGAGATGTGGTTTTTCTCAGCTGCAGCCACAGGCTCTGGAACAACCTCTTTGCCTACCTGTGTCATCCTGTTACGTTCAGTCTTTATTTAAGGCATGTAGACTTCAACTCCCAGAATTCCCCAGCCAGGATGCTAGGAGTTGAAGGACACATGTCTTAAAAGTTGCCAAGGCTATGAAACATTAGTATACGCCTGGTTTCCATGCAGGCAAGAACCTGTTTATGCACCAGTCCATGACCATGCTGGCCAGGGAATTCTAGACCAGAACATCTGAGAGATGTTTACTTTGAAAGGTTGTTGTGAATGGAGTCATGTCTAATTTGCCAGAAGGCAGCTGGTTGTTAATAAGCTAACTGGAATTTTTTCCCCCCCTGTCTCTTTCCTATTCTGTGAGGCTGAAGCGTGTAAATCGATTGAGTATGCCATGAAAAAGTGTCCCAATGGCATGTATGCAGAAATTAAGTATGATGGAGAGCGTGTCCAAGTGCACAAAAAGGGAGATCATTTCTGCTATTTCAGCCGCAGTCTGAAACCTGTTCTCCCTCACAAGGTTAGCGGAGTGGATGGGCTGCCTCTGGGGGGGAAGTACGGGTTTCTGACTCTTGTGTGGACATCAAGCCATATGTTTGGTTTAATCTTAATCTCAGCCACAGTGAAATCCAATAGTACCGGAACTATAGTTTGAGGTGACATGCTTTGTAATTTGGTCAGGGAAAACAAGGAGTTCTGATAGTTCTAAGTTTATACTTGATTTAAAGTATTGCAAATGAAACGTTGACCTCACAGTTTCCACTTTTGTGTTTAATTGTGAGCAGTAATTTTTTCCCCTTAACATAAATGTGCATAACTTTTTTTAAAGCATTGGTTTCACCTTTCTTTTTATACTACAGTCGTCTCCCAGGTGGCTTTTTTATTTTTGCAAAAAAAATAAAAAAAAGTTTCTACGAGTGAGATGGGCAGTATCAAAATCTGACAAATAAAATATAATAAAATAAAAACAAGGATTGCAAAAGAAAGGAAAAAAAGAGTGGGGGGATAAAAGGAAGGAAAGCAGCATTTTTATTGCAATAGCATGAAGATCTATATGCCATCCCCCTAGCACTTTACAGCACACTCTGGGCAGTTTACAATGTAAGCATTATTTGCATATTGCCCGCAACAATCTGGGTCCTCATTTTACTGACCTCAAAAGGATAGAAACCTGAGCCTTGTCAGGATTGAACTCCAGACTGTGGGCAGAAGCTGCCTACAATACTGCATTTAACTACTGCTCGGCCAGTGGGTTTGTCCTATTTGATCTAGTCCTTCTGAGAGTTGAAGTCCACACATTTTAAGCTCTGAGGTTGAAAAACACTGGGCAAGTCAAATCTCTCTGTCTACTTTTAATGCCAGCTGATAGTTCTTGGGCCAGCAGATGGGCTGAAAAATTCACAGAACGTATTTGCTTGCTTGCATTTCATCAGGTGGCTCATTTCAAGGACTTCATCCCCAAGGCCTTTCCAGGAGGACACAGTATGATCTTGGACGCTGAAGTTCTTCTGATCGATACCAAGATAGGGAAGCCTCTGCCTTTTGGGACGCTGGGAGTGCATAAGGTACTTCAGAAGGTCTCTTCCATCACCAAAGAGATGATGTCATTCAGTGGTTCTCAGCCTTTTCTTCACCATGGACCCCCTTTTGTGGCCACAGACCACGGCCACGGGTCACTGGGACTTAACTCAAAATTTAAATCATAATATTCCTTCAACCTTTGCAGACCCCTGTGACCTCTTTGCAGCCTCCCTAGGGGTCCACAGGTCACAGGTTGAGAACCATTGGTACAATTTATAGCAGACTTCTTTTATAGAGCAGGGAGTGAACAGCCTGTATTTAAGAGAAAGAATGCAATAATGAAAAGGTAACAGCCCCTTTTAGCTAATGGGGAGGGAATGGAGCCCAGATTTCTCCCAACATATTTCTTCAGAGAGAATTCTCATCCCAAATTAGCAAAGACTATAGATTTATTCTAGAAGATGTTGTATAGAATAAGTAGAGAGTGGCTTCCCCCCCCCCCCTTATAATACTAGAACTGGAATTAATTTGGTTAAAAGTTAGAGATTTCTAACTGATAAAAAGGCCAGATTTCAGCATCATAGTTTCATACCATAGGAGGAGTGGGGATGGGTATATTTTAAAAGGAGAAAATCAGTTTTCCCTCTCCAATTCAGTGACTGTTTTTATAAAAATGCAAACAAAAATAACCTGCAAAAGGGTGCATGGGTGGGCTACAAGTTATCTATCCCTAGTTTAGACTTTGTCCTTCTTCAGAATAGCAAAATATCCTTGGTTGTTGCTGCTCACAAAATGACATCATGCAGTCCAGCTTTTCTTTTCTTTCTTTCCCTTTCCCTTTCTTTCTTTCTTTTCTTTCTTTCTTTCTTTTTTTTTTTGCTATCCCATTTGCAGAAAGCTGCTTTCCAGGATGCCAATGTTTGCCTTTTTGTCTTTGACTGCATCTACTTCAATGACGTCAGTCTGATGGACAGGTAGGTGCATAACGAGTGCTAATCCCCCTCTCCAGTAAGGTGGGCCTAGAAGGGCCCTTTGTAGCTAGCATTGTTTCTTGTATTGGCCTGGATCTGAGCAAAGAAGTGGGCTACACTTTTTGGTTGCCAAAAGTGAGTTCTCTGCTCCATAAAATTCTATGCTGGATTATGCGCACCCTCTATGTTTAAACTGATTCTCCACAAAGTATAACAGTGCTCAGCAAAGTATGCCCCAAAGTGCAGAATCTGTTTGACATTAGAACCATTAAAGGAACTTTTTCTCAGCCATGTTTTCCTTCTGGTGATTTGCCCATTTTCTGTTTCCTTTAGGCCTCTGCGCGAGCGTCGCAAATTTCTCCACGATAACATGGTGGAAATTCCCAATCGAATTCTCTTTTCAGAGATGAAGCATGTCACAGTAGGTACCATTTTGGATGGCAAGAATGAGACTTGGAGAAGCTTAAAAATGTACAGCGGGAAGTTCTTTGAATCTTCCATACATGAATGAGCCACTTTCTGTGTCTCAAAAAAATGTTATGTCCTCTTTCCTATCCTGATGCCATTCATTCATTTGTAAAAGTTACATGTATATGGCCGCCCATCTCATACAATGATTCTAGATCACACTCACAACAAGCAATAAAAACAGCACACACACACCCAGGGGCTAGACTAGATGTGAAGTGTTCTTTCTCGATTCCCCATCCTGGAGCCCTATGTTATATATAACTGCTTTCATCTTCCAATCCATCTGGATTAATAGATAATAGTGTCAAATGTACAAAAGCAATCTTGACAAAAACCATCACCTATGCAAAGAGAGATGAAGCAATATTTCAGTCTCAAGAAGCAAGGTCATATTCAGAAGTGACTTAAACAGGCTCTTCTCTGGTTCACTGAGAAGGAGGAGAAGGTCTGAGAAAGAGGAGAAGTACAGAACAATCAAGGTTGCAAGGTTCTTGTTACAGCCAATTTCAATCAGATATAGTTCTAATGTTTCTATTGAATTGATTTTCTGGTCTGGTCTGAAAAAGATAAGTAGGCTTTAATGAGATGCTAACCCTTCTAGCTTTACAATTCATGAAAGGTACGTGCACCAAACATAGGTCATAAGAGGTAGAATGCCTTAGGTAGACCAGGAATTTTCAAGCAAAATGAAATGTGAGTTGGCTGGCTGGCTTATTATCTGAAATAAATGTGGACAACAGGCCAATTAAATCATCTGGATAAGACCTTCGGAAATGTTTAAATATCCAGTGGGGTTGCTAATCTAAGTCCTGCCTTTGCAACTTTCTCTTTTCCTTCTTTTCCAGAAAGCTTCAGACCTCGCCAACATGATCAACCGAGTCATTCGGGAAGGGCTGGAGGGATTGGTGCTGAAAGATGTGAAGGTATGCAAGCGGCTGTTTTTCCCCGCCCATTTATGCCATCAGACTACAAAGTCTGTCAAATTGAAAATAGCACTAGCAATAGCACTTAGACTTATATATCGCTTCACAGTGCTTTACAGCCCTCTCTAAGCAGTTTACAGAGTCAGCCTCTTGCCCGCAATAATCTGGGTCCTCATTTTACCCACCTCAGAAGAAGGAAAGGCTGAGTCAACCTTGAGCCTGGTGAGATTTGAACTTCCAAATTGCAGGTAGCCGGCAATCAGCAGAAGTAGCCTGCAATTCTGCACTCTAACCACTGCGCCACCGCAGCTCAAAAGACATAACTGGAAAGCAGTTTTGACTTCAGAAATATCGCCCCCCCCCCAAAAAAAATTTTTTTTTAAAAAAGTATTAAAGACTATAAAGCCTTGATAGATCCATCCTCCCGTGGCCCTCCTGAGCTTCGTTTTCACTGGCAGAGGGTTGCAGGAAGCCGTCGCAGCTGAAAACAGAGCTTGAGAGCCTGTTTTCGCTGGCAGAGCGCTTGGGCCACCACAAGTGCCCCCAACACAAGTGATGTTGAGCTGGCCACACCCACCCTGCCCATGCCCACTCCTGAGATCAAACAGAACCCTGATCCGGCCCTCAGTGAAATCGAGTTTGACACCCCTGATCTTGACTGTCCTCTTCAGCATTCCTTCCAAATCTCCAAATATAAAAAGCATTTAATCCCAGAATGATTAAATGAATCTGTTCTGGAGAAGGAACTTTCGTTCTTTACCTTGACTCTATCAAGGCTGTTTTTGTGGAACTCGGAGTCAGAAAAGGCTGTAAAATTAATGGTGTTAAGTCACCAATTCCTTATTGCAGATAAGCGGACCTCTAGAATTGAGTAGAAAAGATGTTGAAGAAGTCATGGTATTATGATTTTAAAGCTATTTTTGCGGGGTGAAATATATTGACACAGATTTTTTTTAAAAAAATGAATTAGTTGCTCATGCGTATCTCTCAGTATATTAACCATAAGAATTATTAGATTAGAAAGAATATAAAATGGGCGAGAACTTATATTGTCACTAGAGTTAGAGAAGAATTATGCAGTTTGAGACTCAAGGATTGCATGATGCTGTCAAAAACCCTCCCAGAGTTCCTGTAAAAGTTGCTGCTGAATTGTAATTTTTATTGTGACGGATAAGGGAATCAGTAAAATTGTAATTATGAGGACCGTGTTGAGTGTAATTTAGCTGAAATCAAGAGTTGCCCTCCGATCTGTCTTCTCCTTTACCTTTTGGAATGTCCATACTAATTAAAGACCACCTGCAGCTCTTTATCTCCAAAGGTAGGATCTGCACTAAAGAGAGTGAGACTGGTTTCACTCTCCTTGGAATCTGTATCATTCCCATTCTGCTTTTGTCTTGAATAGAGTATTTATGAACCAGGAAAACGCCATTGGCTCAAAGTGAAGAAGGACTATCTGAATGAGGGAGCAATGGCAGACACAGCAGACCTGGTGGTTTTGGGTGCCTTCTATGGCCAGGGGAGCAAAGGTGGGTATTTTTTAAGAAATCCAAACTCTTAATTCTTTCTAGTTCGCACTGACCTGCTGTAGTTCTCCGAAGTGTTAGATGGGAGTTTTGAGATGCTTCCCAAGATGTTTGAACTTGGAATGTTCTGCATCCAGATCAATAAAGAGCAGAACTACTCGTATTTATACTGAGGCAGTATAGTAATTGAGTCACTAACTATAGTTCTCCGAAGTGTTAGATGGGAGTTTTGAGATGCTTCCCAAGATTTTTTTTATTTACATTTATATCCCGCCCTTCTCCGAAGACTCAGGGCGGCTTACAGTGTATAAGGCAATAGTCTCATTCTATTTGTATATTTACAAAGTCAACTTATTGCCCCCCCAACAATCTGGATCCTCATTTTACCTACCTTATAAAGGATGGAAGGCTGAGTCAACCTTGGGCCGGGCTTGAACCTGCAGTAATTGCAGGCTGCTGTGTTCTAATAACAGGCTTCTTACCAGCCTGAGCTACCACGGTTGGTTGGAATACCACGGCCATTCCAAGTTCAAAGATGTTTGAACTTGGAATGTTCTGCATCCAGATCAATAAAGAGCAGAACTACTCGTATTTATACTGAGGCGGTATAGTAATTGAGTCACTAACTATAGTTCTCCAGAATTTCAGTTTGGAATCTCTATCCCAGTGTTTTCTCAACCTCGGGAACTTTAAGATGTGAGGACTTTAATTCCCAGAATTCTCCAGCCAGCCAAGTGGGGAATTGAAGTCCCCACATCTTAAAAGTTGCCAAGGTTGAAAAACACTGCTCTAGCCTATTGAAGTTGTTTGGGAGTGGAACATGGGAAGTTCTACATGCAGAGCACATGATTGATTATTTCATTTTCATAACAAATATTAAGAGTCTGGTCCTCGCTGCATAAAGAACTGATTTGATTAGGAATCTGTCTCATTATAAACCTACTTCTAACTTAATCCTTTGTGTGAAGCTCTGGCTTTTCAGAGCCTCAGACAGTCTTTCTCAACCTTTTAACCAAGGCTCAGGAAATACCCGCAACAAAATTGTGTTAATTGCAGTCTCTGAGTGTGGTCATGAGAAGAGATTAAAGAAGATAAAATTAGATGTATTCCCTTCCTCCACCAGATTGCCATTTTTGTCTCTTCTCACTGCGATAGGTGGGATGATGTCCATCTTTCTCATGGGTTGCTATGATCCCGACAGCCAGAAGTGGTGCACGGTGACCAAATGTGCTGGTGGACATGATGATGCCACACTTGCCCGGCTGCAGAAGGAATTGGACATGGTGAAAATCAGCAAGGTTTGTGTGTAGAAGGTCTTGTGGCTCACCAGATGAAAAAGGGCCCCTGTGATTCTTATCTTGCAAGGAAATGACAACGTTTTTGCTATAACTTGAAACATTGAAGCTAAAACTAACTTTTTTAGCATTAAACTTCTCTCTGATTGAGTTTAATGCTAAAGATCGAGATCCAGTTTCTTTTCCTCATTTGACCATGTGCACAGATAGTACATTCGGAAGATCATCCAGATCTGGGTTTTTAAAGTTCATAGAGGGACCATGCTCTTTTCTCTATATCACTGCATTTAAAGGAATATTAAATGCCGTTTTACTATAACTTGGTCCTAATTAATAACAACTCAGGTTTGTGCAAAGTGGAATAAATAGGGAAGAGGTGCAGAAGACAGGGTTGCTCCTTCTCATTTCTATTTGTTGTTACATTGAAACTGAATTATTCTTCTAATCATTTCATCTCTCTAGTATCTCAGAATAATGCTGGGTTAAGATAGGGCCTGGCCTACAATAATGTACTTACCTATACTAAGTTAAAACTTACTTGCAGTGTTTGTATATTGTCCCTATTATAGAACTCCATGTACCATAAAGCAATTGAAGTTATGTAGTAATTGTCTCCCACAATCACAACCACCACCAAAGTCCTGTTGAAATAATCTATTATTTGGTTTTTGTTTAATATGTTGTTCAGGTATAGCAATTTGTAAATCGTGGTCTTTGACAATAAGAAGTTCTATTATTGTGACACCAGCAAACCATGATTAGACCATTATAGGTGGGCCTAGTTCCAGCATAGTGTGTGAACCCAGTTAACCAAAATCTTGATGGTGTTAGAAAGCTTGAAACTATTATTTTATTGGCCCTACCTTCTAGACTAGGGGTCTCCAACTTGTAAGACTTGTGGATTTCAACTCTCAGAATCTCTCAGTCAGCTGGGAGCTGAAGTCCACAAGTCTTAAAGTTGCTAAGAGTTGGAGACCCCTGGTCTAGACTACTGAACATCCCAAAATATCTGTCTCAAATTTTACTGCTTCATTGTTACTGCCTCATGAAAGCCAGATATTAGTAGCTAATTTGGAAGAAAGCTAGAATAATCTTTTTCATAGACTTAAAATCACAATTGGGACCAGACTTTCTGTTATCTAAGCAAGGCAGTTCTTAAATGTGCCACACCTGATTTTGCCACCACAAAATGAATCACTGCAGTTGTTAAAGTGAATCCGCTTTTCCCATTGATGGTGCTTGTCAAAAGCTGGCTGGGAAGTTTGCATCTAAATTTTGATCACATGACTGAGGGGATGCTGCTACAATTGTAAGTGTAAGAACTGGATGTAAGTTGCTTTTTTAATTGCTGTTGTAACTTCAAACAGTCACTACATGAATGGCTGTAAGTCGAGGACTACTTTATTCTAATCTGAAATAACTTCAGGAGTTTGCTAATCAGCCAAGTTTCTGGGATGCTTGAACAGACTCTTGGTTCAAACTTTCTGGAGGATGGCAGCCGTATTCAGTCTACCTTGTTCTATACTAGGTCTTTAATCTCTTTGGAATTATTCAGGTATTAAATGCTCGCTTGTGGACAGCTTCTATGTCAAAGCTTTGAAAACTGCAGTGCAATTTTCTTAGAAGTTGGGGAACCATTTATTCCTTTATTCCATTATTAAAGTATTTCCCATCCCATAGTAATAAGCTAAATTGATGGATGCCTCTTTTTCTTCCATTGTTTAGGATCCCAGTAAAATTCCAGACTGGTTAAAGATTAATAAGAATTATTATCCGGATTTCATTGTTCCAGACCCAAAGGTAAAATGTCTCATGGGAGTGGGTGTTTCCCATGCAAAACTGTCTTGCTGTTGAGACCTTGATGCTTTCTGAGCTTGGTTATTTGCTTGCAAACATTTCAATATCCCATTAGGTGATATCAGTGATGTTATCTAGGTGGGTAATGAAACACCTGTAAGTAAACGATCAAGCTCAGAGAGCACCAAGGACGGCACATCACTCACTGTACTCCATCTCTTGGTTCATTGGCAAGGAGGATTTTTTTTCCAATCGTCACCATTTGTCTTAGGCAGCACCAGTCTGGGAGATCACAGGCGCTGAATTCTCTAAAGCAGAGGCCCACACAGCTGATGGGATCTCAATCCGCTTCCCCCGGTGTACTCGTATCCGGGATGACAAAGATTGGACTACCTCCACCACCCTCCCACAACTCAGGGTGAGTCACTTGTTTTACGGATATAGCCACCTATATATTCTGAACATGCTATACTGAGATCTGTATCTATGAAATACCATTCCCAGCATTTTTTTTTAATTTACATTTATATCCCGCCCTTCTCCGAAGACTCAGGGCAGCTTACACTATGTTAGCAATAGTCTTCATGCTATTTGTATATTTATATACAAAGTTAACTTATTGCCCCCAACAATCTGGGTCCTCATTTTACCTACCTTATAAAGGATGGAAGGCTGAGTCAACCTTGGGCCTGGTGGGACTAGAACCTGCAGTAATTGCAAGCAGCTGTGTTAATAACAGACTGTCTTACCAGTCTGAGCCATTTCATACACATACACACATACATACATGTGTGTGTGCGTGTGTGTGTGTATATATACACACACACACAAACACAGTATGTGTGTGTGTGTGTGTGTGTATACCGTATTTCCCCGAAAATAAGACCGTCTTATATTTTTTGAACCCTGAAATAAGCGCTTGGCCTTATTTTCAGTGCGGTCTTATTATTTTGGGGTGCATGGAGCAAGACGGGGCTCCTTTTGCTGTCTTACCTGATTTCCAGCTCTGTCTCCCTAATCCTAACCAGAGGAAATGGCTGGGACCGGCTCTGCATGTGTTTAAATATTTTCGGGGAGGGCTTATTTTCAAGGGACGTATTATTTTCAGGGGAGGGTTTATTTCTGGGGGAGGGCTTATTATCCAGGGAGGGCTTATTTTGGGGAAAACATGGTATATGAGTATGTGTGTATACACACACCCCTCTAAATGGCCCCTCTATAGGGCCGTGGTGGCTCAGGCTGTAAGATAGCCTGTTATTAAAACACAGCTGCTTGCAATTACTGCAGGCTCGAGTCCCACCAGGCCCAAGGTTGACTCAGCCTTCCATCCTTTATAAGGTAGGTAAAATGAGGACCCAGATTGTTGGGGGGGCAATAAGTTGACTTTGTAAATATACAAATAGAATGAGACTATTGCCTTACACATTGTAAGCCGCCCTGAGTCTTCGGAGAAGGGCGGGATATAAATGTAAATTGTATGTATGTATGTATATGTATATAAAAGATGTGGTTTACATCTTGTCATTGAGAACTATTCTACCCCATTATCTCAGAGTACCTTTTGAAAAAGTATCCCCATCTCCTGAATCTCTTACTTGGTCAAGATAGCTATAAGATACCTTCATTTTTCAGTGGCCATGCTATGGATAGCAATAGGTATAAGCAGAAAAATAGGAATAGGAAAGGAAGCATTGTTTAGTGTTCTTAGCCATGAAATGTAGGAATGGGACTCTCGGTAGGTTTCTGGTTCCTCATATGAGAAAGACCTTTGCTCCCTATGTTGCACTGGTGAATTCTTTGAAAGGCATATGGGTGACATCATGGGGTAATGGGATCCAGAGTTGGTAGGTCAGTCTGATTCATATCTGACCTTGTAGATCAGCTTTTGTCCAACCTTCAGTCAGAATAATTCAAACCCATCTATCTGGAAGAGGCTGGCTTGAGTGAAAGCATCTAAATTCTACTTCCAGAGAAAATAGTGAATAGTAACTAAAAAGTTAGTATGTACACACTGAGAAAAAGACAGCAAATTGAAGCTTTAGATAACCCCAGATTTCTCTCATCCACATGAAGCTGGAATCTGTGCCATTTGTTACCCAGATGTTTCATTGGAAATCATTTACCAGCTGCCTATTGTTCCAGAAGAATCTGAATTGTATCTTGTAGGCAGAAGTGAGAAGTTATAGAAGGACTTGCTACAAAGTTCCCCCCCACTTCATGGAACTTTCTGGCTTTCATGCAGGAGCTGTACCAATTATCTAAAGAAAAAATGGACTTCTTGGTAGTTGCAGCAGAAGAGGAGAACTCCACAGCGGGCAGCAGTGGAGAAACTGAGGGCCAGCCCAAATTATCTTCCCCTTTGAAGGCTGCAAAACAGCATTCCAGGAAATCCCCTGCGAAAGCCAAGAAGCCTGAAGGTGAGCAGTGGAGAAAAGATATTAAAAAGTCTCTAGGGATCCATTTTTACTTCCCCCCGCCCCCCACAGTTAATTTCTTCCAGTAAGATCTTGTTCTGTAGAGAGAGAGGATTATGGTTGTGAGGACAAGAATTTTTGGAATAATTGCTGTGTACCCCATGTACACAGTGATTTCCTGCACTGTGATTTAAACACTGCAACACCTTCTTTCCAATTTAAACATGTTTTTTCAGGGGTCCTATTTACATTGCCAAGTGCTTAGGTAATCTATTAAATCAATTATATTTTATAACAGTATAAAAGTATTGTTTTACTACTATTTGGTAGGTAGGTGGGGCTAATTACCATTATATATTTTGAAAGCTTTCAAATGTTTTTGGGCCATTCCCTGTCTTCAGCAATGAAAATTAACTTCTTATGGGCAACTTTGGTCCATTAGAAACTGAATCAAGTTCTGTTCTGATTTGTGCTACCAATGTTCAAAATGCTCTTGAGTATAATATAAAAGATGGTTCAGTGGTCAGTGTGAGAAGGTACATACAGCATTCCAGTCATTGCAGAAACAATTACCTGTTACCAACTTTGAATCTTACGATGAAGCAAGCTATAAAATCAGGACGAAAAGCTTCATTATTTTCAAATATAAACATCAGTCAGCAGGAATGGCTGCAGACCCTGTCTGAAGGTGTCCTCTGTCTATAGTTGCATAGGCAGGATAGTCTTTCTTATATGAATCCATTGCTTTTTGCCATCTCCTTAGGATTGATGTAGAAATGTCGGTTTTTTTCTCATTAGCCAGCAAACTGGTAGATAAATCTCCACTGAAGAAAACTGAGGGAAAGCGAGGAGAAAAAAGAAAAGCACCCGAGATGGAGGAGGACAAAAGAAAGGTAAGAATCTCAGTGCAAACAAATTAGAAAATTCTGTGAACCTCCTCATCATCTATAATGTACATTCTAAGCTTTTTATAAGGATGGAAAACTAAATTTCATACCCCAAGTAAATGTTACTCGAGTCTGTTCCAGTTCCCAAGCATTTCATACTACAAGTAGTCCTCAACTTGATGTCACAATTGGGATCAGAATCTCAAGTTGCTGAGCAAAACAGTCATTAAGTGAGTTGTCATGTAACCATTCTGCTCAACAACCACAATCTTGGTACTGCCAATCGTGGTCATAAGCAGTCTCTCAGGTCGGTAAGTAGAGAGTCTGATGTAAGGAGTATGTTGGTGTCTGAGGGGATTGGAGTAGGCACTGGGAGCCTGGCACACACAGACTTCAGGATTCATCAGCATGTGGAAACCTTCCGTGGCTGCTCCCCACCAGTCCCAGGGTGCCTATTATGTGATTTTGAGAAGCCGCCTTCCAAATAATTGCAAGAATAGTGCCTGCTTAAAAACTGGGGCAGGGCCACCTTGGTGGGAAGGTAGCCCTGCCAAATAGGTTGGGTGCGCCTGTCAGCAGCTGTAGAAAAACTGCAAAGCTAAGTGGGACAATTTTGCACACTGTGGAATTGTAACCAATTAAGGCCTCCTAGACCTGGTGGGAGGGGAGCAAGCTTGGGCCTCCTGGGTGTGATGAGGTGGAGAGCAGGCCTACAGGGTTGCAGCACCTTTGCATGCATGGGTGGGTGGGTGAGATGGGGAAAGAGATAGGTGGGAGAGGAGGGTTGCAGCGTCCCTACAGTCACAGTGTGGGTGGGCAGACAGCCAAGCATCTGGATTTTTACCATGGGGGAGCAGCAACAGATGCAACTTTGGGTACAAGTCCCTTCATTCAGTATCATTGTAATTTCAAACAGTTGCTGAACAAATGGTTGTAAGTTGAGGACTTTCACAGAATAGCCAGTCTGGATTTTCAAAGTTCTCTTTAACTTCAGCTATTTCTTCAAGAAATGTAGTCTGCACTACAGAAATTGGAATTGTTCTAGAGGGGAGTTGGACAGTATTTTCTGATCAGCATTTGGCTATTGTAATTGAATTGCATTTCTCCATTAAAAGATAATTGGTTGCCAATCACCAATTTAGGGTATGCTGAGAACAGAGCTGAATGCTTCCAGAAGCATCTTTTTGGCAACTTCACCTTCCTCCTTGTTAGAAACAATATTGAACTACATATGAACTTGACAAGGAGACGGTTGGATTTTTCAAGCACTCCCTGTGCCCATCACAAAACTATGAGTTCTTCAGCACAATTATTGTTTTCCTTACAGAGAAGCTGAATTGGAGAGTTAGCACTTCTCTTTTGTTCAATGGAAGGCAGTGAGGACACCAGGCCCTATCTGAGACCTCGTAACATACTCTCAAAACACCATCTCAGATTTAGCCATTAAATGACTGCAGTAAACCAGACTGTTCTACTCTTATTCACAAATTCTAAAAGCTTTTCACTTAAACAAAACAAAGAAAGCACAAAAAACCCGGTTGGTCAATTAATTTGAATTTTGGTAGTTTTGCACTCCTGTATGAATGCATCCCCTCACCCCTGTCTATAAAAAAATTGTCTGGGATGTGGGAAGAGAGGAAGAAAAGACTGGATGCAACCATTTCACATTTTAGCAAGCATCCGGTGAACACATTTGCAATATTGAGTATAATTGCCAGAAGGGTGGTTTCTCCATCTGATGGGGGTGGGAGCTGTTTATTTTTTCCCTAGTGGCTGTCACAGGTCATTAATGCATTACAAATTGGGTTCTCGTTTACTGTTTCCTTGAATTTCCTTCTCTTAAAGTAAAGCAAGGTTCTTGAATTATTCTACTTTTTTTAAAATTCTGTTTCCTAAGTAGCTACAGAATTACGTTTTGTCACTAACTGCATTCACACATAAACTTCATCATCTCATTAAAATAATTTATTTTCTGGGTGCACGCAGCACATTTAACCAAATACAGGTAGCTATGGTACTAATACCATTCGTTTAGTGACCGCTTGAAGTTACAGTGGCAGTGAAAAAAGTGAATTATAACTGTTTTTCACAGGACCACTGCAGCATTCCCTCGGTCATGTGATCAAAATTCAGTCACTTGGCTACTGGCATGCATTTATGACGGTTGCAATGCCCTGCAGTCATGTGACCACTTTTTGTGACCACCTAAGAAGCAAAGTCATTTAACAGTGTTATTAACAACTGCAGTGATTTGCTTAACAATTGTGGGAAGTAAGATCATAAAATGGGACAAAACTCACTCACCCGTATTTTTCGGACCATAAGACTTACCTGACTATAAGACACACCTAAATTTAGAAGAGAAAAACAACAAAAAAAGTTTTTGGCCTACCTTTTTTCAGGCCTTTTCCAGTGTTTTTTTAGCCTGTTTTTGAGGCTTCTTCGGCCCATTTCTGAGGCTTTGGCCTCTAAAAAATTTTTCCAGAGAAAACAGGCTGAAAAAAGCCCCAAAAATGGGCCGAAAAAAGTCTCAAAAACAGGCCCCCAAAGCCTCAAAAACAGGCCAAAAGAAGCCCTCAGAAACCAGCCAAAAAAGCCCCCAAAACAGGCCAGAAAAAGCCTCAAAAAGGCCGAAAAAAGGCCCAAAAACAGGGCATGCAGAGGCCAAAAAAAAAAAAAATGGCTGGCGGGTGAGTGGGGCTTCAGCAATGTTCAGTCTATAAGACAAAAACATTTTCACTCCCTTATGGGAGACAAAAAAGTTTGTCTTATAGTCCGAAAAATATGGTAACTGTCTTGCTTAATCACAGAAATTTTGGCCTCAATTGTGGTCATAAGTCAAGGACTACCTTATAGTCTGCGCTCCCACAGCATGCAAAGCAAGAATAAAGCCCTAGATTAATTCTAACCAAGTTTAGCATTTTCAGGAAATGTAGTTCCAGAATCTTCCACAGACCTGGTTAATAATTTTTAACAGCCCCTAAATGCTGAAGTATGTTTCTCTTAATGAACGCTGTTACCACAGATTGCCATAGCCCTGTTTCCTTCTGAATTCCTTCTGAACCTTTTAAAAACATAATTCTTGTTGACTATTCATCATCCTCTTGTGTTTCCTACCTCAAAACAGCAGATGCTACTGGACATATTCACTGGGGTTAAGCTTTACCTTCCCCCTTCCGTGGAGGGTTTCAGGAAACTCAAGCGTTATTTCGTAGCCTATGATGGAGACCTGGTTCAAGAGTATGATGCCACTTCAGCAACACATGTGATGGAGAGGATGGAAGACAACCCAGCTGCTAAGCATGTCTCCCCTGAGTGGATTTGGGAATGCATCCGAAAGAGAAGACTGGTGACTCCATGCTAGATTATCTGCTGTAAGCAAATTCCCAGTGGGGAAAATGATTAAATTTAGAGACTTCTTAACTGCATCCATTAAATGAGCACCATCTGGAATGAATCAAGTACCTAATGAAAAAATGAATATTTCCACTGGGTTTAATGTGTAGGGGTTTTTTTAATGAATAGGAAGATAAACCTTATCTGGAGGCTCCTTTTCCTAATTTTCACTCAGTAATAGCACTGATGTTATCTAGTTGGTTAATGAAACATCTGCAAGAAAACAATCAAGCTTAGAGAAACTAAGGACTCCGCATATCGTGTGCCATAAATCATAATGTGCAAAAATTTTGTATATAACTTTTTAAAGATCAATTTGGCACTACATAACCATGTGTTTCTATTTCGTTTCTATTTCTCAGCCCTTCACTACTTGACATTTTATTTTATCCTTGTGTCTGGGAGTTTTTAGAGAAGTTACTAGCATGCATTTATCTATTATGTTTTGTTTGAAGTGAAAAGCTGCTTATTTTGGATAGAATGTTTTAATGGATGGATGGTCTCATTTTCAGGGTAGAACGACCATACCTGCTATATGATCTTTAACAGTACTATGACAATCTGGAATGTGGTATCCAGTGGGGTACCTCAAGATTCTGTCCTGGGTCTAATGCTCAGTATTTCCATAAATGACTTAGATCAAGGGTGTCCAAACTTGGCAACTTTAAGACTTGTGGACGTTTGGACACCCCTGACTTAGATAAAATGACAGAAGGGATGCTTATCAAATTTTAGGTGACACAAAGCTGGTGGAGATTTCTAAATCTCAAGACAGCTTCAAGATTCATAAGGATACGGATAGACTTGAACATAGGACCCTATCCAGCGAACTGCAGTTCAATGCCAAGATCTATAGACCAACCAGGGGTGCCAAACTCGTGGGCCGGATGCATCATGTGCTGGCCACGCCCACCCCCGGTTTAGCAAAGGAAAAAAGTTGTGATACGACACATAACGTGACACCACAAGTTTGACACCCCCAAGATTGATCCTGGTTAATGAACCTAATCAGAATTTCCATCACTGAGCAAAGCTGTTGTTGGGTGAAATAGCATGTGTCTACACCACTTAACGATGGTAGTTGTGGCAGTCCCAGTTGTGCTTGTTAGGCAAGAACCTCACACTTCTCTTGCCATGTGTGAACTGCAGGCTCCATCCCGCCGCTTCTTCCCCAGCTGGGTTCAGTGAGCTTCATTCTGCAGATAGAGTCTCTGCTGCCCTACCAAGCTCACCTCTCCTTCAACTCCCCACCTCTCTCTGTCATCTCTGCGTTTGGCCATTCTGCACTCTGCTGCTACCTGTCCTCACCATTCCCAGCTGACCTTCACTGTCTTCTCCCTCCTCCTGCTAATGTGGCACGCTTGGCAGAGACAGCTGCTGGCCCTTTTGTGACACCTTGTGGGGGGTAGCAGAGTGCAGGACACCCAAAAGGAGTTAAAGCCTATGTTGCCATCATAAGTGCAGCTGGGCTGCCAAGAGGCTGAATTTTGGTCATTCCAGAGACACTGTACTAGTCCTAATTTGAAGGACAAGTTGGACCTTTGAATGGTAATTTGTTTGGCACAATCATAACTTCAAATGGTCACTGAACAAATGGTTAAGTGAGGGCTATCTGTTTTTGGTTCTACACTTAGGGAAAATGTGCTTAGGTACAATATAGCTGGTACCTGGTTCAGCAGTAGTACTTGTGAGAAGGATCCCAGAGTCCTGGTAAACCAAGGGTCTCCAAACTTTGCAACCTTTGCTGGCTTTGCAGCTGGCTAATTCTGGGAGTTGAAGTCCACAAATCTTTAAAGTTGCCAAGGCTGGAGACCCCTGTGGTAGACAACAGGTTAAACATGAGCCAACAGCAGTGTGTGTTTTGCTACCGAAAGCACCAGTGCAAACTTGGGCTGCATCCTCAGAGGTACAGTGTCAAAATCACTGAAGATGAGTGCTGTATTCGATGCTGCATTGGTGAGACCACACGTGAAATACTGCAGTGAGTTCTGTCATGATCCAAGAAGGACGCAGAGAAAAGCAACTGAGATAATGGTCTGGAGGCTAAATCCTATGAAGAATGTTTGCAGGACCTGGGCATGTTCAACCTAAAGAGGCGAAGACTAAAGGCAGATACGATACCAATCTTCCAATGGGGGTTTGTTTTCCGGAACTCCCATGAGTACCACAAAAATCAATGAATGGAAGCCCATGTGTCATGGAAGTTTCATGGAAGTTCACATTCACCAGTCCTACATACTGAATTAAAATGAAAATGTTTTGCAGGAGTTGTGAAATTTTCTGAACTGAAAATCAAACACTGATGATTTCCCCCCCCCCCCAAAATTTAGAACAAAATGGAGCATTTCATTCCATAGCATTTTGAGCATTCTGTCAGATATAATGAAACTCAAAACAAGCTTTAGTTTTTCAACAGAGGGCCACAAGAGTGAGGTTTTACAATAACCAACCTGCAGGAAAAATGGCCAAAGGAAATTTTAAACTGCTCTTTGCTAATAGAGGAAGGATGCTCCTTGGGAGTTTCATGTACACTGCAGAAACAACGGGCTCTTGCCATCAAGACATGATCAAACAAAAGGATAGGTTTCCAGTTTTCATTATTAGTCTAAACAATATTTTGCCAAATATCAAGTAACTCATATTACACCTGAAACATTCTTTGTTTAAAAAGAAAAGAGGAGCATAATTTAATAACACATTTCCATTTTATTATAAAATTATAAAGCAGGACTCTGTGCTAGTGAGACCTGTTGAAACACAGTTTCTCACAGTCAAAATTAACTTTCCCACTGTTCAGACAAGCATACATTGCTATATTAATTTTCTGGCAGAATAACAAATCCTCCATAGCTTAGTGCAGCAGCAGCAGTCTTATCAGTCACAAAGCAGCATCACTATGGAGAAGGTTTCGCTTCACCAAAATTCAAATCACAGTCATGGAAAATACCAATTTTTGAATCAAAATACGGTGGCAGCGGGAACTTCATTACACAAGTGATACCAAGAAAGAAAGGAACAAGCTACTTGCTACATTATTGCCATCCCAACTTCTTCTTTTTTTCATCCCCATTTTCATGGGGAAGATCAGAATAGCCCAAGGGTGTCAAACTCAAGGCCTGGGGGCGGGATCCAGCCTGGGGGGGGGGGAGACTTAGATCTGGCCCACGGGGCCATCCTGGAAACAATGGACTGGCCCGCAGTGCTTCTGCCGGCAAAAACGGGCTCCCGAGCTCCATTTTTTGGCTGCCAGGACCTCCTGCAACCCTCTGCCAGTGAAAACAGCTCAGAGCTCCCGAGCACAGTTCTCACTAGCAAAGGGTTGCAGGAGGCAGTGGCAGCCCAAAATGGAGCTCGGGAGCCTGTTTTTGCTGGCAGAGCGCTTGGGACACCACAGATGCCCCCAACAGGAGTGATGTCGAGCTGGCCATGGCCATTCCGGCCCCCCAAAGTCAAAAACATCCCTGATGCAGCCCTCAATGTAATCAAGTTTGACACCCCTGGAATAGCCCAACGCTATGATTTATATTGATATATTGATCATCAATTGTGTTGTAAATGTTGTACCTTGATGAACGTATCTTTTCTTTTATGTACACTGAGAGCATATGCACCAAGACAAATTCCTTGTGTGTCCAATCACACTTGGCCAATAAAATTCTATTCTATTCTTTGGGAAAAGAAGCCTTGTCTAACTTGTTCACATTGAACTTACAAGATAGACTTGGGTATTTATTTTCTTCAGGTTTGCTACCTCTTCTTTCCCCACTATTACCCGTACCAGCAATTTTTTTTGATGCATGATCAACATCTGATGTTCACAATGTTCACTATATATATATGTCCCTTTATTCATTAACGTGTCCCCTATTGGAATGTAAAGTTTTTTTAAAAGTCCTTCCTAAGAGGGGAAAAAGGAAATTTAAGAGCCAAACAGCAGTGACTCAAATAAGATTTCTAACATTAACTGAAGTTTTAATTTTTCCTACATGGAAAAAAAAATTCTTTTCCCCCTCTGTTACCCACCATCCCAAAGAAATGGGTTACAAATTGTTTCCCATATTGGCTTTATACACAGCCAATCCATGTTGTTTAGAAATGCATCGAAGCCTCCACCCCACCCCCCAAAAAAGCTTTTTTTACTATTCACAAACTGATATTGATTGAAGAGGTTACAGATATACATGTAGGGATTATATCTCTCAAATTGTTATCAAAAGCATTTACAAAAAAGCAGGAGACAGAAGTTAAACAAGGACCAAGGATAATGTGCCAGGCATTTGGGATATTGCCAGGCCCAATAGTGCAATTTTGAAGCTAAATCTTTGGAAACCATAATGAAGGAAAAGGTAATATATACTGCATGTGCAAACTGATTTCTAAAAAAACAAAAAACCCTTTCTTTTGAACACCTGTGAAATTCAATAGGAGGAGGAAAGATTTGTGATGCAACCTTTCCACAATAAAAATTATCTACCTGTCGATGCAACCTATAAACAAATTGCCTGTTACTCTTATTTTACACACACCTCAGGACTTAAGGCAGGGATAGTGTTCTTCCTATGTTCTGAAATGCAATTCCCTTGCTGCTAAGGCTAAAAAGAACTGCAGCACAAAACATCTGGAAGATACGGATCACAGATTGTGTACTATTGGCTTAAGGCAAACTAAGGCATCTTCAACTTGCAAGGCATTTAACAATTTGGGAAACAGCCAAAATTTAAGAAAGCACTTGGGCTGACTGGGAATTAAGACACAACAGTGAAGGAAGCAGCTGATATGAAAGTGTCACGTTTCTTAAGGCTTTTATACAACATGGAGAGAAAAACTCTTTTTGAAATGCCCTTGGAAGAAGATAGTATGTAAACAACTAAATGGTTCTGGATTTCTTCCAAACCATTTTTTTAGAATTACTGATTACCTTTTTTCCATGGTTCTTCCTAAAACAGTCCTCTCTTGTCAGTTGTAAAAGTAGGATTCAGTCCAAGATTCATGGGGATTCATGGACTGCAGTCCGATAGCTAACACATTTGCGTAGTCACTCAAAAAATGGTTTGAGAAGAACATGGCAAAAGACCATCTTCAGCAGCCTTCCTTTACTAATGAAAAGACCCATTCTGACCCCATGTATCCAATTTCTTCACTTCCGCACTTCACTGAAGAGTTATTATAAAGAACCGAAGTTTTTTTTTTTACAACAAAAGCAAATGAAATGCCAACGCTTGGCATTTAAAGGCAAAATACGTACTTCAAAAAATCAAGTAGTTGAACTTCTACAGAAAGCAATCTGGACTCATCTCAGTATGAAATACTATAGCAGAAAGGCAACAAATGCTAACGAAAGAGTGAAATAAAGTGGATCCTTTGTCAAGGATAGGCCCTAATGAATTTTAGGTAATGTAATTTATGATCTGGCAGTGGCCTTTAAAAATACAACTGGTTCCTCCTTATTGTCCCAAATGCTAATTCCATAAGCAAAATCCAGAACAAATGTACGAGTTTTCCCTAATGATAATACAAAACAAATCAATTATAATGCAACTTAATTGTCTTAAAGGCCACCACATTTTGATCATGACAAAATTATAAACAAACAGAAACATAGAAAGTATCCCTGAGATACTCATTCGCTACAAATCTGGTAAAATTTCATCTCCATCATTGTAAATCCTCTCCTCACCCGCAGCCCCCCTTCATCAGGTCATCATGGCCACTGCGGTAGGACACAGGTTTACTCTATACAAGAATCCAAGGCAATAGAAGAGACAACTTTCAGCCTGACCCGCAAGGCTAGCTAATAAAAAGTTTTTTCTTTAAAAAAAAAATACATATCAAAAAAAAAGAGAGAGGAATATATACTCTCCCCTTCAAGGATTTAGTCAAAGAGAAAGGAGAATTGAGAGAAGCAAATCTCTCTTCCTCTTTAGATCGCCTTGTTTATTTACTCCAGAGGGTAAGAGCCTCAATGTCTTGGAAACATCAAGAGTTCCTTTATGCCCCGTCGAAAGCAGACAAAGAAAGAAAAGGCATGTTGCTTTCTAGATCTACTGAGGATGTCCAGCTCTCCAGGCACTGTGGTATAATGCACAGTATTAGTCAGGGTAGGCAGCCAATCACAGCTCAAGTCTTCGCAGCCCTCCATCCTTCATCTCACCTATCCTCTGTGGACTTCTTAAGAATGGGGACTGAGTAGCTTTGGGACTGGTGCTCACTGTCACAATGGAAGAACATTAGTCCTGCTTCCTGTGCTGCTTAAGTCCTGAAAACGTGGACAGCTCTTATCACGTATTGCCGGCAGATGGGACACTCATTCATACGTTTTCCACACTTCGTGCAAGTCACCATGTGGCCACACTCCAATAGGACACAGTCAATGACGGAGTCCATGCAGATTTTGCAGAGATTTTCTTCAGAACCGGGGAGGGTGGCATTACCAGATGGCGCTAGAATGACAAGAAGAGAAAAGGGTTTTTTTTTAGCATGGTAAACTTAAAATTTCTGGCAGGAAGCAAAAGAAATAAGGAATGACTGGGTTTGATTCACTTAGAACAGGGGTGTCAAACTCAAGGCCCGCAGGCTGGATCCGGCCCATGATGTGGTCAGATCCGGCCCACAGGGCCGTCCCGCATCACTTCGGCCTGGTGTAGCCATGTTGCTTCAGCCCGGTCTACCCAATGTGGAGAGGAAACATCGGGCCAGCATGGCTTCGACCCGGTCTACCCAGTGCGAAGAGGAAACATCAGGCCAGCAGTCTGGGGAGTGGCGTCAAGCTGGCCACACCCACCCACGCCCACCTGCTCCCCCCCACCCAAGGTCAACCACAGCCCTGATGTGGCCCTCAATAAAATTGAAACTAACACTTGACTTAGAACATCAAAAACAATTACAAAACAGTAATAAAGTGTACCCTGCTTGTGATGCTGATCCTCTGTCTCTACCTACTGCTTTAGGAAAGACTGCATGCTACCAACTCAGAAGCCTGCTTTCTTTATTTTCCAGTTATTTTCTCCTAGGTGCACCCCTGCTCCTCAGCATGTCTTTCCCCCTTCAGAACAAAAGTGGGTAGGAATATGCATGACACACAGATACACAATGCCTCTCCTTTTCCATGTATTTCTCTTTTGAGACTATCTCCGTGGTGGCACAGTAGTTAGAATGCAGTACTGCTGTCTACTTCTGCTGACTGCCGACTGCCTGCAATCTGGCAGTTTGAATCTCACCAGGCTCAAAGTTGACTCAGCTTTCCATCCTTCCAAGTTAGGTAAAATGAGGACCCAGATTGTTGGGGGCAATAGGCTGACTCTGTAAACTGCTTAGAGAGGGCAGTAAAGCACTATGAAGTCTAAGTCTAAGTGCTATTGCTATCTCCACATTCTGTAACGGTTTCAAGACTATATGGCACGGTTCTTGAACAAGGCCATATACCCAGGAAACTGAGAAGCATGTGCGCTTATAAAAGACATGCTTAACCATCTCTACTATAGATGAACTCATGCAGCATACTAAGCTCCATTAGAGTTGATTTTGATAAAGTTCATAAAATCATGTATAATGGAAATTTACTTCAATCCTCAGCCTAATATAAGAGCTACCTCTGCATTCCTGACAGATGATCCTTCAGCCTCTGTTTGATGACCTCTAGAACTCATTACTTCCTATGGCAGCCTGTTCCATTGATCTACAGTTCATAGAGTTTGATTTTTTTGAGACTTGCTTTGTTATGGAAAACCAACCTTTTAATCTACGACTCAATGCACTGTGTGAACTTAGAAAATGGATTAATTCAGTAATGCTAAGAGTACCATGCATTTGTTTTGTTTTTCGTCTGTCTAAAATGCTATTATACTAATTGCTGTGCATTTGTCATATAATTTTGAACTGCTCCACAGGCAGAGAAAAAGTGACCCATCTAAAGTAATTTCTGGAGCTTTCATGAAATACTTTGTCTATGGTTTTCCATTCTCCTAATACAAAAGTACACAATATTAATGTACATAAAATGCATCTACATATGACTGTGTGTGTGTGTGTGTTAGCAGCAGAAACACTAAAGCATACATATATTTATTGGCTCAAATAAAGAAACCAAATTACATTGATTTAAGACTACCAATTTTCCTGGAAGACAGTAAGTGTTCCTGTTTAAATAGTTTCAGCCTACAATGTTGAGAAGATGAAAAAGAACATGCTTACCAGTTTGATCATCAGTATCTGAAACTGAATGAGAAAAGAAAAAAAAACCATGAGTTTGAGATATTTGCCACAGGATGAAAGGAAAATTAATGGGCTGCCGTCTTACACTCCAACCATCACCCTACTTTCTACCTTTCCATTTTCCACTTCTTAAGGCAGGGGTCTCCAACCTTAGTTAACTTTAAGGTTTGTGTACTTCAATTCCCAGAGTTCCTCAGCCAGCTTTGCTTTGCTGGCTGAGGAACTCTGGGAGTTGAAGTCCACAAACCTTAAAGTTACTAAGATTGGAGACCCCTGGATTGGATAAAAGGTGAAAAATGTTACTTGGGAGAAGGAGAACACCGGTTATTATTGTATTTGTGACTGTCAAAGGAGAAACAAACCTTTACCGTTCTGTTTGGTTAAGAGGCAACAGAGTGAAATATTGCAAGAGCCCAAAGAAGCACTGGTTACATTCAGGCCACATCCTGAACCCAAACAATGAATTCTTCTTCTGATTTTCCACTATATTTAAATTATTAAGTTAAATTATACGGCATGAAAACCTATTGAAGGTTAACCAAGCTTATCAGATTTAAATCTGTCTAGCAGACGTACAAAAGCATCCGCCAGGTTGCTTGACCTGGTTAAGCATGTTGTATCAACACAGCTATTGAGCTGTTACGATGCCAATGCTCTCTCCATGTCAATGAACACAAATCAACCAAAGGAACTGCTTTCTCCATAATTTTATGTAATTTTAAACTCCAACTAATCCCACCTAACTGTCATTAATATATATATACAAATCAAAAACAGTGAAGGAAGGCATTTCATACCCAGCTGCTGGAGGTCCTTCTCTTTGTAAAGGCGGGTCACTCTCTCCATTAGCTCCCATTTCTCACAACAGCCCTTGTAGTTAACAAAGTTGCGAGCCAGGATCTCTTTCAACTGCCTTACCGAGAGGGCATCAATATCTCTCACGCTTGTCAGGTCAGAGAGCGATGCCCTCCGTCCCGTAACTAGGTTATCTTCTGAATCAGTGGACTGAAATAGAACAAACGAAACATTCACCACAGGGATGAAGTCAAGCAACCAAGACCAGAATTAAACACAATTTTTTGAATTAAAAAAAAAAAACAATTAAAAGCTACAACAGAAATAATAACAACAATAATAAAGCCACAACAGTAAGCCATAGCAACAATCTCTTCGTTGTGCTCAATATCCACAAATGAGGGCTTGCCCATCACCCATAAGGACGTCCCATCCTGCATGTCCCAACAAAATTAACAACTCCCAATACAGGTAGTCCTTAACTTACAACAGTTCATTTAATGACTGTTTGAAGTTACAATGGCACTGAACAAAAGAGACGTATGACCATTTTTTCACACGACCATGGCCGCATCCCCATGATCACATGATCAAAATTCAGTCGCTTGGCAACTGATTCATCCATTTATGGCGGTTGCAGTGTCCCGGGGGTCAAGTGATCCCCTTTTGTGACTTTCTGACAAGCAAAGTCAATGGGGGGAAGCCAAGTTCTCTTAACAACCATGTTACTAAATTAAATGTTACTAAATTAACAACTCCAATGATTCACATCAGGGGTCTCCAACCTTGGCAACTTCAAGACTTGTGGACTTTAACTCCCAGAGTTCCTCAGCCAGCTGGCTGAGGAACTCTGGGAGTTGAGTCCACAAGTCTTAAAGTTGCCAAGGTTGGAGACCTCTGATTCACATAACAACTGTGGCAAGAAAGGTTGTAAAAGTCACTTAAAAATGTTTCACTTAACAACATAAATGTTGGGCTCAATTGTGGTCTTAGGTCGAGGACTGCCTTTAGATAGTGCCACATCATCTAATGCCATGATGGCGAACCTATGGCCCGCATGCCACAGGTGGCACCCAGAGCCCTCTCTGTGGGCATGCCAGCCATTGCCCCAGCCCAGCTGCACTGCCCATGTGCGCGCGCCTCCTGCCAGCCAGCTGGTCTTCAGGTCTCTGTTGTGCATGCATGTGGGTGGGGCCTTCCCTGACCTCTGTAGGTTCCACCCTCCACAGGTGCCTCTCCGTGACAGGAATACAGGAGAAAGCTAGGATGCGCTGGGATGTGTGTGTGTGTGTGTGTGTGTGTGTGTGTGTGTGTGTGTGTAGAGAAACTGTGGAAATCGCAAGCCGCCGCCACCACCACCCCGGCCCTGTTTTGGGCCTGAAAAGCCTCCTGCGCCAACCTGGAAGCCAAAATGGGGGCCGGGGTGCATGCACGGAAGTCGCATGCACAGGGAATGTGTGTGCATGCGCGGGGGCACTCGTATTGCATTTTGGGGGTTGGGGCACGTACACATGCATTCCCATGCGTGTGCGCACACTTTGGGCACTCAGCACCAAAAAGGTTAATCATCACTGATCTAATGGGACCCAGGGCTTTTTTGTCACTGCTCCTGCCATTTAGAACAGCATCCCTCTGAAGATTTGTATGCGCCAGTACCTTTCCCAACTTCTTTTTTAAAAAAAAAAAGACTTTTCCCCCAGGCCTCTGTTTCAGGTGATGGGTGTGTGTGCCTTTAAGTAAGGGTTGTGAGGGGGATTGGACTGCAAGGATGTGTTGTTGTTCCCTCAGATGGTTAACGTTTTATGTATGGATGTTATTTTATGTAATATTGTTTCTTTTAACTTTGTGAAATCCCCCCCACCCGCAAATTGTTTTGGAATTGAGTGGTGTAGAAATTGATAAATAAATCAATAACAAAAAAAAAACATGTTATTATATTACATGGTAAAATTTGACTTGGTTTGAGGGTCAATATTGGCTTTAAAAAGTACTATTTTTACCAAGGGCTGTGTCTGTAAATGGACATACATCTCGCCTAGCATGTTGAAATCAGAGCAGCACAGAATATGCTCCATTGTTGGGGTTCAGTAAATGGGGAGCAAGAATGCAGGGGAGTACTGGGATTACCATGTCTGAAGAGGGCAATTTAAGTGCTTCGTAGCTGATCCTGCTGCTGGAATTAAGCTGCTCAGGGGTGTTTTTTTCAAGTCACATAAGAGAATCAGGAGCAGATCCTACCTCTTCCAGCTCCATGACGGCACTGATGTTGTTACCTAGTCTGGTAATGAAATGTCTGCAAGAAAGCAACCAAGCTCAGAGAGCACCAAGGACCCCCCAGTTCAACCCTGAGCTACAAATATTCTTTTATCAGTCTTCCAGCTCCTAATAGATTGCACTTATTCCTAACAGAATTGCACTTCTTTTCATTTCAAAGCATATAGTTATTTCCATAGCATTCTCTGCACATAAGGGATTTCACCCATTTCTGATACCACGGTTAGCACTGGAATGTTGACTCAGACTGTATCAGCCATTGCAAGATACAGCTTTCCCCTTTTCGGCCTCTCATCCCTGGAAAGCAGGCCGGGACCTTCTCTTACCTGCGTCTCTTCCTCAGGCAGGTTTTGCACTGCACTCTCAACTTCTGCCATATCGTCCTGGCTCGGCAGCACATGCCCGTTTGCCTAGGAAGAAAAAGTGTAACTGAACTGTTCAGAAAATTTGGGGAGGAGGCTGGGGAGAGAGGCATTCATTCAGCTGGCTTTCACTTGGCTGACTCAAAGGATCATCAAGAGCCCAAGAAAATGCGCAGGCAATAGTGAGAAGGCAGACAATCCTCAGCACTTCCAAACCGGACAAGGAATTTTGCTTTAGGTTAAGATCCTCACCTTGTTGTTGGCTAAGCCCTGTTAGGACTGCCTTGGCTCACGTAGGAAAGCCCTTGGGTGGTATCTCCAAGGAAGCAGAGCCAGGACAGTCATGATGGAGCTGTAGGGAGCTAGCAAGAGACGTGCTATGAAGACCTGGCTCTGCTCTGCTGCCTTCCATTGTGACACAACGTGACATCATGGAGAATGCAAGGTATTTTTTTTTATGGCACAATACCACAGCCCCACAAATGCCCTCTCTTCTCTGGAAGGTTAGGCATGCACTTCCCACACCAAGGTCTGAAAAGAATGAAGGCCTGCCTATTTAGGATTCCCTCGACTGAAAGCATCCAGCCACGTGCGTGTCCTTCAAGCCACCGTGAAGTCAAACAAGGTTAGAACAGAAGAAAGTCGTTTTAATCAAAATTGGGAGGATGAGAGGAGTTGCAGAATGTGGGAAAACTTTGACATGACCTGGGCAAATGAAAATCATAAAAGTTGTAATTCCCTTCCTGCACTTGGCCTGGGAAGATTAACTTTTATGTAATCTACTCTCTGGAAAAGTAAAAGGGAAGTTAAAAGTCTTCTGTAGGGAAGTTCTAAACTCAATGCAAGCTTCTCTCCTGTTGGCAATAGGCCTTCATAATAATAAACCCATAAAAACTGGACAGATATTTTACGGAGGGGGGAAGCAATTTTGCGCAGATGACACAAACACAAATATACTCTGTTAAGACTAAACACTTGTCGGAAACATAATTTCTTCATAAGCTTCTCAAACCTGCTTGCATCTCATTCCCAGGATGGGAGATGATTTTGCATTATTTTCTCTTAGAAGTGTAAAAAAAACACACCTTAGGAGGTATAATTAAGAGCAGGATGGGGTGGGGGAGAGGCAGACTCCACCCAATACTGAAGTGCTAGACTTCCCATATCTCTGCCATTACTAATTCTTTTAAAATGAAAAGTAGACACAGCAGAGCCTTTCCCAGTCCCTCAGCTCTAAAAACAGGAGAGAGGTAATGGCTAGGCCAACAGGGATCAGAGAAACCTGGCTAAGTTGAAGACCAATTTTAAGAGCATTTCAAAATTAAGAAAACTATCTAAAGCATGTGTGTCAAACACATTGCCGTCACTTGATGTTTTGTGACCTTTTTCCCTTTCGTGGAGTGGAGTGGGCATGGCCTGCATGTGAAGCACCTGGCCACCAGTTTGACACCCCTGATCTAAAGCAGGGGTCTCCAACCTTGGAAACTTTTAAGACTTGTGGACTTCAACTCCCAGAATCCCTCAGCCAGCAAAGCTATCTAAAATATCTAAAGTATTCCAGTGTTACAGCAAATGCCTCTTATAAATTACCCTTTTTTTAATTGAAAATGGCAAGAGACTGAACCTGGGAGTTCTGCACAAAAAGTACACATTCCAGCTATCTATGTTGAGCCATAGTAGCATGGTGGTTAAAGTGCAGTACTGCAGGCTACTTCACTGATCTGCTGATCACTGGCTGCCAGCAGTTTGGCAGATCAAATCTCACCAGGCTGAAGGTTGACTCAGCCTTCCATCCTTCCAAGCTGGGTAAAATGAGGACCCAAATTGTTGGGGACAATATGCTGACCCTGTAAACCACATAAGAGAGGGCTGCAAAGCACTGTAAAGTGGTATATACAGTAAGTCTGAATCCTATTGCAGCCTATTTTCCTCTCCCACTACATTATAGAAGCCCTTTTTTTCAAACTCCATCCTCAAGCAACATCATCACATCGGACAACAGCAGCCAACAGGACCTTGAGCTAAGACATGTAAATAAGTATCCTGGTACCTGGACCAGAGTAGCAAACGCATCCGTACCTGTGGATGCTCCTCAGTCTGTAAGGCAGGATTGGTGGGAATTTGCTCAGGAGAATAATCCCGTGAATCTGGCGTCATTGTACACTCCTCCTGGGCAACAGAAACTGGTGCTGGGTGAGGAACCCGGGGTGCCCTCTCCCTTTGGGGATCCAAGGGCTGCTGACTGATGATCAAGCACACCAGCTCATCTTTTTCACGGCACATCTCCGTGGAGATCTCCCGGAGTTCCAGATAATCTCGCAAGTCCTTCACTTTCATTTTGATGAGTTCTTCCCGCTGAAAAGCTGTAGCTCGGAATCGCTCACAGAGGTGGCAGAGGCAGAGACCACTCTCGGGCTGGTGCGAACAGGAAGGGCAGAAGTTCTTTTTGCAATCCAGGCAGACGCGCTGCTCAAGAGGGGGAGGAGAAAGAACGTCAGGGGGAAAACCTTTGAGGAGAAAAACCACAGCACAGAATACATGCCTGCATTCTCTTGTGACACCATCCTTGTGAATATCGAGAGCATGCGGCCTGTGAATCATCAGAAACACGCAGGCAAGCTAACCATCTTCCCATCAATCCAGAGAGAGAGAGAGAGAGAGAGAGAGAGAGAGAGAGAGAGGGAGAGAGAGAGGGAGAGAGAGAGAGAGGGAGAGAGAAAAGAAACATCAGATTCCCACATTCTGGTTTGGCATGATTTAAGTCATGAGAAGCCAGTTTCACAGCACCCACCTTCTGTGAGGCAAGAAGGGTGCGGGGAGGCCTGCTCAATATTCCAGTCTAGCTACTCTGATAGTCGGTAAACATTGGTTGCTTGCTGCTGCTATCTGAAAATATATCCTTATGGAACATTTAGCACCTCACAAGCGAACACCAATATTAGATCCAACTGCAGAAATGCACAACTAAATCAAAAGTGAAGTAAACTCTACTCAAATTGTATAGCTCTCAGAACTGTCTTGATTATGCGTAGCTTGAAGGGCAAGCAGAGGAATGAGGAGAGAGAACATAGAGAAAAACCAAAAGGATGAGGCAGGAGGCAGCATAGCAGGGCAATAGACAGAAGACCTGTGCTGAGACAGAAACAGCAATGGAACACTTACACTGAAAAAACTAACTAGCAGGCTGCTATTGACTGAGACATATTTATCACTATATATGGGTTGGAATTCAGTTAATACGTGGGATTCCATTACTGGTTGTTGTTTTTTAAGAGCGGCAAACAAACTTGCAGTGTCCATAAAAGTATCTACACTTACTACCATGATGCCCCTTTGTCTTCTCAAGAATACTTTCAGAGCCTGGCAATATTACTTATCCTCTTACTTTTGTTATTTTACGTTATGCTATTTTTATTTAATTATTATAGCTCATTAAATTCATTAGGCACATTCCTGCTATTTTGCATAAACTCTCTCCAGCTTCTCTTTCTGGTGTCTTGCTGTCTGCCTTCCATCAAATTCTTTCCTTAGGCGCTTATTCTACCATTGGCCCACCCTCCACCTCAGGGGTCGCCAAACTTGGCAACTTTAAGACTTGTGAACTTCAATTCCCAGAATTCCTCACCCAGCCAAGTTGCCAAGTTTGGAGACCCCCTGCTCTACCTCACATAATGTACAGGGCACATGCCTATTACAACTTTCCACTCGGTGCCTCACATACAAAGTTTCAAGGGTGATCATAGGTATAACACGTATGCAAAAGTCTCATGCAGTCTAGAACTCTTTGCCGAATTTGAACTCTTGCAAATTTTTCAACTGCCGAAGTGTGGCTTTATTTCTAGTGCAAGGCAATGCCAGAGAGCTTTGTGGGTATAATAATAATAATAATAATAATAATAATAATAATAATAATAATAATAATAATAATAATAATAATAATAATAATAATAATAATAATAATAATAATAATTTAATTTGTATACCGCCCTTCTCCCGAAGGACTCAGGGCGGTGAACAGGCAAATAAAATAATACAATATATTACAATAAAACACATTTTAAAAAACTTATTCAAAATAGCCTAAATTTAAAATACCATACAAAATATAAAAAATAAACCCCAATAAAATCCATATTTAAAAACCCTATTTAAGCCAGTCCTGCTCGAAAGAATAGATATGTCTTCAGCTCGCGGCGAAAGGTCCGGAGGTCAGGAAGTTGTCGAAGTCCTGGGGGAAGCTCGTTCCAGAGGGTAGGTGCGCCCACAGAGAAGGCTCTCCCCCTGGGGGTCGCCAGCCTACACTGTTTGGCTGACGGCACCCTGAGAAGACCCTCTCTATGGGAGCGTACCGGCCGGTGGGAGGCATGTGGTAACAGAAGGCGGTCCCGAAAGTCGCTTTGTTTCTCATGAAACGAAATTAAGCACTTGATTCATCAGGAGCACAAAGTAATCAAAAAGTGTTGTTTCCCTACATCCATAAAAGCATTTCCCAATAAAAAAAAATTCCCCACTCAGGACCTAAATGGGGGAATACCACATTGAAGATGGCTACTAGATTGATGGCAAACCCCACCTACCCCCTCACTCCCAGCTTCCCCTCCTGCTCATCTTTTATTCTCACTTAGCTGTGTTCTCATTGTTTTCTTTTTAGTGTTTATTCTATTGTTCCATTGCTTTGCTACTGTTATGTCCATACTCCTTTTCATTTCTCCAGTTTTATTGTTGCAAGGTGCCTAGAGTAGCCCCACAGCGAGACAGGCGGTAAATAAATTTAACAAATAATTAAAAAATGCTTCCAAAACAAACATAGCCTGAAAAACGTATAGTAATTATGTCTTTCCCATCTCAGAAAGTTCTGGTCACTTTGGGTCAATTGTTTCCCAATTTAAGTACATGGGAAATTAACCAAAGGAAGTGTTGTTATCCCACAAGTTTCCCTGAGCAAGGCATCTTCATCAGGGCATCACTGCTTTGGCTAAAGAACAAGCAAAGCAAAATCTTTCTGCTTGAACCTCTTCTCATGACAAATGAGAAAATTATGTTCCTTGTCAGTTCAAACAGGACTCATGCCATGCATAATCTTTGCTCCAGAAGAGTCCAAGCTAACTTAATCTTATTAAATTATGTTCATAGCCATACCAATCCTTGTTATCATCTCTTATGAAGAAATTAAAGCTGATAAATAAAGATAAATCCTGTCATCAGTGTGAATTATTTCCCTTCTGGCATCTGCTATCAAGACCGGCTATGTAGATGCATCAACAAAAGTGGCAGATAAACAAAGGGGAAAACACCTCCTTTAGAGGTTTGCAACACATCCGGGCTTGTCTAAAAGCAGGAAGGAATTATACCTCTCCTTTATTTTTGCTTTCTGTCACACATGAAAACTACAAAATTAAAATAGATCAACTGTTATGAGTTCCTAATTTAAGATTAACCCCAAGATACAGAAAGAACATAGGCTTTATTGTGCTAACCCCATCATATGTTAAATTATAGCTATGCCACAACTAATGACTAATGGCATGACTTATACACTTTTACACTGAACTCACCTTAAATAATCCATATTTTAGAGCCAAAAGTAATGCTTTAAAGCAGTCTTTTTCAAATTTCAAAGTCCATTTGTCCACTCAAGATATATATGCCATGGCAGTATTAATCCAATTTAACTACAGTATCCTATTGATAATACAGGCTTATATGCCCCCAATGAGACAATAACCCCAGATCAGAGTCTTCTGGGCTGAACTGGACTTTATCTCCCAGAATTCCCTTGCCAACATAATGTTGCCAAGCTTTAAAAAAACTACTTTAAACCAGGGGTGAAATGCTCTCGGTTCGAACTGGATCACGTGATCCAGTAGCAATGGCGGGTGGTTTGGAGAACCGGTAGCAAAAATCCCTCTCCCCGCCCCCATGCCCAGCTGAGCCACACGATCATCAGGGTTTATTTTTTACTTTTAAAAGCATTTTTTCTTGGCCAAAAAAATGTTTTTAAAAGTAAAAAAAAGCCTCTGATGATCGCGCGGCTCAGCTGGGATCATCAGAGCCTTTTAAAAGCATTTTTTCTACAACCTCTTCGGCCGAAGAGGTTGTAGAAAAAACGCTTTTAAAAGGCTCTGATAATCCCAGCTGAGTTGCCTGATCGTCAGAGCCTTTTTTTTTTTTTTTTTTTTTTATAAAAAAGTTTTTATTGGTCAAAAAAAATTTATGCAAATACATATCAGGTATGGTAAATTTTCATTTTTCTTATACATGATAAGAATTTTACTCAAAATTTTAAACACATACAACAGCCATATGGCAAGCAGGTGATCTGAGTAGCTAAGTTTCAATCTTACACAATAAGGAAGGGTCAAAAATAATCAGAATATCATACGAAAGAGAATAAGGAAAGCCAACACAATACCAAATATCTTTGTCACTTCCTAGTTTTGGATCTCAGAACTCTGGGTTCAACCTGACCCAACTCCAGGGTCGCAACAGCGGCAGCCGCCTCCGCCCCATGGTCTATAACCTCCCCTTCTTCAATTCCTGGGTCATCTAAATCCAGGAGGGCTTTGTGTTCCTCCACGTAGGCCGCAGCCTCCGCAATTGTACTAATTTTTTTCGTAATGCCCTCCCGGAAAATCATCAATCCCTCTGGCATCAGCCATCTGAAGCCCACTCCCTTCTGGTACAATTTGCTTGATAAAAAATAATATTTCTTTCTCATTTCACGTACCTGTCTGGGAATCTGCCTCAGAATGGCTATCTCCCTGCCCCTATAAGTCAGTGCCCCACTCCTATGTTTTCTAAGAATTTCATCTCTCGTCTCTCTTTTCACAAATTTGACATGAACCTCTCTAGGAACTGCATGCGTGCGTGCATATTGTGAATTAACTCTATAAACTCGATCCACATCCCAATTCATAAAATCAACACCTCTCCCAAGAAATTCTCCCAACAGTTTAGTCACAACATCTCTCAAGTCTTCTTGGTCCACTTCTTCCAAATTTTGAAACCTAAGGAAATAAGACATTTTATCCATCTGTAGTCCAAGCACAGCATTGCTTGTCGTCTCCCCTCTTTTCTGCACTGCCCGCATCTCACCCTCCAGACCTTCCACTTTCTGCTTATTTTCTGCTGAGACTTGTTGAGTATCCTTTAAATCCTTTTGGATAGTCACAATTTCTGCTCTTATTTCATCCAGTTTCTTGTCCATATTAGATAACTTTTCCAGAATTCTCTCCATTTCTCCAGCAGTTGGTCTCTGACCTTTTGCCATTTAAAAAAAAATTTTAAAATCCTCAGGCAAGCACAGTATCCTTATAATTTCCTCCGGATCCACCAGGGGGCACTCACAGGAGCAACGAGTCCAGAGTACAGTTAGTCAACCAGGAAGCCGAAGGGAAGTGATGTCATCAAGATTCTCATAGTGAAGGCGGAAGCTGGACGCCACCATTGTTCCCCAGAGGGAGGGGGGGCCTCAAACCCTCCCTCCTAAATTTCTCCATCACCTCTTCTCTCCAGAGCTCCACAAAACCGGTAATCTTGTTATTTTAAGTTCTCCTCTCTCCAAAGTGATTCGTACTCCTTCCAGTCGCAGGGGAGAAAAAACCCCCCCGCACTCCGGAATACTCCACTCACATTGCCGATATCCCTTCCTTCTTCATTCCTCAATTCTTCTCCGTTCCTGTTCACCACCAGGCTGCTGCAATTATAAATCCAAAGCCCGGTGTCACGAGCACAGCGGCCCAGGCGGCGACCAAAATAATGGCGCGGCCTGTGGCCTCGAACCCCGCCGAGCCTAGGGCGCGCCAGCATCGGTCCCCCAGTCCTGTATATCGGCTGGGAGACCCCTGGCGAGCCGTCCGTGCGGCAGGTGTCCTTCGAACACCTGGCCCCTAAGGGCCCGGGCGGCGGCCGGATTCGGACACTGGAGGCAGGAGAAGCCTTCCAGACGTCCGTTGCCACCGGATACCGGAAGTCGTCCAATCATCGTCAGAGCCTTTTAAAAGCATTTTTTCACAACCTCTTCGGCTGAAGAGGTTGTAGAAAACGCTTAAAACTCTGATAATCCCAGCTGAGTTGCCTGATCGTCAGAGCCTTTTAAAAGCATTTTTTCACAACCTCTTCGGCTGAAGAGGTTGTAGAAAAAACGCTTTTAAAAGTTAAAAAAAAAAGTTAGCCAAGTCCACCTAGTCACATTACCCACCACCACCACCAAACCATACCCACAGAACTGGTAGTAACAAATTTTACATTTCACCACTGCTTTAAACCTATTCAAGCTAAGGAGTGTAGAGTAGGCACTCCTTAGAATAAACATGTGGCTTTTGAAGATTTAAAACTTCTCTCCCAGGGAAGCTTTTAAAAATTAAAAGCTCACATCCAGAAGAAAAAAAGATTCACCTTCCTTTTAACCTTTGCAAACTGGAACAAATTTTGATAAAAATAATATTTCTTTCTCATTTCACGTACCTGTCTGGGAATCTGCCTCAGAATAGCTATCTCCCTGCCCCTATAAGTCAGTGCCCTACTCCTATGTTTTCTAAAATTTCATCTCTCGTCTCTCTTTTCACAAATTTGACATGAACCTCTCTAGGAACTGCATGCGTGCGTGCATATTGTGAATTAACTCTATAAACTCGATCCACATCCCAATTCATAAAATCAACACCTCTCCCAAGAAATTCTCCCAACAGTTTAGTCACAACATCTCTCAAGTCTTCTTGGTCCACTTCTTCCAAATTTTGAAAAGGCAAACTGCTGAGAGGGAAGATTCCATTACAGATCTTGGCTTGACACAGTTAATATAAGGAAATAAGCAAGTCAGTTCCAAACGACAGTACACTTCTAGCGTAATTCAGTCTTGCTTATCGTAGGTTTACCTCCTCCAGAGTTGTTCCAGTCCCCATCTTTTTCAATAGGTCCAAGCTTCTTCAGTTCATTAAAGCAGACCAAATCTAAATTTAAGTTCATAGCACTCTTGGAGTTACTGACTACTTCAGGCTATGAGTCATGCATAAAAAACTGACAGTTAATGTCACTGACAAATGTAACATGTAAATATTTGCAGATCCCTCGCATCCTGGACATAAACTGTTTCAACTCCTACCCTCAAAACGACGCTATAGAGCACTGCACACCAGAACAACTAGACACAAGAACAGTTTTTTCCCGAAGGCCATCACTCTGCTAAACAAATAATTCCCTCAACACTGTCGGACTATTTACTGAATCTGCACTACTATTAATCGTTTCATAGTTCCCATCACCAATCTCTTTCCACTTATGACTGTATGACTATAACTTGTTGCTGGCAATCCTTATGATTTATATTGATATATTGATCATCAATTGTGTTGTAAATGTTGTACCTTGATGAACGTATCTTTTCTTTTATGTACACTGAGAGCATATGCACCAAGACAAATTCCTTGTGTGTCCAATCACACTTGGCCAATAAAATTCTGTTCTATTCTATTCTAAACATACAGCTGCAGGAAACTTAAATGGTGACTTTAGGAGCCCAACTGGATTATACCAAGGGCTTATTTAGTCCAAGTAATCCATTTATGGGAGGCTTCTGTTCTGGGTGGCAGCATCAAGATCTAGCGGGCCTGATGCTGACTAGAAAGCAGGCAAGAAAAGCTATGGGGCACAGTAGTTAAGATATTGTACAGATGAGACATCACCCTGTCAACAAAAGTGCGTATAGTCAAGGCTATGGTTTTCCCAGTTGCAAAGTATGGCTGTGGAAGTTGGACCATAAGAAAGGCTGAGCGCCAAAGAATTGAGGCCTTTGAACTCTGGTGCTGGAGAAGACTCCTGCGAGTCCTTGGACTGCAAGGTGATCAAATAGGTCAGTCCTAGAGGAGATCAACACTGAGTGCTCTTTGGAAGACCAGATCCTGGAAGATGAAACTGAAATACTTTGGCCACCTAATGAGAAGGAAGGACTCTCTGGAGAAGAGCCTAATGCTGGGAAAGATTGAGGGCAAAAGAAGAAGGGGATGACAGAGAATGAGGTGGCTGGATGGAGTCACTGAAGCAGTAGGCATGAGCTTAAATGGACTCCAGAGGATGGTAGAGGACAGGAAGGCCGGGAGGAATGATGTCCATGGGTCACACACGACTTTACAACTAAAAAAAACAACAACAGGTAGTCCTCAACTTACAACAGTTTGCTTAGTGACCCTTGAGTTACAACAGCACTGAAAAAATGACTTATGAACATTTACAGTCATTGAAAAAATGACTTATGAACATTTACAGTCATTGAAAAAATGACTTATGAACATTTACAGTCATTGAAAAAATGACTTATGAACATTTACAGTCATTGAAAAAATGACTTATGAACATTTACAGTCATTGAAAAAATGACTTATGAACATTTACAGTCATTGAAAAAATGACTTATGAACATTTACAGTCATTGAAAAAATGACTTATGAACATTTACAGTCATTGAAAAAATGACTTATGAACATTTACAGTCATTGAAAAAATGACTTATGAACATTTACAGTCATTGAAAAAATGACTTATGAACATTTACAGTCATTGAAAAAATGACTTATGAACATTTACAGTCATTGAAAAAATGACTTATGAACACTTACAGCCATTGCAATATCTCCATGGTCACTTTTTTTTTTATTTGCATTTATATCCCGCCCTTCTCCGAAGACTCAGGGCGGCTTACACTATGTCAAGCAATAGTCTTCATCCATTTGTATATTATATACAAAGTCAACTTATTACCCCAACAATCTGGGTCCTCATTTTACCTACCTTATAAAGGATGGAAGGCTGAGTCAACCTTGGGCCTGGTGGGACTAGAACCTGCAGTAATTGCAGGCAGCTGTGTTAATAACAGACTGTCTCAGCAGTCTGAGCCACAGTGGCACTTGATTTACAGACTCGCACTTATGATAGCTGCAGCGTCCCAGAATCATGTGATCCCCTTTTGTGACCTTCTGACAAGCAAAGTCAACGGGGAAACCAGATTCACTTAAACAGACATATTACTAATTTAACAACTGCAATGATTCACTTAGCAACAGTGGCAAGAAAAGTCGTAAAATGAGGCAAAACTCACTTCACAAATGCCTCACTTACCAACACAAATTTTGAGCTCCATTGTTGTAAATTGAGGACTACCTGTCCTGGCTTCAGGCAAACCCAGAAGTTCACAAAGAAGACAAATTTGATCAGCAAAGCATAAGACACTAGGAACTTTTTGCTACAAAGTGCAGAAGTGAGGATAAAGTATCAGCTGGGCTTCTAATTCACCCTGTGGACTAATACAGTCATGGCCGAAAGTGTTGGCACCCCAGAAATTTTTCCAGAAAATCAAGTATTTCTCACAGAAAAGTATTGCAGTAACACATGTTTTTTTTTTTTGTTTACATTTATATCCCGCCCTTCTCCGAAGACTCAGGGCAACTTACAGTGTATAATGCAATAGTCTCATTCTATTTGTATATTTACAAAGTCAACTTATTGCCCCCACAACAATCTGGGTCCTCATTTTACCTACCTTATAAAGGATGGAAGGCTGAGTCAACCTTGGACCTAGTGGGACTAGAACCTGCAGTAATTGCAGGCAGCTGTGTTAATAACAGACTGTCTCAGCAGTCTGAGCCACAGTGGCACTTGATTTACAGACTCGCACTTATGATAGCTGCAGCGTCCCAGAATCATGTGATCCCCTTTTGTGACCTTCTGACAAGCAAAGTCAACGGGGAAACCAGATTCACTTAAACAGACATATTACTAATTTAACAACTGCAATGATTCACTTAGCAACAGTGGCAAGAAAAGTCGTAAAATGAGGCAAAACTCACTTCACAAATGCCTCACTTACCAACACAAATTTTGAGCTCCATTGTTGTAAATTGAGGACTACCTGTCCTGGCTTCAGGCAAACCCAGAAGTTCATAGTTACAAAGGTTCGCTAGGTGACCACTGTCTCTCATACCAATCTATTTAGGGTTGTGGTGAAGAAAATGGAGAAAGGAATGCTAAGTGCACAATCTTGAGGTCCTGAACAAATAGCAGGCCATAAATCCAAGAAACAAACAAGAGGCTGCAATAAGGCACTGGGACTGGCACTCCTGGCAGTTGCCCAATGCTGTCAGTTGCTGAAGTCAGTCCCAATTCTTTCTGTGTGTTGGGAGGGGGGGGCGGTGTGAGCAAAAGGCCATATGCCCATTCAGACATTCACCTCCCCCTTTTCCTCACCACATTTTGTCTGGGAACATGGAGCAGGTCAGAAACTTTTGCTGAGAAACTAAAAACTTGGATTCCTGCCACTTCTTGGAAGGATTTCCCAGAAAAGGGAGAAAACAGTTGGGAAAACTCCTTGTTGAAATACATACATATCTCTTGGGAGAAGAATGTGGATTATGTCTTGTTCCACAGGATCCTGGTGGTTCTGGAGAGGTCAGATGCATAAGAATTCAGTAAACAAGTCAAGGATAGCTAGAAAATCCAGCTTCTGCTTCTGCCTTTTGGGACACCAAGGCAATAAAAGAATAGGTGCCTGAGGTAATTCCATTGCTCAACCTCTGAATGTATTTTTATGGACAATACTCTTGCTAAGTGAGTACCTCTTACCTAAGGAGATGGAACTATGTCTCTTTCACCCATCGGAGCAATCTCCCACCATCATTTGAGCTCAAGATTAGTGTTGATTTTCCAAAGAAAGAGCTGTCTGCCCAGAAGTTCACAAAGAAGACAAATTTGATCAGCAAAGCATAAGACACTAGGAACTTTTTGCTACAAAGTGCAGAAGTGAGGATAAAGTATCAGCTGGGCTTCTAATTCACCCTGTGGACTAATACAGTCATGGCCGAAAGTGTTGGCACCCCAGAAATTTTTCCAGAAAAGGAGAAAACAGTTGGGAAAACTCCTTGTTGAAATACATACATATCTCTTGGGAGAAGAATGTGGATTATGTCTTGTTCCACAGGATCCTGGTGGTTCTGGAGAGGTCAGATGCATAAGAATTCAGTAAACAAGTAAATATTTGCAGATCCCTCGCATCCTGGACATAAACTGTTTCAACTCCTACCCTCAAAACGACGCTATAGAGCACTGCACACCAGAACAACTAGACACAAGAACAGTTTTTTCCCGAAGGCCATCACTCTGCTAAACAAATAATTCCATCAACACTGTCAGACTATTTACTGAATCTGCACTACTATTAATCGTTTCATAGTTCCCATCACCAATCTCTTTCCACTTATGACTGTATGACTATAACTTGTTGCTGGCAATCCTTATGATTTATATTGATATATTGATCATCAATTGTGTTGTAAATGTTGTACCTTGATGAACGTATCTTTTCTTTTATGTACACTGAGAGCATATGCACCAAGACAAATTCCTTGTGTGTCCAATCACACTTGGCCAATAAAATTCTATTCTATTCTATTCTAAACGTACAGCTGCAGGAAACTTAAATGGTGACTTTAGGAGCCCAACTGGATTATACCAAGGGCTTATTTAGTCCAAGTAATCCATTTATGGGAGGCTTCTGTTCTGGGTGGCAGCATCAAGATCTAGCGGGCCTGATGCTGACTAGAAAGCAGGCAAGAAAAGCTATGGGGCACAGTAGTTAAGATATTGTACAGATGAGACATCACCCTGTCAACAAAAGTGCGTATAGTCAAAGCTATGGTTTTCCCAGTTGCAAAGTATGGCTGTGGAAGTTGGACCATAAGAAAGGCTGAGCGCCAAAGAATTGAGGCCTTTGAACTCTGGTGCTGGAGAAGACTCCTGCGAGTCCTTGGACTGCAAGGTGATCAAATAGGTCAGTCCTAGAGGAGATCAACCCTGACTGCTCTTTAGAAGGCCAGATCCTGGAAGATGAAACTGAAATACTTTGGCCACCTAATGAGAAGGAAGGACTCTCTGGAGAAGAGCCTAATGCTGGGAAAGATTGAGGGCAAAAGAAGAAGGGGATGACAGAGAATGAGGTGGCTGGATGGAGTCACTGAAGCAGTAGGCATGAGCTTAAATGGACTTCAGAGGATGGTAGAGGACAGGAAGGCCGGGAGGAATGATGTCCATGGGTCACACACGACTTTACAACTAAAAAAAACAACAACAGGTAGTCCTCAACTTACAACAGTTTGCTTAGTGACCCTTCGAAGTTACAACAGCACTGAAAAAAATGACTTATGAACATTTACAGTCATTGAAAAAAATGACTTATGAACACTTACAGCCATTGCAATATCTCCATGGTCACTTTTTTTTTTATTTGCATTTATATCCCGCCCTTCTCCGAAGACTCAGGGTGGCTTACACTATGTCAAGCAATAGTCTTCATCCATTTGTATATTATATACAAAGTCAACTTATTACCCCAACAATCTGGGTCCTCATTTTACCTACCTTATAAAGGATGGAAGGCTGAGTCAACCTTGGGCCTGGTGGGACTAGAACCTGCAGTAATTGCAGGCAGCTGTGTTAATAACAGACTGTCTCAGCAGTCTGAGCCACAGTGGCACTTGATTTACAGACTCGCACTTATGATAGCTGCAGCGTCCCAGAATCATGTGATCCCCTTTTGTGACCTTCTGACAAGCAAAGTCAACAGGGAAACCAGATTCACTTAAACAGACATATTACTAATTTAACAACTGCAATGATTCACTTAGCAACAGTGGCAAGAAAAGTCATAAAATAAGGCAAAACTCACTTCACAAATGCCTCACTTACCAACACAAATTTTGAGCTCCATTGTTGTAAGTTGAGGACTACCTGTCCTGGCTTCAGGCAAACCCAGAAGTTCATAGTTACAAAGGTTCGCTAGGTGACCACTGTCTCTCATACCAATCTATTTAGGGTTGTGGTGAAGAAAATGGAGAAAGGAATGCTAAGTGCACAATCTTGAGGTCCTGAACAAATAGCAGGCCATAAATCCAAGAAACAAACAAGAGGCTGCAATAAGGCACTGGGACTGGCGCTCCTGGCAGTTGCCCAATGCTGTCAGTTGCTGAAGTCAGTCCCAATTCTTTGTGTGTGTTGGGAGGGGGGGCGGTGTGAGCAAAAGGCCATATGCCCATTCAGACATTCACCTCCCCCTTTTCCTCACCACATTTTGTCTGGGAACATGGAGCAGGTCAGAAACTTTTGCTGAGAAACTAAAAACTTGGATTCCTGCCACTTCTTGGAAGGATTTCCCAGAAAAGGGAGAAAACAGTTGGGAAAACTCCTTGTTGAAATACATACATATCTCTTGGGAGAAGAATGTGGATTATGTCTTGTTCCACAGGATCCTGGTGATTCTGGAGAGGTCAGATGCATAAGAATTCAGTAAACAAGTCAAGGATAGCTAGAAAATCCAGCTTCTGCTTCTGCCTTTTGGGACACCAAGGCAATAAAAGAATAGGTGCCTGAGGTAATTCCATTGCTCAACCTCTGAATGTATTTTTATGGACAATACTCTTGCTAAGTGAGTACCTCTTACCTAAGGAGATGGAACTATGTCTCTTTCACCGATCGGAGCAATCTCCCACCATCATTTGAGCTCAAGATTTTCCAAAGAAAGAGCTGTCTGCCCAGAAGTTCACAAAGAAGACAAATTTGATCAGCAAAGCATAAGGCACTAGGAACTTTTTGCTACAAAGTGCAGAAGTGAGGATAAAGTATCAGCTGGGCTTCTAATTCACCCTGTGGACTAGTACAGTCATGGCCGAAAGTGTTGGCACCCCAGAAATTTTTCCAGAAAATCAAGTATTTCTCACAGAAAAGTATTGCAGTAACACATGTTTTTTTTTTTGTTTACATTTATATCCCGCCCTTCTCCGAAGACTCAGGGCAACTTACAGTGTGTAATGCAATAGTCTCATTCTATTTGTATATTTACAAAGTCAATGTCAGACTGCCTCTGATTATAACTAGGAAAGAAATCACCTTGACTTCATTTGCAATAAAGAAAAGTACTTTTACTAGTTACAGTCTTGATAGCAGCTTAGTAAAGTTGGATCTGAGACAAAATATGGCTAACATATCATATCCCCCCAATTGTCCCTCCTCCTTCAGGAGGTCAGGCTGGTCTGGTCCAATGCCAGCTCCTTCTCGGCCCCTCGTGGTAATCTTCTTCCACAGGTCTCTAGTTGTCAATCATCTTAGGAATGCAGTTTCTGTTGGAAAAGCCTGTGCTCTAACACTCAGCCGTTAATCACCCCTCCCACACTGTTATGTCAGCCGACACTCTTAATAGGCCCCTTTCCCTTACCCTGTATGGTGCTATGATACATCTCATTTCCTTAACTGTTTTATAATACAGAAATAAACATTTCACATTCTATCTACTGATATAAATTGTACAAAAGTATACGAAGATTGGAGTGGAGGCTGACATTCGGCCCTCCTGCAACAAGGACGTCAGTCCTAGAAAGAAAAAAGAGAAGTTAGGGTTTGTCAGGATATTTTTTATAGAATTGTGCTATCTTTTCCGAAGCACGAACATCTTCTTTGTTCACCCATTCAGCTTGGGATAAAGGGAAGTGTTTCCAAGCAATGAGATATTGAATTTTATTTCTATGTTTTCTTGAATCTAATATTTCTTTTATTTCAAAATGTTGTTCGCCCTCTATGAGAATTGGTATAGGAGGGGGTGTATGGTTAGTACGGAAAGTAGACGTGTGTTCTGGTTTTAGCAAGCTCACATGGAAAACGGGGTGAATTCTCCTAAGTGTTTTTGGTAATTCTAGTTGTACTGTCACGGGGTTGATGATTTTTACTATGGGGAAAGGTCCCACATATTTGGGTCCAAGTTTCTTAGATTTCTGAGTGGTTTGTAAATATTTGGTGGAAAGATAAACTTTATCGCCCACTTGGTATTTGTTCTCAGGGGACCTTTTTTTATCCGCTTGTTTTTTATGTGCACGGTGAGCGTCGTCGATCGCCTTGCGAGTCATTTTCCATGTGCTTTGTATTTGATCTATCCATTCTGACAAAGAGGAAACAGTGGTTTCTTCCTTTGGAAGTTCAGAGATAGGAACAAAATCTTGACCTGAAGCTATTTTAAAAGGAGTAAATCCCGTGCTACTATGAATTGAGTTGTTGTAGGCAACTTCAGCAAAAGGTAAGAGGTCTGCCCAATTGTCTTGCTGGTAGTTAACATAACATCGTAGATATTGTTCTAGTACAGAATTTGAGCGTTCACAACTTCCATTAGTTTGGGGATGATGAGAGGAGCTTAATCCTTGGGCGGAGCCAATGAGTCGTAAAAATTCTTTCCAAAATTGAGAAGTGAATTGAACTCCTCGATCTGAAATGATGTGCTCAGGAACTCCGTGTAGTCTATAAATGTGTTGTACAAACAACTTTGCTAGAGTCTTTGAGGAGGGTATTTTTGAACATGGAATAAAATGGACTTGTTTGGAGAAAAGGTCAGTCACAACCCATATAACAGTATTGCCTGAACTTTCAGGTAGTTCCACTATGAAATCCATGGATATTTCTTTCCATGGGGTTCCTGGCCTGGCTACCGTTTGAAGTAGCCCAGGAGGTTTTCCTGGAGGCCTTTTGGATGATGCGCAAACAGGGCAACTTGCTACATATGCTTGGATGTCTTTCTTAAGACTTGGCCACCAAAATTGTCTTTTAAGAAGATGCAAGGTTTTTACAAATCCAAAATGTCCTGCCATTTTGGCATCATGGCATCGTTGTAGGATGGTTTCTCTGAGTGATAGAGGAACATATAGTTTCGTTCCAGTCCAAGCTAGTCCATCACGGAGCGTGCATTCATGGGAATGCGCCAAGTACCAGTCATCGGAGTTTAAAGCTTCTTTAAACGACTTGGTCAGTTCATCTGGGAGTGATGGTTCGGCTTTGGAGTGGCTTCGAGTTATAGCCAGGGCTGCTAACTATTGAACGGGAAGTATTGGCCGAACCACGTCGGAGCGAGTGCAATTGTATTGGCGCAAACGTGAGAGAGCATCCGCTAAAAAAATTTCCCCCCCAGGAATGTAATGTAGAGTGAAATTAAAGCGGTTAAAATATTGAGCCCAGCGGGCTTGTTTAGGTGAAAGTTTTCTAGGAGTTTTCAGGGCTTCTAGATTTTTGTGATCAGTCCAAACTTCAAAAGGATGATTTGAACCCTCTAAGAATTGTCTCCATGTGCGTAGGGCCCAATGAACTGCAAATGCTTCTTTTTCCCAAATAGCCCACCGTCTTTCAGTTTCAGTCAATTTTCGAGAAGTGAAAGCACAAGGTTGTAGTTTACCATCAACATTGTTTTGGAGTAAAACGGCTCCGACTGCTACATCACTGGCATCCGCTTGTATCACAAAAGGAACATCCATGTCGGGGTGTTTTAAAATAGGTTCAGCGGCAAACAGTCGTTTCAACTTTTCAAACGCTGCTTGACATTCCATTGTCCATTCGAGAGGTAATGATGGTTTGGGTTTTGTGTCTCCTTTAGTTTTCAAGAGGTTGGTTATTGGTAAAGCAATCTGAGCAAAGGAGGGGATGAATTGACGATAAAAATTTGCAAATCCTAAAAAGCTTTGCAGCTGTTTATGTGCGTGGGGGCCCATTCCAAGACAGCTTTCACTTTTTCTGGATCCATTTCTAATCCATCAGCTGAAATGCGATACCCTAAGTAGTCTATTTTAGTTTGATGGAAATCACATTTGGATAGCTTGCAATACAGTTCTGCAGATAATAACCTTTTGAGAACAGCTCTTACTAGTTTAATATGTTCTTCCATTGTTTCTGTATAGATAAGTATGTCGTCAAGGTAGACAAGAACCCCTTTGAACAAATGCTGATGGAGTATTTCATTTATTAGTTGCATAAAAACTGCGGGCGCCCCCTGCAGTCCAAAGGGCAGTACTCGAAACTGGAAACATCCTAGTGGACAGTTGAAAGCGGTTTTCCATTCATCCCCCTCCTTTATACGAACTCTAGTAAGCTTCTCGCAGGTCCAATTTGGTGAAGAACTTTCCCTTCGCTAAATGTGCTAACATATCTTTCATGAGCGGCATGGGGTATATGTTTTCGGCGCACACCGCATTTAGATTCCTATAGTCAACTATCAGACGAAAGGAGCCATCTTTCTTTTCCCGGAACATCACTGGCGCAGCCACGCGAGGCCTAGCCGGTTGGATAAAGCCCCGCTCTAGGTTTTTGTCTATGAATTTGCGTAGCTCCCCCAATTCCTTTTGGGTCATGGGATAAGCTTTTGGTTTTGGAAGCTTTACCCCCGGAAGGATGTCTATGGCACAGTCAATAGGCCTATGGGGAGGAAGTACGTCTGATGCTTTCTCACTAAAGACTTCTCGCAAGTCCCAGTATTCCTTAGGTATCCTCTCCTCCCCGTCTATCCGTTCGATCATTGCCCCCAACGTATCTTGGAACATGGCCACGGTAGATCCCTCCTTGGGTTCCCCCTTTTCCCCTTTTAATGTTTTTGAGCGGAAACGTAAGACTCCCGTTCTCCAGTTAATATGGGGGTTCCATTTTCGCAACCATGACAGGCCTAGCAACAAGGGTTGGTCCATTCTAGGGCTACTATGAAGTTCAGAATCTCGCGGTGGTCTCCTATTATCATTTCTATGGGTTCTGTTACGAAATGGGCGGGTCCTCCCCCTGCCACAGCCATCCAAATGGGCAAACGCTATGGGCCTACTTAGGGTTCTCAATTTTAGTTCCATTTTTTCTACTAGTTCGGGACTGATCATGCATCTAGTACATCCAGAATCTAGTAGTGCTAGCATTTCCCCCTTATTACCCGAAGAGGGTACATACAGGTTGACTGGAATGTCCAAGGGGCCCCGTGTCCAACTCACCAGAAGGTCTTCATCGGACTCTGACGTGGTTTTGCTGTCATCAGTATCGGTCGACGCTTCGCAATCCTCCTTGATGGGCGTGCCCTTCTTGGCAATGCCCTCCCCCACTTTTGCCGGCTTTCGCGCCTTAGCAGCTGGTTTCACTGGTTCCTTTTCACCACCAGAGGTCGTGCTTGGCACCAACTTCACCCGACAGTCGGCTGCTCGGTGGCCTTCCTTCCCGCATCTGTAGCACGCAGTCGAACGTTGTCTCCCTCCCTCCGGTCTAGGGGCGTCCCTAGAAGGGCCTCCAGGAGAATGGGCCGGGTACGGTCTTCCAGTGTGCTGCCTTCTGCCACGGTCCTTCACTAGTTCGATTTCCATCTCCGCTGCCAGGGTGTACCAGCCGTACAACGTGGTTGGAGAGGCTCGTGCCCGACACAGTTCATAGAGATCTCCATTCAGACCGTTTTTGTAAATATCCACAAGGGTCACCTCCGACCACCCTCTCATCAAGGGAACTAAATCACTGAACTCTTGGCTGTAATCAGCCACCGGTCTCCTCCCTTGCCTGATGGTTTTCATTCGACCTTTGGCCTTCTGCTCTGCCAGGGGGTCCTCAAACCTCCTTCTCAGTGCAGTAATAAAATGCTCGTAGTTTTGCAGTAAGGGGGAGTGGTTGGTATATAGTGACACAAACCATACAGCTGCTCTTCCGGTCAAGTTGTGGGTCACAGCTCTAACTTGTGCCGCCTGTGACCAATAATCTTCCCCCCAGTCTAACATGTGGTCATTCACTATCGCCAGGAACAGTACCAGCTCCTTAGCATTTCCATCAAATTTCTCTGATATGGGGGGAATTTTGGCTTTTCCTTCCCTCGCAGCCTTGCTTGATCAGCAGGTGGCGTGCGACCCCCATCCAATTCAGTTGCCTCTGGGAAGAGGGTTCCCGGCTCTGGGACTTCAGAAATTTCTCCGCCCTGGGAATCTCCTCCAGCTAGCCCCTTTGTATTATCTTCCTCCTCTTCTCCCTCCCACCTGGAGGACCGAATAGAGGATTCATACCTTTGGCGAGCTGCTTGTCTTTCTTTCACTTCACGGAAAAGGCGCAAGGCCGTCTCCAACTGGAGCTGGTCCCTTATCTCTTGCTCCTCCTTCCAATCCGAAAGTCTTTCCTTCCCCTTTTTTTTCCTTTTTGTCACTCCAAAGGGAAGCTCTTCTGTGTCTGGTTTCCAACTTTTCTCTTCCAGCTTTAATTGCTCTATCCACCGAGCTCTGCAATCTTCCAGCTCAGGGTAAAAAGTGTCAACAGAAATTCCTCCAGACGCCTCCCCCGGCTCAGCCGGCAGCTGGCCTTCCATCACATTTTTTCTATCTCCCACCTCGGTATTGCGGTTGCAATCCTGGTTGGTTGACATGCTGGTGAGATCCAACTTAATGTCAGACTGCCTCTGATTATAACTAGGAAAGAAATCACCTTGACTTCATTTGCAATAAAGAAAAGTACTTTTACTAGTTACAGTCTTGATAGCAGCTTAGTAAAGTTGGATCTGAGACAAAATATGGCTAACATATCATATCCCCCCAATTGTCCCTCCTCCTTCAGGAGGTCAGGCTGGTCTGGTCCAATGCCAGCTCCTTCTCGGCCCCTCGTGGTAATCTTCTTCCACAGGTCTCTAGTTGTCAATCATCTTAGGAATGCAGTTTCTGTTGGAAAAGCCTGTGCTCTAACACTCAGCCGTTAATCACCCCTCCCACACTGTTATGTCAGCCGACACTCTTAATAGGCCCCTTTCCCTTACCCTGTATGGTGCTATGATACATCTCATTTCCTTAACTGTTTTATAATACAGAAATAAACATTTCACATTCTATCTACTGATATAAATTGTACAAAAGTATACGAAAATTGGAGTGGAGGCTGACAGTCAACTTATTGCCCCCACAACAATCTGGGTCCTCATTTTACCTACCTTATAAAGGATGGAAGGCTGAGTCAAGCTTGGACCTAGTGGGACTAGAACCTGCAGTAATTGCAGGCAGCTGTGTTTTAATAACAGGCTTCTTACAGCCTGAGCCACACCGCGGCCCTATACACATGTTTATTCCCCTTGTGTGTATTGGAACAAAACAAAAAAAGGCAGGAAAAAAAGCAAATTGGACATAATGTCACACAAAACTCCAAAAATGGGCTGGACAAAATTAGTGGCACCCTTTCAAAATTGTGGATAAATAAGATTGTTTCAAGCATGTGATGCTCCTTTAAATTCACCTGGGGCAAGTAACAGGTGTGGGCAATATAAAAATCACACCTGAAAGCAGATAAAAAGGAAAGAAGTTCACTTAGTCTTTGCATTGTGTGTCTGTGTGTGCCACACTAAGCATGGACAACAGAAAGAGGAGAAGAGAACTGTCTGAGACTTGAGAACCAAAATTGTGGAAAAATATCAACAATCTCAAGGCTACAAGTCCATCTCCAGAGATCTATATTTGCCTTTGTCCACAGTGTACAACATTATCAAAAAGTTTGCAACCCATGGCACTGTAGCTAATCTCCCTGGGCGTGGACGGAAGAGAAAAATTGATGAAAGATTGCAACGCAGGATAGTCTGGATGGTGAATAAGCAGCCCCAAACAAGTTCCAAAGAAATTCAAGCTGTCCTGCAGGCTCAGGGAGCATCAATGTCAGTGCGAACTATCCGTCGACATGTAAATGAAATGAAACGCTACGGCAGGAGACCCAGGAGGACCCCACTGCTGACACAGAGACATAAAAAAGCAAGACTACAGTTTGCCAAAATGTACTTGAGTAAGCCTAAATCCTTCTGGGAAAACGTCTTGTGGACAGATGAGATCAAGATAGAGCTTTTTGGTAAAGCACATCATTCTACTGTTTACCAAAAACGGAATGAGGCCTACAAAGAAAAGAACACAGTACCTACAGTGAAATATAGTGGACGTTCAATGATGTTTTGGGGTTGTTTTGCTGCCTCTGGCACTGGGTGCCTTGACTGTGTGCCGAAGAGGTTGTAAAAAAAATGCTTTTAAAAGGTTCTGGCGATCAGGCAACTCAGCTAGGATCATCAGAACCTTTAAAAGCATTTTTTTCTCTGGCGATCCCAGCTGAGTTGCCTGATTATCACAGGCTTTTAAAAGCATTTTTTTACAACCTCTTCAGCCGAAGAGATTGTAGAAAAAATGCTTTTAAAAGTAAAAAAAAAGTTGGCCGCACCCACCCCGTCACATTACCCCCCATCAAGCCACACCCAAAGAACCAGTAGTAGCACATTTTACATTTCACCCCTGGTAAAGGGGCCCCAAGACAAAACGTTTGAGAACGACTGCTGCTGTAGGTCTAACCTCACAACAGCAACAGGGGAGCCCTCGTGCTTTCTCTTCTCAGACACAAAGTTAGTTTGTCTCAGTTGTAGCTCAGCTCAGACTCGGCTCATATCATGAGATGGACAGCAAATAAATTTAATAGCCAGTATGACCAAACGTTCATTACAGCTTGGAAGAGAGGGTGCATAAATAGATAGAATGTGGGGTTTGCAGAATTTATCTGGGTTTGGTTCCCTTTGGAAGAAGATCACAATACATCTTGTTTGGGTTTTGAAATAGCAGCGCTTATTTACTGTGATATACGCCTCTATTGTAATATAGATTAACACTGACCCATCAAGAGGGAATAGGCAACCTAAGAGCCCTCTATGTTGTTTGCATTTCCATTTTTATCCACACTGCCTGTTTTCTTAGAGATAAAGTAAGATGAAAGCTGTAATCTAAAACTTTAGCAGCTGCCTGCCCATCCCTGCAATATCACAGGGAATTCAGTAACATACATCGCATCTTACTTTTGTTCCAATTGGAATCAGTAACTCTTTCATCAGGGGAAAGGCTGATTTAGTTCCACATAACCTCTTCCCAAAACTTTGCACTCTTCAGAGAAATTAGGACTGCAACTCTAATCCTTGGAGGAAAGGTGGAAGAATTCTGGGAACGGCAGTCTCAGTAAATCCAGAAGGTGCTGAAATGGGGTTGATATAAAATCTCAACTGGTTGGCTATACCACTGACAGCAGTTCATCCCAAATGATTTTTACACGAAGCAACTAATTAAGAATCCAATCATGGACTCTCTCTCCAGTCCTTCTTACTACATGGCATTCTACACAGAGATGGGTTTCAGCAGGTTCTGACCAGTTCTGGCGAACTGGTAGCGGAAATTTTAAGTAGTTCAGAGAACCAGTAGTAAAAATTCTAACTGGCCCCACCCCCATCTATTCTCTGCTTCCCAAGGCCCAGCTGATCGGGAGGAAATGGGGATTTTGCAGTAACCTTCCCCTGGACTGGGGAGGGAATGGAGATTTTACAGTATCCTTCCCCTGCCACGCCCACCAAGCCACGCCCACAGAACCGGTAGTAAAAAAAATTTGAAACCCATCACTGATACTACAGATATCAATAAAGGAGAATATTTGTACTCAGGGTTGAAGTGAGGGGTCCTTGGTGCTCTCTGAGCTTGGCTGTTTTCTTGCAGACGTTTCATTACCCATACTAGGTAACATCATCAGTGCTAGGTAATGAAGTGTCTACAAGAAAACAGCCAAGCTCAGAGAGCACCAAGGATCCCTCATTCTGCAGATACTCTGAAATTCAGCATTGTTTTCAAGTAGAGAAAAAAATAAATCTGCAGGATCATCTTGAACTGAATGTGCTGGAATCTGTTTGGAATCCAATATGTAATGATTGCATTCCCTAGTTTTGTCTCTAATTTTGAAGCTGGGCACTTGGCAGCATGGTCTTAAAAGTAATTCCCTCTAAAACCTTTTCTATTTTAGAGCTGTATGGCTATTTTTTTAGTTGAGGTATTTTGAAATCATATGGAACAGTTGAAACTTGTTCTATATGTCTGAGGCGGTATATCTAGAACACACTTTTTTTTTTTTGCTTTAATTTTTTCCTAGAGCAGGATAAAAGGAGGGTCTGTGAACTTGGACTAGAATTCCAAGGTATTAGTATATTAATTAGTATATCTCAGGAACTTTTTCTAAACCCAAAGCTTTCTCTTCTGGCATTATGAAAACTGCCACACCTTATAAACAGAGTAGGAGCACCTAATCTTGGGATTTCAGACCAGCATGTCAAGCCTCAAAAACACTTACAAAGTTGCCACCGGTTTAATTATTACTGTGACAGGAGGGAAAGTTATTAAACATGTGAAAGGTGGAAGGAAAGAGAAGAAGAGGATGAGCAGCAAGAAAGTGGATGGACTCAGTTAAGTGATGAGGAGTACAGCATTGGGAGACTTGAAATAACAGGTTATGGAGAAGATCTATCTATGTGGTCGTTAGGAGTCAAAAATGAATGATCAGTCAATCAAATTATTAGCAATATTTAATTTAGCGTTCAATATAAATTAAGTCAAATTTAGTCTTCCCTCTGGCCTGCCTACGCTACTCAGTGGCTAAGCATGGCTATTGGTCTGAAAAGGGTGGTCCGTCCCTGAAAAGTGCATGAAGTCGATTTAGGTATTAGGAAGAATTTCCTGGAAGTCTTCAAACAGAAGCTAGGTAGGCATCTGCCCAAAATATTTTGGAGATCTGCCCTGGGCAGGATCTTGGACTATATGTTCTCTGCTGTGTTTTTCAACTCTAGGATTTTATGCTTTTAACTTCCATGAAACTACACATACCAACATTAAAGCAACAATAGGAATTGTGTCTTCTATCCCTGTGAACTATTCCCATCAGTGCCAATCAGCATGACCAACTCAGATTACAATTTGGGAGTCCCAAATCCAGGGGTGGGCTACTGGAGGTTCACAAGAACCTCTAGCTAAGATTCTGTGCAGTTTGGAGAACCCCCAAATCCCACTATTGGCTGGCCCTGCCCACTCCACCCCGCCCCTCCCAGGAGTCCCCACGTGGCCTGTTTTGGATGCAACTAAGTGCAGGGCGTGCACAGAGGCTCAGGGAAGGAGAAAAACGGGCCTACTGGAAGTAGAGGCCCTCCAGAGGAGGCTGTTTTCACCCTCCTGGAGGCTCGAGGAAAGTCTCCAGAGCCCAGGGATGGCAAAACCACCCTCCCCCTACCGTGCAGGAGGCCAACTAGGCCACACCCACCATGACCATGCCCACCCAGCAACCGGGCAGAGAACCCTTTGCTAAAATTTTTGAAGCTCACCCGTGCCCAAATCTCTGATTTAAATTTAATCTTTAAATCTTATGAGATGCAGCTCAAACATTTCTTTAAAAAGAAGCCCCTGACGTTTCTACTTTGCAGCTTGATCTGTTCCACCCTCCCGATGTAAGGGTTTTAAATCATAGGAGTGCTGAGTGCTACATACACTAAAATAAGGCTAAAAAGAGCCCTCCGTACAATAACTAGTCCCGAAGGATCTCATCACTCACCTTAAGGAAGGAGCTGCCGAAAGGCACCCCGCAGGCTTTGCAACTCTGCTCTGAAGTTGTGGGAGATGGGAAGGAGCTGTAGCCAGCATTGGAGTATGCTCGGGTTCCTGACTGCGGGCAGTGCGGCATGTCTTCAGGCTGTCCATTCAGGCAAAACCAGTTGCAACATGCAGCCCACATGATAGCTGTGAATTTTTCACATGAAAGTCAGTCAACAGGATGAAAGAAGCCAGTTTTCTTGCCTTGAAATAAGACCTTAGAAAGCAAAAAGCTAGAACAGGGGTCCCCAACCTTGGCAACTTTAAGACTTGTGGACTTCAACTCCCAGAATCTGGGAGTTGAAGTCCACAAGTCTTAAAGTTGCCAAGGTTGAGACCTGCCTTAGATCAGGGGTGTCAAACTGGCGGCCAGATGCTTCACATGCAGGCCATGCCCACTCCACTCCACAAAAGGGAAAAAGGTCACAAAACATCAAGTGACGGCAAAGAAAGCAAGAAGCTAGACCAGGGGTCTCCAACCTTGGCAATTTTAAGACTTGTGGACTTCAACTCCCAGCTGGCTGAGGAACTCTGGGAGTTAAAGTCCACAAGTTTTGAAGTTGCCAAGGTTGGAGACCCCTGAGCTAGACAACCAAGGCACAGAATATTTTTTTCTGGGATTTAAAGAGTCCAATTCTCCTTTTACAAAGGTGAATCTGGTAAATGATCTCATTTTACAGCATGACAAAAATGGATCAGACTCATTAGGAGCAAAGAGGTACTACACCTCCTTATTATCATACAGACACACACACAAGGGATCTAAAGCTCAGCTGTTCTCAAGTAATGGGGGAATATACGGGAAATATATCTGGGGGAATATATTTTTCTCAGTTAAAATGTATTTGTTTTAAATCCCAAAACAAAACAATCAAAACGTGCGCCTTCTAAAGTAATTTCATTTGAGATTGTTGTGGCATTTTATAAGGCTTCTAAAGGGCCAATCTGTACACCCTCATCTACTTACACAGTTAATTCTCTTATAAAAAACACTTTTCCAACCAATAAAAAAATACCCTTTAATAAAAGGAAAGTGGAATAATTTCAGCCATCTCTTTCTTTTTTATAGTCATTTTATTAACAACCAACTTCATCACAAGTACAAACAATTTTAGTAAGATATCACTTTCCCTTAAAATACAACTACGATCTTCTTCCCATATCCCATCTCTTATCTATAAACAAAACCTTAAAACTTCATCATGGAAATTCAGAAGGATTCTAAATTTGGAATTAATTATAAGAATCCTCCCCATGGGAAAATGCTGATGTTTTGAATTCTTTTAAATAACATGATAAGACTTATTACTAGAGGGAACCAGAAAGAACTAAGGATTATAATTGAAAAAGATGAATAGTTAAATTTATTAATACAGAATGGAGCAAAATATTTACAAGTTGGGTGTATTGAATGATATGGGCACAGAAGTTAATTTTAATAATGTCTGGCTTTATAGACAGACTATAATTAGAAGTTATGGAAAAGGAACAACTTTTACTGGACAAGACTAAGACTGATCTGAAAATGGATTTAAACATAACTACAATAACAAAATGGAATAGAAAAGGGGCAAACAAATAACAAATCAAAAGACTGACCCGAATAACTTTCTTATATAGGATTGATAAGAGAATTTTTAAAGGTTTGAAGAATTTTATGAGAATGAAGGAAAAAAATGAAAAGAAATTCTAGGACTTTATTTGAAGAGATTAAAAATCAAGATTTCTAAATGTAAAATAAATATATAGTTTAATTGATGAAGGTTAAAATAGATACATTACTCTGATAACCCTTAATGGACTTTTCCTGATCAGGCTTTTTTGTTATTGTTGTTGTTGTGTTGGAAGAAATATCCTTCAGGGTTCAGTTCCAAGTGGGGAAAAAAGACACTGTTTGGAAAGATGGTTATAATGGTGGACAGGATTACATGCCTTAATGTTGGGTGAAGAAAGAAAAAGGGCCGAGATGCTGAGAGTGCCCTGGTTTTATGTCCTCTGTTGGGCCCCACCTTAGTTTCCTGTTCCTGCGCAAGAAATGTATCCCATTGGCTGTCATACTCCCAGGGGCGGTGGGAGGGTCTTAGCTAACTTTGTAGGTTTGCTGGGTGATGTAATCTTCTCAGGTGCCATGTGGTGAGTTTCTGTTGCTAGATGGGTCCTATTATGTCCTGGCCTTTTGTGTTGCAGATGAGCTGGCTCAGGCCTTAATGGCCCATTGATAAAGGTGGGGGCGGCTGAGTTTCTGTCTCCCTTTTTGGGGCAATATTCTGCCCTTTTAATATTTCCTAAAATATCTTATTTTCCTAAGAAAGCGATGGGTGCTAACTTCCTACAGTTAAATAAAATTTACCTACTGAAATCAAACCAACCAGAGGAAAAATATATTTTTTTTATTTATATTTATATTTTTCATTTATATGCAGCTGAAGGCAGCTGCATTATCCTAGGGAAAGATGAGTTTCCCAATTTTTTAAAAGTTGTGCACAGAAGAAACAGCCATAGCACTCCTGTGCTCCAAAATATTTTTTCCAAATATAAACAAAACCAATGTGTGGTCAGTATCCAAATGCTGTTTTTTGGAAGCAAGGACAATGCAAATCTCATAAATTAGTAAAGGATCAGAGTCTGAGCTACAAATTCACAAGTCCCTTGTTCAAGTCTCCCCAAACCTATCAATTCATCAGACTGGCTACAAATCTGAGCTAATTGGAAATACAGATAATCCTCGACTTACAACAGTTCCTTTAGTGACCATTCGAAGTTACAATGGGATTGAAAGAAGTGATTTATGACCTTTTTTGTCACTTATGACGCTGCAGCATCCCCATGGTCACATGATCGAAATTCAGATTCTTGGCAACTGATTCATATTTATGACGGTTGCAGTGTCCCAGGGTCACGTAATCTCACCCTTTGCAACCTTCTGACAAGCAAAGGGAAACCAGATTCACTTAACAACCGTGTTACTAACTTAACAACTGCAGTGGTTCACTTAACAACTGTGGCAAGAAAGGTCATAAAATGGGGTAAAACTCATTTAACAAGTGTCTTGCTTAGCAACAGAAATTTTGGGCTCAATCGTCATAAATCGAGGACTATACTAGCCTGTCTCATATAACAATACTATGATAATATTGCCAACTTTTCATAAGAGGGTTGCACCTGTGTGATATTTTTAAAACTATAGTTGTCAGGGTTCCAAGTAACACCCCCAATGAAAGAAGACTCCGAGGCTAGAAGTTCCTCAAAGTTTCATTTTATTAGAGATGTCATATCGGCACATCTGGGAAAACCCGAATCTAAAAGCTTCCAGGTTTCCCCACCCAAACAAAAGTCCAAATCCCATCACATGGTCCACACATGGTCCAATCATTGCACCATCTCAACTGGAGATGCCTCCCAGTCACGCCACTCCAGGTGCAGGGCCGAATATCCTTGACTCTCAAAGAAAGGAATGTATTATGGCTAAATATCTCCACCGCTCTATGCAAACCGCCCCCCCCCCATTTCCCCCAGCACTAAGTGTGGCAGCCCTGAAGATCCAAAGATAAAGATGGTCTCCTGGGCTGACAATAGTCCAGTTGTCTACTTCACAAGTCACCTAAGATTTGAGCGTACTTCTCTCTTTTAAGTCAAAGAAGGCTAGGATATCTCAATTTTGCTCATAGGTTTACCTGCCTTCCCCTCCTATCCCATTTCGTGCTGTCCCTTTAAACCAGTGGTTCTCAACCTTTATAGTGCTGCGACCCCTTTAATACAATTCCCCACGATGTGGCGACCCCCAACTGTATCGCAGCGATCTCAGCGCGCCTCAGCAGCCGCAGAAAGGGGAAAAAAGCAGCAAACTGTTTTTTTGAATTGATTGCGCCTGAAGCCGTATTGGCTAGCGATCTGAACTGCTTGTGATTGCCTTGAGGACAGAGGCATTAAAGCAGAGACTCCTCCCCTATTAAGTTTATCGCATCTGAAGCCAGATTAGGCTAGCGATTGGGAGTGATTGCAGCTGGCTTGAGAGGGGGACATCAGAGCAAAGATTTCTCTCTTTTTTAATTCATCGCGCCTGAAGCCGAATTCGGCTAGCGATTTGAAGAGCCTGCAGCTGGCTTGTGGAGTCAACCATTGGAGCGCGATTCTTCGACTTGCAAGTATACTTCCCATATTTCCGATGGTCTTAGGCGACCCCTGGCAAATCGTCATTCGACCCCCAATGGGGTCGCAACCCACAGGTTGAGAACCGCTGCTTTAAACAGAGTTTCAATAGAATTCTGTCACTGGATTATTGGCCAAACACTGCCTATGAAGAACAGCTGCCAAGCAATAATAATAATAATAATAATAATAATAATAATAATAATAATAATAATAATAATAATAATAATAATAATAATAATAATAATAATAATATTTTAATTTTTATACCGCCCTTCTCCCGAAGGACTCAGGGCGGTGAACAGCCAAGTAAAACAATACAATATATTACAATAAAAACTATTTAAAAAACTTATTCCATATGGCCTAAATTTAAATGTAAAATACATAATATAAAAATAAACCCCATTTAAAAACGAATTAAAACCCCCTATTAAGCCAGTCCTGCTTGGAAGAATAGGTACGTCTTCAGCTCGCGGCGAAAAGTCTGGAGGTCAGGAAGTTGTCGAAGTCCTGGGGGAAGCTCGTTCCAGAGGGTAGGTGCCCCCACCAAGAAGGCTCTCCCCCTGGGGGTCGCCAGCCGACACTGTTTGGCTGACAGCACCCTGAGGAGACCCTCTCTATGGGAGCGTACCGGTCGGTGAGAGGCATGTGGTAGCAGAAGGCGGTCCCGAAGATATCCTGGTCAATATGGCAATAACAAAGCAATAGTTGCTTCCTTAGGTTTCCTGGTGCTAATACAACAGCAATATCACGCCTGCTCCATGCACCCCACAATGAGTTTAGAAACAATTCCAAATGCAAGAAAATGGCATTGAAGTAAAGGTAGTCTTCAAGTTACGACTGGCCACTTAGCGACCATTCAACATTATGACCTGCCTGAGAAAGTAGAAGACCCAGATCCAAAGTTCCAAGGTCGTCCGTCCCCACCCACCATGGTTATGTGATCATATATTGGGTGCTCAGCAACATGGTCACATTTACAGTCTTCTGCAGCATCCCATGGTCACGTTTCTTACTTGCACACTTATTCCTAATTTTTGCCAAAACTGCGCCTCAGTGAACAATGGGTCTGCTTAACAATCACTGCAAAAAAGTTGTAAAATTGAATAGACCACAGGGCCAACCTGTTTTATGAACATTACGACTTGCAATTGTAATGGCAAGCTCTTATATGATTGTAATTCAAGGACTCATAACTTTGAGTAGGTCTCATAGCTTTGTAGATAAAATCTCTTTGATTGCATCACCCATAATTGGCATAAAATAAATAAATTTAAATCACTCTCAATAAGACTTTGATGACAGAAATATACCCAATCCCTTTGTATTGTAGGAATTTAGCACCCACCCCCCTCCTAGAAGAATGAAATATTTTAGAAAATATTTAAAAAGGCAGAATATATTTCCCTGGATGAGAAATGGAGAAACATGTTTTAAAGACAAAGGAGCTCCCTGCAACTTCCTGACTCCACCCCACCTTTGTCAATGGGCCATTAAAAGCCTCAGCTAAGCTCACTCATTCTCCCCACCTTTGTCAATGGGCAATTAAGGCTTCAGCCAAGCTCACTCAATCCCCCCCACCTTTGTCAATGACCATCTTTTGCAACACAATAGAACAGAAACTCACCACATGGCAAGGCTCAGGCAAGCTTGAGAGACAACCTACAAGGCTAGCTAAGACCCCCACCCCCTGGGAGTCTGACAGCCAATCAGGATACTCTTCCTGTGCCCCAGAAAGTTCAAAGCTCAGAAAAAGCATAAAGCCAGGGAGCACACAGGATCTCGCCCCTTTTTCTGTTCAGGATCTCAAGCCATGTGATCCTGGTCACCATTAAACCATCTTTCCAAGCAGTCTCCATGTTTCCAGTGTCTTTGTCCCCACTTGGAACTGAACCCAGATGGATATTTCTTCCAACAGTATAACAGCAACAAGCAGCTTTGGAAGGAGGCCAACATCAGCAGCTATTATATTTCGGACCTAAGTTCTTGCACCCATTGACATACTCTCTGCATTTACATCAAAGACAAAAGACAAGAGCAAAGAGAAATTTTGCAATCTAGATATAAATTGTGGAAATATTAAGAGGGCGTAATAAGTAAACTGCCCAGTAAAATTATGGTAGTAGCAACTACTATCAACTAGAATTCTAGCCTATTATTTCCTAAACCCTCAAATGTTCTGGCTTTTTGACAATTATTGTTACGATAAAGATTTCATAGTGACATGATGCCAAAGCATCAGGAAGAAAGAAGTGAAAGTTAAGACAGCTGTTGCTACATTTAATTAAGGAAGTAATTGCAATAGGGAAAAACTATATGAAAGGTCAGATGAGTCATCTCACAATGCATACATATGACTAGCAGCAAAAATTGCCAGGGAATTTCTAAAAGCCTGGAACTCTGACAAATCAGCCTGCAATAGACACATAAACATTAACCATCTACAGAATATGCAAAAGAGATAATCCACCAGCCCAACAAATAACAAAAAGGCTCCAGCACTTCTCCACTGATAATCAGCACCCAGATCAGCATAGATTAAATTCAAGGTTAACTTCAGACCAACAATCAAGTAAACAATCAAGAAACTGCCAAAGATCCATCAGTAACAGCCCAACCAAAGAATCTCTAAGACCATCCCCTCCTACAGGCACAGACAAAACACCAGAATATAAACTGACATCTCAGCACTCTTTACTAGCATTGATGATGTTGCCTAATTAGGGTAATGAAACGTTTGCAAGAAAACAAGCAAGCTCACAAATTTTTTTGTGAGGGGTCAGTTTTACTCAGAAGCCAGTTCAGAAGCCCCAAAAGGTCCACTTGACTTACTTCAGTTAAATTCTGGTTATTCTATAATTAAACCAGACAGCCCCTCACTCAAGGAAAGGAATAGCTCCTTCCAAGTGTAGGAAGTTAGCACCCATCCCTCTCCTAGAAGAATGAAATATTTTAGAAAATATTAAAAAAGGCAGAATATTATATTTCCCTGGATGAGAAATGGAGAAACATGTTTTAAAGACAAAGCAGCTCTCTGCAACTTCTTGCCTCCCCCCACCCACCTTTGTCAATGGGCCAGAGACAGAAACTCATTCTTCCCACCTTTGTCAATGGGACCATCATCTGCAACACAATAGGACCCATCTAGCAACAAAAACTCACCACATGACACCTGGGAAGATTATATCAGCCAGCAAGGCTAGTTAAGACCCCCACCCCCTGAGAGTCTGACAACCAATCAGGACACTCTTCCTGTGCCCCGGGAAGTTCAAGCTTAGAGAGAGCATAAAGCCAGGGCACGCACAGCACCTCGCCCTTTTCTATTCAGGAACTCAAGCCATGTGAACCTGACCACCATTAAACCATTTTTCCAAGCAGTCTCCATGTTTCCAGTGTCTTTTTCCTTACTTGGAACTGAACCCAGATGGACATTTTCTTCCAACAATTTGGCCCCGCAGATGGGACTCCAAGCTAACCTAACCAATGGACCTGGCCCAGGTAAGCCTCCCTTGCTAGCAGCAGACCCACTGAGTCTGTGGGTAAGTTTTCCTGGACCTTGGCCATGTGGAACTAGGTTTTAAAGGGGTTTTGAGTGTTGAGCTCAAAGGCTGGTTGGAAAGAAGATGAGTACCTCTAAATTTTAATTTTAAATCATGGAAAACCATGGGAAATATGTGTATGCCTGCATATGTGTGAGTGAGAGGGCCCTTCTCCCAATCACAGCTGGATCTTGCTTCCTCTGTGCATTTCTTAACCACAGAAAGACCAACAGTCTGGAGAAATCTAACTGTAAATACAACTGTCAAATCCAATGGGAAACAAGGCACGACGCGTCTGGTCCTTGCAAGGACCGAGTCGAAAAGCTTGAGCACAGCGATAGGAGGCGTGGCTCGTTAAGCTTTGCAGACTCGGTCCTACGGCAAGCCAGAGGATTTCTCCCAATCCTGACTGCCGTTTCCCCCGACATTGAGAATAGTCTGATTCCGCCTCTTTGAGCAACCTTTAGCCTCTGCCTACTGCTAGGTTAGAGAAAGCAAGAGGGGGAAGCCAAACGTGGAACTTTGTATTTATTAGGAACGGAAACCGAGCAAAAGAAAAGTGAGCGTGAAGGGGACAATTAAAAGAGTAGAGATTACTAGTGTATTTTAGAGAAAGCAAAGCAGGAAGTAGAGTAAGGAGAAGGTGCTCGTACCTGCTGGAGGGGCAGTAGGTCCTCTGGGATCACCTTTTTGATCCAAAACGGAGCTCCCTTAACACGAAGGGGCCCATACTTCGACAGAAGGGAGTCAAAGTCCTTCCCAGAACCATTTTTCTGAAAACCGTAGGAGGGACCACCCAGCTAAGCCAAAGTGAGCCTTACATTCCAAGGATCATGGGAAGCGGTAGCTCAAGGAAATCCCCTACGAGACATTCTTGGCGCCTGGGCACCGCTGATCTGGAGTGCATAACCAGGTTCACCAACTCCCCAGGGATGGGTTTGGATTGCTCAAAGCAAAACACAAAATCCATACAAAACTCTTAAGCAGCTATCAAAACACAGGAAAGATGGTATTCTACTGAGAAAACGGGAAGTTGTAGATAACTGGCAGTAATGCGGATTTTATGTGTTTAAATTCAATATCAACAAACTAATATATTTTGAGTTACTTCAGTTTTTGTCTACTAAGTGAAATGAAAATTGTTTCACTTCCTTTTATTCATGAGCATTTGTTGTATGCAGCTGGAATTTGATCAAAACAATCTTTTGTATTCTAATTAGTGACACAAAGCGGAAGGTAGAGTCTAAATAAGAAATTAACAGGGAAAACCTGTTTTTTAATTGGGCAAGGAAAAAAACCTAGTGGTTGAATTTAAGCTACTATAAAATGCTGCTTTAGCTCTACCCTGTGTATCATTATCATAGCTTTCAAATGGTAGAAAATGTCATTTTTCAGAATGCAAATTGTACTATGATTTAAAATGTTACATTTGTCCTGGCAGGAATCTTTTTAAAGCTAAAATGATGTCTAATGTGAGATACTGTACCCACTAGTGACGTGAATATATGTATGTCCACTTCATAGGCAACTTTTACCAGTCCTTATAGGCAGCTTGTGAGGTAGACCAATGTTAAATCCATATGGTGCAGTGTTTCAGATTTTGGTGGGGAAGAGGTTAACCCCAATTTTCACATAGTGACCTAACTGTATTCCCTGGCATCATATTGTTTGGCTTGTCAGAATAAACATTTAGTTTGGTAGAAGCTCATGAATTCATTAATGCAGATTAAAAAGCAGGAAGTTGTCCTGTTTCTGTTGAATGTAGGTACTGTATTGTAGTTGAATGTTAGACAGAATAAGACCAAAAACAGTATCACTATCATTCATAAAGACAAATTGTCTGGGTACATACACTGCTGAAGCCAAAATATGATTTGTTTGGTTTGGTTTTAATAGGTTAGGAACTGTGATTTATTTCATAAACTATTGTTATACAAGCCATAGCTTGGAAACATGCAAGGCCAGTTATATATTCCCTCTCTATAAAAAGGTAAAGGTTTTGGTAACATGGGAGAAAATCTGGGTTAGAAATGTTAAGTTTACACAAGCACAGAATCTAAGGGAAAATTTTTATAAGATGTTTTATAGATGGCACTTAGATCCCAAAAAATTATCATGTATGTATCCTGATATCCAAGCGAAATGTTGGAGATGTGACTGTGATGACACTACATATTTTCATATTTGGTGGACTTGCAAGAAAATTAAGGCCTTTTGGATAAGAATTTGGTGGATTATTCAAAATGTCCTGAAGAAGAAGATAAAGTTCCTGCAATTTTTCCTTTTGGAAATTATAACGGATTGTACAGTGACTGAGATTAAATTGATTTTGAACTTAATAACAGCAGCAAGGCTGTTGATTGGACAACATTGGAAGAAAAATACCTACAATAGAAGAATGGATATTGAAAGTTACTAACTTGGCTGAGATGGCTAAAATCTCAGCCTTTTTGAAAGACAATACGCAGGAAAGATATTTAATTGAATGGAAAAAATGGATTGATTATTTAAAAAATGGATTGATTATTTACAAAACATATCAGATTAAGAGATATCAGATTGCCTTTGAATAATTAGGATGTATTTTATATAATGGGGGGGTTAGGAAATGAAAAGACTTGGATGAGGTTAATTGGATTAGAAGGGAAAATTTTATTCTATGTTTGGTTTATGTATAACAATACCTTGTGATTGACCGGGAAGCCGGAAGGGAAGGGGGGAAAAGGGGGAAAATGTTTTTGTTCGTTAAAACTTTTTCAATTAAAAAAAAAAGGTAAAGGTTTCCCTCGCACATACGTGCTAGTCGTTCCGGATTCTAGGGAGCGGTGCTCATCTCCATTTCAAAGCCGAAGAGCCAGCACTGTCATCTCCGTGGTCATTTGGCCGGCATGACTCAATGCCAAAGGCGCACGGAACGCTGTTACCTTCGCACCAAAGGTGGTCCCTATTTTTCAACTTGCATTTTTTTATGTGCTTTCGAACTGCTAGGTTGGCAGAAGCTGGGACAAGTAACGGGAGCTCACCCGTTATGCGGCACTAGGGATTCGAACAGCTGAACTGCCGACCTTTCGATCGACAAGCTCAGCGTCTTACCCACTACACATCCCTCTAAATACAGAAAGAACTTGGCAAATCCCAACAAGCTAAACAAGTTGGGATTAAGTGAGCATACAGATGAGATCACTAGGAAATCCTAGAGTTGCAGTCCTAATTCAAATTTTAAAAAATATGCACAAAAAGATAGTAGCAAGTGTCTCTCATATTGCTACCACCTGAACTCAATGGAAAGGAGTCTTTTTTCTACTAAGGAGACCCACCCAATAAAACACACAGAATCCTATCAAGAGATCATATACAAGTCACAAAAATAAACATTGGAGCTAAAAACTCACTTCAGAGCCATTTGAGCCGCTGAAATCGAGCATCCTAAGGTTTCTCACCCTCAAAGTGACCTTCTTAGTGGCCATCACTTCAGCCAGACAAATATCCGAACTGGTGGCCCTCTCCATAAGAGACGACCTTTGCATATTCCACCCAAACAGGGTGGTCCTGCGGTTGGATCCCTCCTTCCTCCCCAAGGTGAATTTGTCGTTCCACAGGATGCAATTAATTTTGCTGGACTTCTGCCCAAGCCCAACGCACACACTGACAAAGAAATGGCACACCTTGGACAGGAGGAGGGCCCTCCATATCTACATGAGAACTGCCTCGATTAGAAGGACAGAAACCTTGTATCATTCCAACCATCCACGCTGAGTAACAGGGTGACACCATCAACCATAGGTTGATGGCTTAGGGCATGTATCACCAAGACTTACGAGAACCAAGCCCTACCGCCACCCAAGCGAATGAAGCCCATTCAACCAGAAGTGCAGCCATGACGGCGACATGGAATACACAAGCCTCTATCAAGGAAATATGTAGGGCAGAAACTTGGTCCTCTCCCTCTCCATTCATAAGACACTACAAGGACATCTTCACCTCGGCAGAAGCAGCCTTCGGCAGGAGGGTGCTCCAAAGGTGCATATGGAAGGGGGGGGGAGGACTCAGGACTGAACTGCTACCCTCCCTTAGGACTGCTGGCTTTGGTATGTCCCATGCCTTGGATTCTCTGACCAGCACAATGCTGAAGGGGCACTGGTCTTACCTGATACACTTGTTCTCATTGTGCTGGGAAGAGATTCCAACCCCACCTTAGTGACCGTATAGTCTTGAGTCCAGGAATGAACAGAATCAGTACCGAAGAAGAGTTGAGAAACCCATGCCTATGCCTTGGATTCTCTGACCAGCACAGTGGAGAAAAGCAATACTTAACACCTGTGAGGTTCCATAGGAAGCAAGGCTACCATGTAACTGCTACAAGGAGAAAGGCATGTCCATCATCTATTGTCCAGCAAAGTCCAGCCTCTAATACTCTTCCTAATGTATAGAAAGATTCACATACGCAAGGGGGCCATAATTGGACAGCACAGATTTTGTAGTCCACACAAGTCATAAAATAATGCCAATCTTGACACCAGGTACTCAAAAGAAGGGGCATGTCTGATTTTAAAAAATATAAAGGCAGACCTTCTTTTTGTGAGAGAAGGTGACTTTTTTAAATTTTTTAAATTTTTTTAGAACAAACCACATACAGCATTTTTTTTTGAACAAAACATCAATCAGGTACATAGTCAACCCCAATTCCATTTCCCACCACCCTCAATGTATATTTTATCCAATATATTTCCCCTACCCTCTTTAAATTTCATTATTTGCATACCATTAACATAAAATTCTTTCTACCCCTCTACCCTGAATTTAACTCTTAAATCAAATCTAGTCCCCCCCACTCTTTGCCCCCTTTCACATCTCTACCTTCTACTATCAAAAAAAAAGGGAAAAAAACCATAACAAAAAATAAAAAACAAGGTAATACAACTAGCATTCCTTATTTCAAAAAATCTCTCATATATTTAATTCTCATCTTAGTATTAAAAGAAAGAGAAAAAGAAATCTCTTATGTATTTAATTCTCACCTCCTTAGTATTTCAATCTCAATCTGTGTTAATTCCTTTCTTGTTACATTTTAAAATTTCTTGCTTTAAAATCTTATATTCTTGTATTTCAATAATTTCTACTCATACAGTTCATTAAACATAAAGATAATTATTCTTAATTTTATCAATGAAGAAAGAACAGTAACAAAAAAGAAAAAACAAAATAGTGTCAGCTGACATTTCAAGAAATCTCTCATTCATTTAATTCTCACTCTTTAATATTTCAAAAAAATTTCTTATATATTTAGTTCTCATCTCTTTAATATTTCAACCTTGTTTAAAGTTATCTATTCAGGGGTCGATTCTCTCGCCTCTCCTGTTCAACATCTATATGAAGCCGTTGGGTGAGGTCATCAGTGGTTTCGGGGTGAGTTACCATCTGTACGCTGATGATACGCAGCTGTACTTTTCCACCCCGGACCACCCCAGCGAAGCTGTCGAAGTGCTGTCCCGGTGTTTGGAGGCTGTACGGGTCTGGATGGGGAGAAACAGACTCAAGCTCAATCCCTCCAAGACAGAGTGGCTGTGGATGCCGGCACCCCGGTACAGCCAGCTGCAGCCGCAGCTGGCTGTCGGGGGCGAGTTATTGGCCCCAACGGAAAGGGTGCGCAACTTGGGCGTCCTCCTGGATGGGCGGCTGTCGTTTGACGATCACTTGGCGGCCGTCTCCAGGAGGGCTTTTTACCAAGTACGCTTGGTTCGCCAGTTGCGCCCCTTCCTTGACCGGGATGCCTTATGCACGGTCACTCACGCTCTTGTCACTTCCCGTTTGGATTATTGCAATGCTCTCTACATGGGGCTGCCCTTGAAGTGCACCCGGAGGCTGCAGCTAGTCCAGAATGCAGCTGCGCGGGTAATAGTGGGAGCAACTCGTTGCTCCCATATAACACCGATCCTGCGCGGCTTGCACTGGCTTCCTGTGGTCTTTCGGGTGCGCTTTAAGGTTTTAGTTACCACCTTCAAAGCGCTCCATGGCTTAGGGCCCGGGTACTTACGGGACCGCCTGCTGTTACCTCATGCCTCCCACCGACCCGTACGCTCACACAGAGAGGGTCTTCTCAGGGTGCCGTCCACCAAACAATGTCGGCTGGTGGCCCCCAGGAAGGGCCTTCTCTGTGGGAGCTCACGCCTGAACGAACTTCCCCCTGGATTGCGTCAATTGCCTGATCTTCGGACCTTTCGCCGTGAGCAGAAAACGCATTTATTTATTCAAGCGGGACTGGCTTAATATTTTTAATATTTTTAATATTTTTAATATTTTTAATATTTTTAATATTTTTAATATTTTTAATATTTTTAAATTTTAAATCTTTTATTTGGCCTTTTTCTAATATGCTCGGTTTTAAATTGTTGTTTTAATTGTATATTTCTTATGTTTTTATCTTTTGGCTGTACACCGCCCTGAGTCCTTCGGGAGAAGGGCGGTATAAAAATTTAATAAATAATAATAAATAATAATAATAATATTCTTAATAAGCAAAAACCAAAGTGAAAAGGAGCCAAAATTTCTCTTATTACAAAAAGTTTCATATTTATGCTTATTTTATTTTATTTATTTATTTATTTAATCATATTTATATACCGCCCTATCTCCCGAAGGACTCAGGGCGGTTTACAGGCACTTAAAAAACACATAAACACATAAATACAATATAAAAACAATTAAAAAACTTATTCTATAAGCCCGTTATTAAAATATAAAAAATAAAACCCAATTAAAACCCATAAATTTAAAATCTAGCTCAGTCCTGCACAATTAAATAGGTATGTTTTAAGCCCGGGGCGGAGGGGCCGAAGGCCGGGAAGCTGACGAAGTCCGGGGGGGTAGTTCGTTCCAGAGGGTGGGAGCCCCCACAGAGAAGGCCCTTCCCCTGGGCGTCGCCAGACGACATTGCCTCGCTGACGGCACCCTGAGGAGACCCTCTCTATGAGAGCGCACGGGTCGGTGAGAGGTATTCGGTAGCAGTAGGCGGTCCCGTAAATAACCCGGCCCAATGCCATGGAGCGCTTTAAAGGTGGTCACCAAAACCTTGAAGCGCACCGGAAGGCCACAGGTAGCCAGTGCAGTCTGCGCAGGATGGGTGTCATGCGGAGCCACGAGGCTCCATCTATCACCAGCGCAGCCGCATTCTGGACTAACTGTAGCCTCGGATGCCCTTCAAGGGAGCCCCATGTAGAGAGCATTGCAGTAATCCAGGCGAGGCGTCACGAGTGCGTGGTGACCGTGCATAGGGCATCCCGGTCCAGAAAGGCGCAACTGGCGTACCAGGCGAACCTGGTAGAACGCTCTCCTGGAGCGGCCGTCAAATGATCTTCTAGAGACAGCCGTTCATCCAGGAGGACGCCTAAGTTGCGGACCCTCTCCATCGGGGCCACTGACTCGCCACCGATGGTCAGCCGCGGATTTAGCTGACTGTGCGGGATGCGGCATCCACAGCCACTCTGTCTTGGCGGGATTGAGCTTGAGCCTGTTTCTCCCCATCCAGACCCGTCGGCCTCCAGACACGGGACAGCACTTGATAACCGTTGGGGTGGTCCGGTGTAGAAAAGTACAGCTGGGTGTCATCCGCATACAGCTGGTACTTCACACGAAACCACTGATGATCTCACCCAGCGGCTTCATGTAGATGTTAAACAGTAGGCGAGAGGATCGACCCTGCGGCACCCACAAGTGAGGCGCCTCGGGGCCGACCTCTGCCCCCTGTCAACACCGACTGCGACGGTCAGAGAGATAGGAGGAGAACCACCGATAAACGGTGCCTCCCACTCCCAAACCCTCCAACCGGCGCAGCAGGATACCATGGTCGATGGTATCGAAAGCCGCTGAGAGGTCTAATAGGACCAGGGCAGAGGAACAACCACTATCCCTGGCCCTCCAGAGATCATCCACCAACGCGACCAAAGCCGTCTCCGTGCTGTAACCGGGCCGGAAACCGGACTGGAACGGGTCTAGATAGACAGTTTCATCCAGGCTTATATATTCTCTTAGAAGTATTAATCTCAGATCATTACAGTTTAATTGTATACACTTAATAATTCCTTATTTTCTTAAATTATCTATTAACTCTCCTTTCCTCTTCCCCCCACCCTTCTTATATCACTCCTATAGCCTCTGTATATTCTTTTAAGTATACGGTTCAACATCATAAATTCTTTATTCGCTGATACTTCAAGAAGCAGCTCTTATTCTTTTTTTTCTTATTATTCCAGCCATATAGTTGTTTCTTGTGTTCTTTGCTTAAAAGTCGTTTGTGTATTTCTCTTATTATCAGTTGTTCTCTGCCTTGTTCTTTGAAGTTGTAAGTCTTATTCATTTAAAGGTCAAACAGCTTGTTGATAAAAGCCTCCTTTAAAATTCTCACAGTTTCTTGTCTTAGCCATATAGACTTCAATGATGACCAAATGCTTGTTAGTTACACTTCCACCTTTAGATGTCACTCTTTAGTCCACAGTTGCAGTTCATAGTTAACAACATAGTTAATATTTTGTTTCTTTTGGATAGAGCCACGCCTCAATTGTTTCAATTTTTCCCCCCTTTTTAACCAATTTAAAAGAACAATTTCAATTTAATATCTTGATTAATCCAAATCTGTAAAAAATAGAGGAGCTCAGAGGTACTCCCTTTAAGTCCCATTTTAAATCCACCTTGATTTTCTTTCTTGTTTATAGTCCTTAATCAATTATTAAAAACTTCCAAGATTGTCCAACATTCCATTTTTAATTAAAGGTTCTACTATTTGAAGGCTCTAGATTTCGTTTCCAAGCCAAGTTCTTGTCAGGTTTTAGGTATTGTTTCCATTTCTTCCTTCCTTCCAATTGCGATACAATCTTTTTCAATTTAGCCGCTGTTCCTAATTTTTTTAAAGATCTTGTTGCAGAAATCATTTAAGTGCCTCTCGTGAGTTGGTGTTCACTCACCCGAATTTAATGTCCAGTCCAGTTCACCGCTTCAACCTCCTGCACGCTTTTGAGTGACCGTCCTGACTTTGGCAGCTTGTCATGGCTGCAGTCCACCTCGCTGGGTCGAGGGAAAAAAGCCGGAGCTGCAGGGAATTTGCAACTTCCCTGTTCGCTCCAGCGGCTCCCTCTTTCTTCGCTGCCCCTGCAGGGCAGCTATGGTCCAATCAGGACCCCCATATCGAGGGGATTTTCGGCGCTCAACCCGGAGGTCCCAGGGTTCGCGCCCGTCTCGTTTAACATGCACAGGAACTCATGGTCTCCCAGTTTCTAGCTTGATTCCTTAAGCCACAGGTGTCAAATTAGCAGTGTCACATTGCTGTCATGTGACGTTTCATGATTTTTCTTCCCCCTTCACAGAACTGGGGTGGAGGTGGCCTGAGCATGACGCATCTCGTCCACGGGCCGCCACTTTGACACCCCTGCCTTAACCACTACATCAAACTGGCTCTCTTAGTCACTTGCTAACAAAGCCAAAAATAAATGGCTTAGTTAACAAACAAGACTTTGTGCTAAACCATGACTAGTGTTAAATCAAGAACACAGCAAGAATTTTCTTTCTAACTCTGCAGTAAAAACAGAGTCAGACCACATGATTTACAATCTCAAGGCTTTACTTCCAGAAGTCATACATGTAACGTTAAATCCTGATTTAACATCACATGGTTATGCAATCATAGAGCAGCTTCACATAGCACATTATTAATCTATAATGCAGTTCGTTTGATACTGGCTTACCATATTATGATAATTCTGCCAATAAATTTAAGGTGTAATGTATGCACTCAGCCAATTGTGTTTACTTGATGAATGTTTAATCAAACCATGGTTTAACAAAACGTAGGAACTAGATCAAAGAGTTAAAATCAGCTCAGTTTTCACATACCTCAATAGTGACTGGACTCAATATAATGCAAACAAGTTTACCTTAGCTATAAATTTTGGATAAGTGATCTAGTTCACACATATGAACCGTGCCATAAACTATGGTTTGGACAAAACTAAATGGCCACTGGCTAGCCAGTCCAGCCATCCTGGAGTGTTAATTCTGGCACCTGAAAATGTACCAACGTGTCATTCTCAAATTGCAGATTTTCTTCCATTTGCTTCTATGCAACTGTATTAAAGGTGATAAAAGCAGAAGAATGGGCCCTATCACAACTGAAGAACAATGCAGATGGTAAAGGGAAGCATGTAGTAGATAGAAAAAAGTGGAAGATTTGAAGATTGTTACCATGTGATTTCTGCTAGAACCTGGATGGTAGTGACAGAATCAACAACAGTGCAGAAGCAGTGTTTTGTACAGACCTAGCAAACAAAGAGCATCTACCAAAAGAATTTGATGGCACTGGCTTTGTGGTCACTGGGGGGGGGGGGGGGTGTCTGTACAGCTGCCGCTGCCAATAGCTCCAAGGTCAATAGAAGAGCATTGAACAACAGCATCATTCTCACAAAGTCAAAAAAGATGGTTAAGCTGACAGATTTTTTTTATTCTGCTGAGTGTGATAGTACTCGGGCTTTGTTAGTTGATGATGAATTTAATTGTTGTTTTTCTTTGCAGCGTACACTGCCTCAAGTTTTGAGAAGTTGGCAGTTTGTGAATTATATACATAAATTAACAAATTTTATTATCAACAAATAGCAAGCAAACATGTGAGCTCAACGGATGGGAGTCACCTACCACATTAAGCAAAAATAAAGATTAAGACTGGGTCCCGTTTCTAATAGCACTCTTCTTCCTAATGACACTTAAGCAAAGCACATACACACCCACAAAAAGCCACAGCTATGGGCAAGCCATTTCCTATATACCACAATTTTTTTTGCCTGAAGCATTTAGATTATATATTGTAAGGTCCAGGGACATATAACAACATTAAGTACAAAGTTGTTGCATCAGGATTGCCCAGGCCTTCTGGGCAAAGCATTGAAAAGAATAGAGCTGAATGAAGAAACTCCTTTTTTTTAAACACCATCCTATTGTAATATATCTGATCTGAAGTTAGATAATGAAACCATCTTATTGAAGATAAGGTGACCTGGATCTGACCAGCTATGGGTGGAAAAATACACTGCATCACAACATACATTGTTCTGATTTCATTATGGAAGAATGTAGGATACAGGAGGGCAGAGATCAGCCCAGAGGCGCCTCCTATGTGGGGTGCCGCAAGGGTCGGTTCTCTCACCTCTTCTGTTCAACATCTATATGAAGCCGTTGGGTGAGGTCATCCGTGGTTTTGGGGTGAGTTGTCATCTATACACTGATGATACACAGCTGTATATTTCCACCCCTAACCACCCCAACGAGGCTGTTGAAGTGATGTCCCAGTGTCTGGAGGCCGTACGGGTCTGGATGGAGAGAAACAGACTCAGGCTCAATCCCACCAAGACCGAGTGGCTGTGGATGCCAGCAGCCCAATACAGTCAGCTAACTCCATCGCTGACCGTTGGGGGCGAGTCCTTGACCCCCACGGAGAGGGCTCGCAATTTGGGCGTCCTCTTGGATGTACGGCTGTCTTTAGAAGAACATATGACGGCCGTTGCCAGGGGGGCTTTTTATCAGGTTCGCCTGATACGCCAGTTGCGCCCCTTTCTGGATCGGGCTTCCTTGTGCACAGTCACTCATGCCCTTGTTACATCCCGCCTGGACTACTGTAATGCTCTCTACATGGGGCTCCCCTTTAAGGGTACCCGGAGGCTTCAACTGGTCCAGAATGCAGCTGCGCGGGTGATAGAGGGAGCACCTCGTGGCTCCCATGTGACACCTATCCTGCGCAGTTTGCACTGGCTCCCAGTGATCTTCCGGGTCCAATTCAAGGTGCTTGTTATCACCTTTGAAGCGCTCCATGGCTTAGGACCGGGATATCTACAGGACCGCCTACTGCCACCGGTAGCCTCCCATCGACCAGTGCACTCTCACAGAGAGGGCCTCCTTCGGATACCGTCAGCCAGACAATGTTGGCTGGCAACCTCCAGGGGGAGGGCCTTCTCTGTGGGTGCTCCTGCACTCTGGAATGAGCTACCTCCGGGGCTCCGTCAACTCCCTAACCTCAGGACCTTCCGCAGCGAGCTGAAGACGTTGTTGTTTCGACGTGCAGGACTAGCTTTAATGTAGTTTTAAATTGGGGCTTTTAAATGCGTTTTTTAATTGTATTTAAAATTTTTAGGCCATATATTGAATTAGTTTTTTATACTTTTTTTAATCTGTATCATATGTATTGTGGTTTTATTGGCTGTGAACCGCCCTGAGTTCTTCGGGAGAAGGGCGGTATACAAATTTAATAAATAAAATAAATAAATAAATAAATACCCAATGCACTTGGGGTTCAGGTCAGGGATGAGTACAGAGACAACATTGCCGATGATCTGTGGTCAAGTTAGGATGGCAGAAGTGCATCCTTGAGGTAACAAGTCTTCAGTACCATTGACCGCAGTATCCAATTGGACATGTTTCAGGGTTTAGGAGCGGTTTTACTGTTTTGCGGTGGTTAACTTCCTTTCTCTGGCCAGTTTCGATCAGTGTTGATGAGTAAGAGCCTCTCACTTGTGGGATGGCGCAAAACTCAACTCTCTTCCCCCTTTTGCTTAACATCTACATAAAACCACTGGGTGAAAGCCATCAGTTTGGGATCAGGTATTGTCAGTATGCTGACAATACTCAATTATAATTCTTAACTCCAGTTAACCAAGCGACGCTGCTGAAGTCCTGGTTATGCAGGACTGAATGGGGAGAGAAACACCCAGCCTCAATAGCAATAGCACTTAGACTTATATACTGCTTCACAGTGCTTTACAGTCCTCTCTAACTGGTTTACAGAGTCAGCCTATTGCCCCCAACAATTTAGGTCCTCGTTTTACCCACCTCGGAAGGATGGAAGGCTGAGTCAACCTTGAGCTGGTGAGATTTGAACTGCCAATTTGCAGGCAGGCAGCAGGCAGCAGAAGATGCCTGCAGTACAGCACTCTAACCACTGCGTCACCGTGGGTCAAACCTCACAAGACTCAGATGCTTGGTTCCCCTGGTTATGGGGACAAATATCCCATCTTTAGTCTTTAATGGGGTTGCATTTCTCCATGCAAGACTAATGTACAATCTAGGGTCATCTTGGATTCACAGCTCCTGCTTAAAGATAAGACAGCTGTGGCCAGCGGACCTTTGCACAGGTTCATCTGCTGTGCCAGTTATATGCATTTCTGGACTGGGAGGCTGTCAGACCAGCCAGTAGAGCAAACTAAGAAACTAATGCCATATAGGACTACTTTTATAGTAACAGCTACAGTCATAGCATCTTGAAAGTTTGAAGTTGCTTCCCCTCATTTTATCCATGAAAATTTGTCTAAAAATAAAACTATCAGGCACAGGATAGTGCACATATTGATTGGGGGGGAAAAGCCCATTAAACCATTCCTTATTTAATGACTATGTTGGTTAATGACCATTCACCAATACACACAAAATGACTACCATTTACTACCATATATTACTGTTATATTTGTGAACAGTCACTAACCAACATAGTCATTAAATAAGGAATTGGTTGAATGAGCTTTTACATTGTTAACTGTGAAGGACCCAGAGGCATTATGGAGTTGGGTAACCTCAAAATTGACTAAACAAAATATAATAAATATATACCAAACATCCCCTCCTCCACTCAGAAGAAATTAAGAGCTCATATATGACAAGGCAGCAATGATGTCCAAACATCTCACTGTTTTGGGCAAAGTGATCCCACTAACATAAACACGACCTTCCAAGACCCTTCTGCTTCACGCTCATTTATTTTTAAGCCCTTTTATGAGACTTAATCGAAGGAGCTTTTTAGTGGACAGAATTGAATAAGGCTCTTTGCAAGCTTATCAACTTTATGCCCCAACCAGAGCCTTTATAGGCATGTTGTTTGATTGGAACAGGAGTTACGCCGACATATTTTTTAAACAGTTACAAGCAACTCTACATTAGCAGTAGTGGAGTAAAAACAGTTCCATGTAAATCCAAGTCAATGTACGTTTTAATACTTCCTGTCAATGCATTAAGCAATCTCCTTCTCTGTGGCTGCTTCAAAACATTTCAGCTAGAAGGACCTGCTGATATTTATCACAACAGTTTTTCCATGTACCTAGAAGAATGCATTTCCATAAAAGAAGCAAGACTACTAATATCAAACAAAAAATATCTCTCCATGGCAAGCACAGTCACGAAGTTAATCTCTAGAATGTCCTCTTAGGAAAATCATTAAATACAGCACTAGAAAAGTCTTCCCAGACCTCCTGAAATATATGGGGAAACAATGCTAATTTAAACAGACCAAATCCAACTCATTAGTTGCAGTTACAAATCTCTGTACAAAACTTTTGCTTTCTTTACCAAAGCTAGCATACATAAATGACTGCAGCAATTTCTCCTATTTTTGTCAGTAAGAATTCTTCAGAGCATTCATGAAAGTACAAAATGGCACCATGAATCAGGAGGTTAACAGCTTGCAAAGGAAAGATGCGTGAAGAAAAAAGAGTTATTAGTTCTCCTGGTCTCTTCCAAAATTACAAAAGCTAGGTTTCTTAACCGAATTTGAGGCCACCATGCCCAAGAAAACTATTAAATCCTTAACCTTAAATCCCAGTTAACAAAATGCAATATACAGGTAGTTCTCACTTAACAAGGGTAATTGGGACCAAAATTTCCATTCCATTGTTAAGCACAATGTCACGTGACAACATTGCTTAGTGACAGCCATCCTAGCAGTCCTCACTGATGTTAAACAAGGGTCACGGTTCATTAAGCGAGGACTTCACATGACCACAACTTGATACTTCCTGCCAGCTTGGTGTCATCTGCAAATTTGATGAGCATTGAACAACAGCATCATTCTCACAAAGTCAAAAAGATGGTTAAGCTGACAGATTTTTTATTCTGCTGAGTGTGATAGTACTCTTTGTTAGTTGATGATGAATTTAATTGTTGTTTTTCTTTGCAGCGTGTTTTGAGAAGTTGGCAGTTTGTGAATTATATACATAAATTAACAAATTTTATTATCAACAAATAGCAAGCAAACATGTGAGCTCAACGGATGGGAGTCACCTACCACATTAAGCAAAAATAAAGATTAAGACTGGGTCCCGTTTCTAATAGCACTCTTCTTCCTAATGACACTTAAAGCACATACACACCCACAAAGCCACAGCTATGGGCAAACCATTTCCTATATACCACAATTTTTTGCCTGAAGCATTTAGATTATACCAGGACATATAACAACATTAAGTACAAAGTTGTTGCATCAGGATTGCCCAGGCCTTCTCTGAATGAAGAAACTCCTTTTTTAAACACCATCCTATTGTAATATATCTGATCTGAAGTTAGATAATGAAACCTCTTATTGAAGATAAGGTGACCTGGATCTGACCAGCTATGGGTGAAAAATACACTGCATCACAACATACATTGTTCTGATTTCATTATGGAAGAATGTAGGATACAGGAGGCAGAGATCAGCCCAGAGGCGCCTCCTATGTGGTGCACTCTTCTGTTCAACATCTATATGAACCGCTGGGTGAGATCATCCGTGGTTTTGGGGTGAGTTGTCATCTATCGCTGATGATACACAGCTGTATATTTCCACCTAACCACTAGCGAGGCTGTTGAAGTGATGTCCCAGTGTCTGGAGGCCGTGCAGGTCTGGATGGGGAGAAACAGACTCAGGCTCAATCCCACCAAGACCGAGTGGCTGTGGATGCCGGCAGCCCAATACAGTCAGCTAACTCCATCGCTGACCTGTTGGGGGAGTCTTGGCCCCACGAGAGGGCTGCAATCTGGGCGTCCTCCTGGATGTCGGCTGTCTTTAGAAGAACATATGATGGCCCGTCGCCAGGGGCTTTATCAGGTTAGCCTGATCGCCAGTTCGCCTTTCTGGATCGGGCTTCCTTGTGCACAGTCACTCATGCCCTTGTTACATCCCGCCTGGACTACTGTAATGCTCTCTACATGGGGCTCCTTGAAGGGTACCGGAGGCTTCAACTGGTCCAGAATGCGGCTGCTGGTGATAGAGGAGCACCTCGTGGCTCCCATGTGACACCTCTCCTGCGCAGTCTGCACTGGCTCAGTGGTCTTCGGGTCCAATTCAAGGTGCTTGTTATCACCTTTAAAGCGCTCCATGGCTTAGGACCGGGATATCTACAGGACGCCTACTGCCACCAGTAGCCTCCAGACCAGTGCGCTCTCACAGAGAGGGCCTCCTTGAGATACCGTCAGCCAGACAATGTCGGCTGGCAACCTCCAGGGAGGCCCTTCTGTGGGTGCTCCTGCACTCTGGAATGAGCTACCTCCGGGCTCCGTCAACTCCCTAACCTCAGGACCTTCCGCGAGCTGAAGACGTTGTTGTTTTGACGTGCAGGACTAGCTTTAATGTAGTTTTAAATTGGGGCTTTAATGGGGTTTAATTGTATTTAAAAATTTTTAGGCCATATATTGAATTAGTTTTTATACTTTTTAATCTGTATCATATGTATTGTGGTTTTATTATTGTGAACCGCTGAGTTCTTCGGAGAACAAATTTAATAAATAAAATAAATAAATAAATAAATACCCAATGCACTTGGGGTTCAGGTCAGGGATGAGTACAGAGACAACATTGCCGATGATCTGTGGTCAAGTTAGGATGGCAGAAGTGCATCCTTGAGGTAACAAGTCTTCAGTACCATTGACCGCAGTATCCAATTGGACGTGTTTCAGGGTTTAGGAGCGGTTTTACTGTTTTGCGGTGGTTAACTTCCTTTCTCTGGCCAGTTTCGATCAGTGTTGATGAGTAAGAGCCTCTCACTTGTGGGATGGCGCAAAACTCAACTCTCTTCCCCCTTTTGCTTAACATCTACATAAAACCACTGGGTGAAAGCCATCAGTTTGGGATCAGCATACTGACAATACTCAATTATAATTCTTAACTCCAGTTAACCAAGCGACGCTGCTGAAGTCCTGGTTATGCAGGACTGAATGGGGAGAGAAACACCCAGCCTCAATAGCAATAGCACTTAGACTTATATACTGCTTCACAGTGCTTTACAGCCCTCTCTAACTGGTTTACAGAGTCAGCCTATTGCCCCCAACAATTTAGGTCCTCGTTTTACCCACCTCGGAAGGATGGAAGGCTGAGTCAACCTTGAGCTGGTGAGATTTGAACTGCCAATTTGCAGGCAGGCAGCAGGCAGCAGAAGATGCCTGCAGTACAGCACTCTAACCACTGCGTCACCGTGGGTCAAACCTCACAAGACTCAGATGCTTGGTTCCCCTGGTTATGGGGACAAATATCCCATCTTTAGTCTTTAATGGGGTTGCATTTCTCCATGCAAGACTAATGTACAATCTAGGGTCATCTTGGATTCACAGCTCCTGCTTAAAGATAAGACAGCTGTGGCCAGCGGACCTTTGCACAGGTTCATCTGCTGTGCCAGTTATATGCATTTCTGGACTGGGAGGCTGTCAGACCAGCCAGTAGAGCAAACTAAGAAACTAATGCCATATAGGACTACTTTTATAGTAACAGCTACAGTCATAGCATCTTGAAAGTTTGAAGTTGCTTCCCCTCATTTTATCCATGAAAATTTGTCTAAAAATAAAACTATCAGGCACAGGATAGTGCACATATTGGTTGGGGGGGAAAAGCCCATTAAACCATTCCTTATTTAATGACTATGTTGGTTAATGACCATTCACCAATACACACAAAATGACTACCATTTACTACCATATATTACTGTTATATTTGTGAACAGTCACTAACCAACATAGTCATTAAATAAGGAATTGGCTGAATGAGCTTTTACATTGTTAACTGTGAAGGACCCAGAGGCATTATGGAGTTGGGTAACCTCAAAATTGACTAAATAAAATATAATAAATATATACCAAACATCCCCTCCTCCACTCAGAAGAAATTAAGAGCTCATATATGACAAGGCAGCAATGATGTCCAAACATCTCACTGTTTTGGGCAAAGTGATCCCACTAACATAAACACGACCTTCCAAGACCCTTCTGCTTCACACTCATTTATTTTTAAGCCCTTTTATGAGACTTAATCGAAGGAGCTTTTTAGTGGACAGAATTGAATAAGGCTCTTTGCAAGCTTATCAACTTTATGCCCCAACCAGAGCCTTTATAGGCATGTTGTTTGATTGGAACAGGAGTTACGCCGACATATTTTTTAAACAGTTACAAGCAACTCTACATTAGCAGTAGTGGAGTAAAAACAGTTCCATGTAAATCCAAGTCAATGTACGTTTTAATACTTCCTGTCAATGCATTAAGCAATCTCCTTCTCTGTGGCTGCTTCAAAACATTTCAGCTAGAAGGACCTGCTGATATTTATCACAACAGTTTCTCCATGTACCTAGAAGAATGCATTTCCATAAAAGAAGCAAGACTACTAATATCAAACAAAAAATATCTCTCCATGGCAAGCACAGTCACGAAGTTAATCTCTAGAATGTCCTCTTAGGAAAATCATTAAATACAGCACTAGAAAAGTCTTCCCAAACCTCCTGAAATATACGGGGAAACAATGCTAATTTAAACAGACCAAATCCAACTCATTAGTTGCAGTTACAAATCTCTGTACAAAACTTTTGCTTTCTTTACCAAAGCTAGCAAATTTCTCCTATTTTTGTCAGTAAGAATTCTTCAGAGCATTCATGAAAGTACAAAATGGCATCATGAATCAGGAGGTTAACAGCTTGCAAAGGAAAGATGCGTGAAGAAAAAAGAGTTATTAGTTCTCCTGGTCTCTTCCAAAATTACAAAAGCTAGGTTTCTTAACCGAATTTGAGGCCACCGTGCCCAAGAAAACTATTAAATCCTTAACCTTAAATCCCAGTTAACAAAATGCAATATACAGGTAGTTCTCACTTAACAAGGGTAATCGGGACCAAAATTTCCATTCCATTGTTAAGCACAATGTCACGTGACAACATTGCTTAGTGACAGCCATCCTAGCAGTCCTCACTGATGTTAAACAAGGGTCACGGTTCATTAAGCGAGGACTTCACATGACCACAACTTGATACTTCCTGCCAGCTTTTAACAAGCAAAGCCAATGGGGAAACCAGCAGGAAACCGCAAGCCCCGGTCAAGGCAAGCTTTTCCTTAGGAGATTCACAAGCAGGCTAGCAGATGAGCGAGTGCTACAGAATGTAGGCTGGGCAGCAGGTAGGTGCTACAACGTGAGTGCAGGGGGATGGGAAGATGAGTGCCACAGAGTACAGGTGAATGCACAGGTAAGTGCTGCAGCCCGGTGCAAACATGGCTGGGCAGGTGCTGCGGCCATGCGCTACAGATTACAAGATTCCTGGGATCTCATACACCATAGCAGAGCTCTCTTGAGAGAAAAGGCAACGAGAGGAGGAGCCACTTGTGACCTTTCCTACTAGCTTTTCCATTGACTTTGCTTACAATTGTGGAACGCTGCAACCATTGTAAGGGCAAACAGATTGCCAAGCACCCAAATCACAATCACACGACCATAGGGCTACGGAGGCAAGCCTCAACTTTTCAGGACTCGTCATAAGTACCATTTGTTCAGGGCCATCGTTAACTTCAAATCATTATGCTAAGTGGTCATTAAGTGAGGACTGTTGGTATTATGTAAAGTCCAAATCACACTGTAATCTAAAGTGATGACCAACTTCACAAATTATGCTACTTAATAGCTGGCTTACTACAGCTTTGTGGGGATGCCTTACAGCTCTACCATCTCATTGCTCCTATTTAGCATCTAGATGAAGCCGCTGGGTGAGGTCAGCATGGGGTGTGATATCAACACTATGCAGATGATACCCATTTGTACATCTCCACCCTGGGTTGAACAAGTGATGCTGTGCAAGTACTTCCTGAATTCCTGGAGGCTGTGAGAATCTTAGGTGGGAAGGGTGGAGGGGGACAGGTTTCTGTTCAATCCTAGATCCATCCCCAGACTCCAAAGAGTCTCTTTAACTCTTCTCGGGTTTTTGACTGTACTTCCCCAGTCAAAATTGGTGTGTAGTTTGGGGGGGTGTCTTCCTGGATTCATAGCTTCTATGCAAAACAGTAGGTGGCAGCCATGGCAAGAAGGATACTTGCACAAATTTTTTTTCTACACCAACAGGGCCTATTCTTGAACCAAGAGGCATTGCACATGATGACTCATGCCTTGCTCATGTCCTGTTAGGAGTACTGTATAATGCACTCTATATCAGGCTGCCCTTGAAGAGCGTGGCTGCAGCTGGTTCAGACTGCAGCAACATGATCGGTATTTGGTGTTTCTTATTACACACATATAAAGTGCTGCTTCACAGGCTGCACTGGCTCCCAGGAGGCTTCCAGGTGTGCCTCAAGGTTCTGGTTCTTACCTATTAAATCCTAGATGGCACAGGGCCAGGCTATTTGCAGGACTGCCTCCCTCCTATTGTTTCTGCTTGCATTGCCAGATCTACTAAGAAGGCACACTTGGGGTCTCTTCTATTGAACAGTGTCATCTTGCGGGACTCCAGAGCTGTGCCTTCTCACTGGCAACACCTGCCCTAAAGAACAGCATCTACTAAGAAATCCAGATGACGCCAATCCTGTTAACCTTTCACAAAACTCTGACTGCCTAGATCAGGGGTGTCAAACTCAAGGTCCAGGGGCCAGATCCAGCCCATGGGGTGCTTAGACCGGCCCAAGGGGCTGCCCTGGAAAGAGTGAAGGATCGTGGTGCCACTGCCAGCAAAAATGGGCTCCCCAGGTCCATTTTCAGCTGGGACGGCCTCCTGCAGTCCTCTGCCAGCGAAAACGGAGTGGTGGCAGAGCACTTGGACCACCACAGGCGCCCGACACGAATGATGTCAAGCTGGCCATACCCACCCTGACCACACCCAGCCCAGCCCAGCCCAGCCCAAGGTCAAATATAACCCTGATGCAGCCCTCAATGAAATAGTTTGACACCCCTGGCCTAGATGTTTCTCCAAGAAAGCAGGTTAGCTCCACTGCTGTTGATGTGCTTTCTTGCTGTGACTGAGGTTTACTGTTTTAATCTGAGGAATCTTTGGTTTTATATTATAGTTTTTATTTTAGGATCTACAGTATATGCCATCCAGAATCACTCTTGTGAGATGGTCAGTCATATAAATTACTAAAAAATAAACACTCTAAACAATAAACTTCCTACTCCCTATTTAGCCTATCCATGTACACTGTATAGGTCATCCATGCCATACTTTAAAACATGATTGTCCAACCTTTGGCTTGCCTGGGCTTCATTGAGTGAAGTGGAATTCTGTATATAGTATATATATATAGTTATATATTATGTATGTAAATAACAAATGTAATTTATTTTTATATTTTATTATCTTGTGAGATAATCATTATCAGCATTACCAGCAGTCCAGGACCACAGGTTGGATGCTGGGTCTGGACTGATGGATCCATTCCTGCATCTCCCTCTACCTTCCAGCAGATGTAGTCCAGCAAGCAAGGATATGATAGCCTGGCCCACTTACTGTCTACCATAAATCCTTCTAAAAGGACTATGGCAAATATGTAGTTTTTATTGCATTCAGTTTTTCATCAGCAAATATATATGCCTCATGCTAACCTCATGAAGTTGGAATAAGCGTTCACTTCAAACATCTGTCTTTGGGAAATCTGTCTCTAATGATCTTGTAAAGATAGCTTCCTGTTGCTGATAAGACCCAGAACTAAAGTTCCCATTGTAAATAGCAGTATACCATCTGGCCTAGGACACAGTACAGATAATGTTGATAAACACAAGGTTTAACTACCTGAGATAGTAGTCTCAGTGTAACCAGTTATGTTGCCAGGGAGTCTGAGCCTAGATCTGTACATGGTAGCAGCAAATGACCAGACTTTGTTAATACTACAAACCCTTTTCTCCTGTTCAACCTATAAAACAAATTCATAGATTAAAAACATTCTCCTCTGGCAAGTTTCTTCTACAAATCCTGAACCCTGGTTAAACAGCAAAATGACTGAAATATCAGCTGCCACTGGAGAATATAAATGGAATAAAGCTTTAAGTAGTGGTGGGATTCAGCCAGTTCGTACCACTTCAGGAGAACCGGTTGTTAACTTTCTGAGCAGTTTGGCAAACTGGTTGTTGGTAGAAATCATTAGGGCAGAGAACTGGTTGTTAAATTACTTGAATCCCACCACTGGCTTTAAGATGCACCAGCAAAAAAAAACTTTGTGTGGGAGAAATATGGCTATGCCATCACCATGATTGTGCATTGAAGTCAACACAAAGGTTGACATCCTGAATCCTTGCCAGAAGTTTTTATTGACAGCAAGCTTCCATCATTGCATAGAAAGGGTTGCATCCAACCTGAGAGCTACACAAGCTGTACTACAATAGCAATACTAAATCATAGCTTGCTTCAGTTCATTCATAACAGTAAGTTATGATTTGGTGCCCATATAACAATAAGTTATAAATGATGGTTTAAAAAACAAGAATTTGGTTCATAGTTTGTGTTAAGCCAAAACCCAAGCATATTACATTAAGGCTTCGTGTGATATTTGAAAACAGCTACTGTATTTTGGGCAGGCAGGAATGCTCAGTTCATTTGAAACACCTACCTCTAAATATAGTGGCTAACATGGCTAGAAAAGATGTTCTTTCAAGCGCTACTAGTGAGTTCTACGCAGCCTCAAGCCACTACAACATAGATGAGGTCACAGGACTCAAACATTTTACCTTGCCTGCTCTTATGAAGCAGAAGATTAATCAACAGTTAAAAGCAGATAAAGTATAAAGCACATTTCTGTCTATCTAACATGGATCCACATGCCAGTACTTTGCAAATGCTCCCAAAACAACATTAGCAAGATACAGGTTTCCCACCAGCAAGTTCCTAGTTGGAAAACATGGACACCATTCGAAAATTCATGCTGGCGCAAACTACATCTAATCAGATTCTGATTACTATAGTGCAAGGGTCCCCAATCCCTAGGCTGTGGCCTACTATCAGGCCTCAGCCTGTTTAGAATCAGGCCACACAGTATACACATGTGCAGTTCCATTTGTACACGCCTGCAGCTCACACACAACCATCCCTTCTTCCCCGTGCTGGTCCGCCAAGTCAGAAAGGTTGGGGACTGCTGCTATAGTGATCATCTGAACACCTGCTCTAGTGTTTACAAAAGCTCCTTTAAGAATATGCTGTGACCTGAAATTATTCAGAAACTCTTAATGCCCTGCCTATACATAGACACTGGCATTTTTATAATTACTTCAATATTGTTCTTCTCCCAAGGAGCTCAAAGTGGTTTACAAAATGTTAGAAAGACCATTTTAAATAAATCCAACAAATCCCATAAATGTTTTTAAGGAAGTAAGAAAAAGCAATATACAGGCAATGTAAAAGGCTGCCTCATCCTGGAAGAGTAACCCACAAATGTTGCATTAACTACTAAAATAAATGATTAAACATTATTTCTGCAATATAGAAATTGGCTTTCAAAATATGGATGCTTTCCGTTATTGAGAAATGCTAATCAGCAATGTCAGATATTCGGCACGATATTCCTAATTCTCAAAAACCAAAACTAATACTTGTAGTATTAAAAAAATGGCCTTATAAAGCAATCACTCCAGGTAGCGGGGCAAAAGACACTTGTCTAAACTCTGATTCTCCACAGCCAGTTAGTGAAAATATTACACAGAGCTAAAATGTTAAAAAATCACACCTGAGATTTATAACTTATGTGGACATGTCTATGCAGTTTTCTTAGAATGATACAAAAGTACAAAGGTCTTAACATATGCTTTTTTTAGGATGTTCTGTTGATTTTCCTAAACTAGGTGAACTAACTGCAGAACACACACACAAAATGTAATATGGCTAACAAGGGGCATGTCAATGCTGGTTGCTTTAACTGACAGCATCAATTCTTCTTCCAAGAAGATGCAGCTAACAAACCATGGAAGCTAACAAACACCATTTCTTTAGTGTTTTATGAGAATAAAAAACTATGACTTGTTCTCAAAAGATGCCAGATTCCCTAATTGATAACTATCCATTGAGCTGTCCATGATTTCTTAGCTGTGCCTAACTTCAAGAAAAGCAGGCAGATATAACCACTGCGGCATGAATAAGCATACTGTTTATTCATTGCTAAGGCTATTATGCTTGCTTTGCCACACAAACTTTTCCAATATAAGGCAATTTAGCTAAACCTGTTCTTTGAGGATTTCAATCATATTCCACATTTAACAGAAATATGACTGAATGAACTAATACATCTTTGACAATTTTAAGATGGGTAGACTTTAACTCCCAGAATTCCCCAGCCAGCATTGACAATCAAGTCCTCCACCCTAGGAATGTGAACACTCAACATAATACACTCCATATATACTCATATCCTCTGGAGCTTTTTTGTTCCTCATAGAGCTGAGGCTCCAGAGGATATGAGCATACATGGGCTACATCATGCAAGATCATAAATTATCATAAAAGATGGAAACTGCAGTAGGAATTGATGAACGATTACAATGTCTCAATATGGAAGGGAAATTTATTTGCACCATTAGAATTTACTAGACCAATTCTATGACACTTGTCAAAAGCCAATTGATAAATAAGCAGAGAATACTGGGCTAGCTGGTCCTGCATTTAAAGCAAATAATACCGGGCTAGCTGGAACAACAGCTTCATCAGAACTTGTGGTTCTCAGATGCTGCTTACTCCCAGCAGCCTCAAGTCAAATAATGAAAACTGTGCGGTTATCACTGGTATTCTTACAAACTGCAGCAGGATAGGAAACACAATTCTCACCTCATAGCCAAGCCAAAGGTATCAACCAAGACAGTAATTGAAAGCTATGAAACGCTGATGAAACAATATAAAGAGCTTTTTCCTTATTTACATTATCCAGTGTCTTGGTTGTTACATCAAGACAATGTGATTCCATTTGAAAAGAAACCTCGGATTATTTTTAACTATCACATATATAGTATAGCACCTCTTTCTCTGATCAATTGGTAGTATTAATTACACATAACGACAAGTATTTTTTCCCCTTTCCCCCGCCCCCTCAAAAACCATTTTAACCGCTGTGCTCTCTAATAGGTAATCAGGAGAATAATTTAAGGCCCTTTGTAATGTTTTAAACTCAAAACTGGAATACAGTTCTACCATTCAGCTCACTAGAAAGTAAATTCTATTAAATTCAATGTGAATTCAAGGAAACCTGCCTTAAACTAAGATTTATCCTGTATTCTCCATTAACCTGTAAAGCAAAAATCAGATCTTAAAAGTATTTAGGGCTCCAAAACATGTCCGTTAATTATCTGTCTAACAGAAATCCTTAGGGGCTTTATATGATAAATTTAATGAGCTAAGTAATTCTCCTCTAACTTATATTTCATGTCAGTGCCACCAAGCAATTACAAATATAACATTTCAGGTGTCAAAATTACACTATCTTTAATTTGGGACTGCACACAACTTTGTCCAAAACTGTTTACCTCACTTACAATCTTCAATAGTTTACTTATTTAACTGATGTATATGGAGCAGATGTACCATTCATCTCCCATTACATTATGCAGTATCAACATTCCCATTGTTAAGGGTGTCCTATCCACATATGTGAAAGTTGTGGAGGTTGTCCTATCCACGTATGTGCAAGTTGCCTTGAGGTAATAGCTGTCCAGAGCTTTGGGCTTGTTTAATAGCTGCATCAGAAAATGAGAGACAAAGAACTGAATGTGCTGGTCTGTACCTGTTACCCATAAATTCTTAAGTATACCAAATATTTCAGGACTCTGTAAACTTCCAATATCTTCTTCTAAAGAAAACCTACTCTAGTAACCACTGCACTGGAGCTCTTCAGAATCCTCAAGGAAAGTGAGGTATGTGATATATTATCAGTAACAAAACTCAGGAGCCCACAATGATGGTTAAGTAGTATAAACATATTTATACTCAAAAAAAAGTCTGTAGGTGCTCTAGTGAACCAAAGGACTTCCACAGGTTGTCAGGGTTCCAAGGAACACCCCCAACGAAATAAAGCTCTGAGGCTTGAGGTTCCTCAAAGTTCCAATTTATTAGAGATGTCATGTTGGCACAGCTGGGAAAACCCGAAACTGAAAGCTTACAGGTTTTCCACCCTGGTTGACAGTTCACAGCCCTGCCCCACACCCACAAGTTCATCACATTGTCCAATCAACTCTTCACACTCAATTGGATACAGTCTTCAGGCAGTCTACATAAGACACAGGCAAAAGTCCTTGAATATGGAATGTTATTATGACTAACTTTCTACCACTCCAACAATAACCCCCTCCCAACTTCCCCAGCTAAAATATGGCAGCTAAGTGGCAGTTAAGAAGCAAAAAGAAAATTGCCTTCCAAAACTGACACAATTGGGAAATACAAATGTACATGTGTGTCCTTTTGTGGGGAATGGGAAAAGGCACAAAGAAAGAAAAAGATATATAGAAAATATTCAGCTATATAAGCTATATCTATATAACTTTTACAAACAGAAATAACTAAAGGAACAGATGAGAGGTAAACAAATCAGAAGACATTAAACAATCTGTGACCCACTAGGTCATCATTTTAGAGATATTTCCTTACCTAAACAGAGAAACAGAATTACCACAAACAGTTAAAAAAGCAGTGGGTGCCAGAATGACTTCTGACTTCCTGCAGGCTTCCCCATTAACCTTCCTTGTGGGAAACTGGGAGTGCCAGAAATGGCAATCACATAATCACAGCAGTGCTGCAGCAGCACTGAAGTGGCCACAACTTTGTTAAATTTCCATCCCATAGGAGTAATTAAAATTTGGATTCATTCTTTACATTAGTCCATTGAGGTATGTTAATTCAAAAAATAGTGCTGTATGATACAACTTTTCAACAACCAAGAAAGTTTTAGTAGGGCTTAGGTGGGATCATAAAGTATCTTTTTAAAAAAATTAAGGTAGCAAAAAAAAAAAACCCTAGTAAAATGAGGATGGAACATGTTGGTCTAAAGAAGATTGTAATTTTGGTTAAAAAAAAACACAACATCAGAAGAGAGGGTTAATATATGACCTGGAGCAGTGGTGGGATTCAGCCAGTTCGCATCTCTTCAGGAGAACCAGTTATTAATTTTCTGAGCAGTTTGGCAAACTGGTTGTTGGAAGAAATCATTAGGGCAGAGAACCGGTTGTTAAATTACTTGAATCTCACCACTGACCTGGAGTCACCTAAATAATGAAATAATTACTTAGCATTCTGACCATATGTATTCCATATTGTAAGATTTTGTTACCATTTATTCCTTAACATTTCAACCAAAATATCACAAACAAAAATGGAAGAAATTGTCTAGTAGCAAAAATAACATATTAAAAATAGCTTTAAGGTGAGAAGGATGCCGTGCTGTGTATGACTGTATACAAGGACAGGAATGCCAAATTTTTAAGTGGGGGGGTGGTGGTATTTGTATTCTAATACAAAAAATACAAACAGTAAAGTGATATTCCAGCTGTTTTACCTCAAAGATTTGATGCCCAAATTTTGCTCATCTAATTTTAAAAAGAAATGTTAAAACAAAAATTGGGGGTTCTACAGGTAATATATTATATAGAATATCATGGGTACCTAGAAACTTGTGTTGTCCCTGTGTAGCAAACTGGTGGCATAAATGTTCACGCATCATAGATTATGATGCGTGAAAGTTTCTACAAAAATAATTGTGCTAGTCATGCAACAGCAGTAAGTTATTTGTTGTTTTTGTTGTGAGACTAACAAGCCAAGTTATCTAGGAAGTCATATTTCTCTAACATATCTTTCCCCAACTGAGCTTCCTAATGGTAGATGTACTACAACTACCATTATCCTTAGAGAGCCCTGGCTATTTTAAGAAGATGGTAGCAGCCCCAATGCATTTGGAGACAGAAAATTGGAAAAAGCTCATTTAATACCTTGATTAGATTATCTAAAATGTCATAAATCAAAAGACGTTGTGTTTTCAGTTAAAAATTTTATTACAGGGTATTAAGTTTTCATTCAATGATGTGAGCTACAGTTATGAAAGTTTATTCCTTTTAATAAAATGTGTTAGTCTGAAAAAGTACTACCACAAATTAACATAACTCTCCCCCTATTGTCTGAAAGATTGTGTCATTTTAAAAATGGATAATTTCCATAAGTTTGAGAATCCAGCTACCTAAACCAGACCTTTAAAAATGCTGCATTTTTTAAAAAGAAAAAAACATTCTCATACTTGTATGTACATGGTAAACAGTGAAGATCTTTGATGCTTCAATGTTCTGTTTTGCACCAAGTCTATTAAGTTGTATGACATCACAATATTCTAGAGCTTTAGGAAACAACATACATTTACCATAAAACCATCTCTGTGGATTGTTTCTTCTGGGCAATTACATTATTGATTATCACAAGTCACCATGCAACACTGGCTACATTTTTATCAAGATCTCATTACACCCAAGAAGAATGTACAAGTCAAGCTGATTCATGGAACGTGTATATTTCCTGTTACCCATGCAACTTCTTCCAACAAAATCATTGCAAAGCCAGTTGAGATTATCTCAAAGATCAATTTGGATCTCAACTGGAGCTAATATAATATTGTTTTCTAAACTGATTACTTGGAATAAACAAGAAAACACCAAAACATCCATCCACTCTAGATGAGTTCAAATCACTAGGACCAGATAGATTACACACCCCAAGGTTCTGAAGAAACTGGCAGATATGACCTCAGAACCACTGAACTATATCTGATCCTGGAGCACCAGGAAACTACCAGAGGATTGGAAAAAGGCTGATGTAGTTCCCATCTTTTAAAAAAGGAAGGAAAAAATAGATCAAGGAAACTACAGACCTATCAGCCTGACATTAATCTGCAAACACCAGGAGGCAAACAAAGTCATAACTTGAAGCCAACATGGATTTGTCAAAAACAGATCATGCCAGACAAAACTTTTGACAAGTGACAAAATTAGCAGACAGGCAAAATGCTATAGATATAATTTACTTGAACTTCAGTAAGGATTTGAGAAAGCAGATAAAGTAGATCACAACCTACTACTCAATAACATAGAAAAATATGAGTTAGACAGCATCACCACCAGATGGATTCATAACTGGTTGACCAACCACACTCAACGGGTAGTCCTCAATGAAACTGCATTTACATGGAAGAAAGTATGCAGTGGGGTACCCCAAGGCTCTGGCTTATGCCCAGTACTCTTCAATATCTTCATTAATGATTTAGAAGGAGAACTCATCAAATTTGCAGGCGATATAAAGCTGGCAAGAATAGCCAGCACTCCAGAAGATAGGATCAAGATACAGAAGAATCTTGTCACATTGGAACACTGGGTCCTATCTAACAAAATGAAATTCAATGGTGAGAAAAGTATGGTTCTACATTTAGGCAAAAAAACCCAATACATAGTTACAGAATAAGTAGTACCTGGCTAAGTAGTAGTAACTATGAAAAGGAACTTGGAGTCCTAGAGGACAATCACTTAAACATGAGCCAGCAATATGCTGCAGCTGCCAAAAAAACCCAATGCAATCTTAGAGGGATAGAATCAAGCATTAACAGAGGGATAGAATCAAGATTATGCGAAGTGTTAGTACTACTATATAATGCTTTAGTAAAACCACACTTGGAATAATGCGTCCAGTTTTGGTAGCCACAATATGAAAACAATGTTGAGACTCTAGAGGGAGTGCAGAGGAGAGCAACAAAGATGATTAGGGGATTGGAGATAAAACATATGAAGAACAATTTCAAGAACTGGGTATGTCTAGTTTATTGAAAAGAAGGTCTAGGGGGTGACATGATAGCAGTGTTCTGATATCTTAGGTGTTGCCACAAAGAAGAGGGGAACAACCTATTCTCCAAAGCACCTGAAGGCAGGACAAGAAGCAATGAACGGAATTTAATCAAGGAGAGAAGCAACCTAGAACTAAGGAGAAATTTTCTAACGAACAATTAATCAAATTGTTGATTAATGGAACAAATTGCCTCCAGAAGTTGTGAATGCTCCAACACTGGAGATTTTAAAGAAGATATTGGACGACCATTTGTTTGAAGTGGTATAGGGTTTCCTGCTTAAGCAAGGGTTGGACTGAAAGACCTTCAAGGTCCCTTTCATCTCTGTTATTGTGTTATATTTCTAAGTAACAGCACAGTTCGGGAGAATGCTGAAATTTAAGCAATTTCCTCTTGTTCCTTATTTATGTCAGATAGAAAATGGGAAGAAAAGACTTGTGTTACTTCACAAGTCTGACAGCAACCTACATATTAAATTACACCATGGTATTTAATACATATCTGTTTGAAATGTATAGTATTCAACTGCAAACTGGTGATAATATCCCAGATGATATCCCAGAAAAAAAAATACAAATCACTTTATATTATTTTAAGAAACTAAGAAGGACATAGGAGGTGAACGTATCTCTCCCAACATACTATTTCCCATGTATTTTGGATATGAATGTCCACTATTTACCAATTGGTCAAAGTGCCTAGAGCTGACATGAGATGTGACCAATCATATAATGACAATGGATTTGGGGCAATTTGGAGAACACAGTTTGAAATATTAATCTATACATTATAATTAAGGTAGAGCAATCATGTAGCAATAGCATTTAATTGATAACTGCAGGTTCCACTAGCTATTTTGAGGCCCTAAAAAGCTCCCTCCAAAAAGGGACCCATTTGATCTGGGTTTCAGGGTTTTGTTTTGTTTTTTGAGGAATGAGAATTTTAAATGGCAAAATGAAGAAGCGTTGCAAAAATGTTAAGTCCTTCATTTCATTCACAAGGAAACTCTTTGGGTCATTTAGTTTCGCTGGGGGGTAATTCATGGAGCAAAATTTGTTCCTCAAAATCCAAAGTCCCCAAAATGTTTGTCCTATATAAAAAACAAAGGAAAATGAGGTTACATAAATTTTAAAAAAAATTATTTTGTTAGATTTATATCCCACATTTCATCCAAGAGCTCTAGGGGGCTTACACCAAGCTCTCTCTCCATTTTATCGCCACAATCCTGCGAATTAGATTTTATCTCCACAATCCTATGGGGTAGGTTGGGCTGCAGGACTATGATTAGCTCAGAGTCACCCAATACGTTTCCATGGCTAAGGATGGACTCTGAACCTCAGTTTTCCCTGGTCCCTAACCACAACAATTTGTTTCATCTCTGTATATTGGAGATGGGGTGGGGTTTAATTACAGGTTTACATTGGAAATAAGATGCATATCATGTTAAAAACATCGTGGAAAACATTAATTCTGAGAACAATGAGAGCAGTAGTATGATACAACTCTTTGTAGGGACAATTCCAAGCCCAGTGGCAGTAATGCTGGAAAAGGCAAATCTCCTGAGAGAAGGGAAACCTTTGAACTGCAGAAGAAATGAACAAGGTAAAATGGGCTTAGAGCCATAAAGATTTTGAAATCTAGAAGGAGCTTAGGCTGGATGCAGGAGGAGATAAGAAAGCAGCTGAGGGATTTAAGAAAGCTAGCATTTTTACTATTAATCCTAACATAAAATATGATACAGTTTTACCTACAACCCAACTAATCGTCAATCCAGAAAAAACTTTCAAAAGGTATTTTTTTCACTGTACTAGGAAGCATCACGCAAATGAACAGGGTTGCAAAAAAAAATGTCTCAACTCGATCACCAGCACAGTAAACAGAAGCTAGGCTTGCACGGGATCTTAGGGATCTTCCTGTCGGTTACCAGAGATGACATCAGCTGGAAGGCAGTGCATACCAACCAACCCTTCCCAGCCTGGTGTTCTCCAGCTGCCACAAGCTTTCCTAGCTAGCTTGGCTTTCGGATAGACCCTGCCCATCTGTAGAACCACACCACGTAAGGCTGGAAGTATAAATAAATTTACTTGCAAGCCCTGTTTGTTCACAAAAGCATCATGTTTTTCAACATTTCAGCTTTCATAAAATAATAATAATAATAACCTTTATCACCACATAGCCTTATCATGTCTTTTTGCTTGCGGGGCTTTCCCCGCCTTTGCTATTTGACCCTCTCTCTCACACACACAGTCAAGAAGTGTGTTTTTGTTTTCTAAGAAAAGGAGAAACATTTGCAAGAGAATAAACTTCCTCAGCCTTCCTGGTGAGCTGAACTACAACGCTCGTCCGTCTGCAACGGCACGCTGCAGCAGCTGGACTGTAACTCAACATACCTGGAGAGCAACAGATTGGAGAAAAATAGCTGGGGCTGCGAAAAAAGCCAAGCCAAACCTCAAGGAAGTGTCATATCATCCTCTCTTCGAAATATGTTTACTCTGAAAGTATATTCTCCCGAGTTCAACAGGACTTTTACATAGCCCGTGGCTTCTATCGCATTCAGCTTCCCATATCTTCCTCCACACCCCATTCCTTAGATACCCAACTACCCAAAAAAAAAAAGTGCAGCCTCCTTCTAAAAGCAGCAACCGAAAAGGAGATTTTCTTCTCATTTCTCGACCGTTTCCTGACCGGCTTTCTACTTTCTCTCTCTCCCTCTTACATTTCACCACCGAGAACGCTCCACTCCCGACCTCCGCGACACAGCGGCGCCTCCTCCTCCCGCGAAGGCCAGGCTCCAACTGCCTCGGCTAGAATGGATTGAGTGGGCGGGGCCAAAGGAAGGAACCACCCCCTCCAGCCTTTGGCCGCTGCCTCGCTGCTTTGGCAACCAGGAGGCGGGGCCACGTGGGGTGGAGCTAAAGAGCGAAGGGAAACGAGATTTAAGCCTAGAGAGGCCG